>NW_027222395.1:5151515-5454545 GCF_041296265.1 Equus caballus
GGTGATTTTAGCGTGTCAGGTAGGTGGTTCCAGCGAGTCGAGTAGGTGGTTCCGGCGTGCTCGGCAGGTGGTTCAGGCGGGTCTAGCAAGTGGTTTCGGTCTGTTCGGGGAGTGGTTCCGGCATCTCAGGCACATGGTTCTGGCACGTCTGATAGGTGGTTCCGGCCGGCCTGACAGGTGTTTCCATGGTGTCCACCAAGTGGTTCTGGCATAGCTGGCAGGTGATTTTGGCGTGACCGGCAGGTGGTTCCAGACAGCCCGGCAGGTGATTCCGAAGTGTTCACCAAATGCTTGTGGAGTAGCCGGAAGTTGATTTTGGCATGTCCAGCAGGTGGTTTTGGCGAGTCGAGCAGGTGGATCTGGCGTGCTCGGCAGGTGATTCCGGTGTCATTGGCATGCGGTTCCGGCATGTCTGAGAGGTGGTTCCGCCATGCCCGGCAGGTGATTCCGGAGTGTTCGCCAAGTGGTTCTGGCGTAGCCGGCAGGTGATTTTGCATGTCCGGCAATGGTTCCGGCGAGGCGAGCCGGTGGTTCTGGAATGTCCGGCAGGTGGTTCCGGCATGTCCGGCAGGTGGTTCCGGCATGTCCAGCACGTGGTTCCAGCATGCCTGGCAGGTGATTCCGGAGTGTCCGGCATGTGGTTCTGGCACCTCTGAGAGGTGGTTCCGGCATGCCCGGCAGGTGATACCGGAGTGTCCGGCATTTGGTTCTGGCACCTCTGAGAGGTGGTTCCGGAATGCGTGGCCTGTGATTCCGGAGTGTCTGCCGAGTGGTTCTGGCGTAGCCGGCAGTTGATTTTGGCGTGTCCACTATGTGGTTCTGTGGAGTGGATCAGCTGGTTCCGGCATACTCGGCAGGTGGTACCGGCGTGTCCAGAACATGGTTCTGGCAAGTCTGAGAGGTGGTTCCGGCACGCCCGACAGGTGATTCCGGAGCGTCCGCCAAGTGTTTCTGGCGTACCCGGCGGGTGATTTACGCCTGTCCGACAGGTGTATCTTGCGAGTCGAGCAGGTGGCTCAGGCATGCTCAGCTGGTGCTTCCGGCGTCTCTGGCACGTGGTTCTGGTGTGTCTGAGAGCTGGTTCTGGCATCTCCGGCAGATGATTCCGGAGTGTCCACCAAGCGGTTCTTGTATACCTGGCAGGTGATTTTGGCGTGTCAGGAAGGTGGTTCCGGCTAGTTGAGCAGGTGGATAAGGCGTGCTCGCCAGGGGGTTCAGGCGGGTCTGGCAGGTGGTTTTGGTCTGTTCGGGGAGTGGTTCCGGCATCTCAGGCTCATGGTTCTGGCACGTCTGAGAGGTGGTTCCGGCCGGCCCGACAGGTGTTTCCATGGTGTCCGCCAAGTGGTTCTGGCATAGCTGGCAGGTGATGGTGGCGTGACCAGCAGGTGGTTCCAGCAAGCCCGGCAGGTGATTCCGAAGAGTTCAACAAATGGTTGTGGCGTAGCCGGCAGGTGATTTTGGCGTGTCCAGCAGGTGGTTTTGGCGAGTCGAGCAGGTGGTTCTGGCGTGCTCGGCAGGTGCTTCCGGTGTCATTGGCATGTGGTAACGGCATGTCTGAGAGGTGGTTCCGGCATGCCCGGCAGGTGGTTCCGAAGAGTTCACCAAATGGTTGCGGCGTAGCAGGCAGTTGCTTTTGGCGTGTCAGGAAGGTGGTTCCGGCTAGTTGAGCAGGTGGATCAGGCGTGCTCGCCAGGGGGTTCATGCGGGTCTGGCAGGTGGTTTCGGTCTGTTCGGGGAGTGGTTCCGGCATCTCAGGCACATGGTTCTGGCACGTCTGAGAGGTGGTTCCGGCCGGCCGGAGAGGTGTTTCCGGAGTGTCCACCAAGTGGTTCTGGCGTAGGTGAAAGGCGACGTTGGCGTGACCGGTAGGTGGTTCCAGCCAGCCCGGCAGGTGATGCCGGAGTGTCTGCCGTGTGGTTCTGGCGTAGCTGGCAGGTGATTTTGGCGTGTCCAGCAGGTGGTTCCGGCGAGATCGGCAGGTGGTACCAGCGTGTCCGGAACATGGTTCTGGCACGGCTGAGAGATGGTTCCGTCATGCCCGGCAGGTGAATCCGGAGTGTCCGGCATGTGGTTCTGGCACTTCTGAGATGTGGTTCCCCCATGCCCGGCAGGTGATTCCGGAGTGTTCGGCATGTGGTTCTGGCACCTCTGCGAGGTGGTTCCAGCATGCCCGGCAGGTGGTTCCGGAGTGTCTGCCTAGTGGTTCTGGCGTAGTCGGCAGGTGATTCTGGAGTGTCCAGCAGGTGGTTCTGGGGAGTGGATCAGGTGGTTCCGGCATTCTCGGCAGGTGGTACCGGCGTGTCCGGAACATGGTTCTGGCAAGTCTGAGAGGCGGTTCCGGCATGCCCGACAGGTGATTCCGGAGTGTTCGCCAAGTGGTTCTGGCGTAGCCGGCAGGTCATTTTGCATGTCCGACGGTGGTTCCGCGAGTCGAGCCGGTGGTTCCGGTGTGTCCGGCAGGTGGTTCTGGCGTGACCGGCACGAGGTTCTGGCACGTCTGAGAGTTGGTTCCGGCATGCCCGACAGGTGATTCCGGAGTGTCCGCCACGTGGTTCTGGCGTACCCGGCAGGTGATTTTGGCGTGTCTGGCAGGTGTTTCTTGCAAGTCGAGCATTTGGCTCAGGCATGCTCAGCAGGTGCTTCCGGCGTGTCTGGCAGGTGGTTCTGGTGTGTCTGAGAGCTGGTTCTGGCGTGTCTGGCAGATGATTCCGGAGTGTCCACCAAGTGGTTGTGGCATACCCGGCAGATGATTTTAGCGTGTCAGGTAGGTGGTTCCAGCGAGTCGAGTAGGTGGTTCCGGCGTGCTCGGCAGGTGGTTCAGGCGGGTCTGGCAGGTGGTTTCGGTCTGTTCGGGGAGTGGTTCCGGCATCTCAGGCACATGGTTCTGGCACGTCTGATAGGTGGTTCCGGCCGGCCCGACAGGTGTTTCCATGGTGTCCGCCAAGTGGTTCTGGCATAGCTGGCAGGTGATGTTGGCGTGACCGGCAGGTGGTTCCAGTCAGCCCGGCATATGATTCCGAATGTTCACCAAATGCTTGTGGAGTAGCCGGAAGTTGATTTTGGCATGTCCAGCAGGTGGTTTTGGCGAGTCGAGCAGGTGGTTCTGGCGTGCTCGGCAGGTGCTTCCTGTGTCATCGGCATGTGGTTCCGGCATGTCTGAGAGGTGGTTCCGCCATGCCCGGCAGGTGATTCCGGAGTGTTCCCCAAGTGGTTCTGGCATAGCCGGCAGGTGATTTTGCATGTCCGGCAATGGTTCCGGCGAGTCGAGCCGCTGGTTCCGGCATGTCCGGCAGGTGGTTCCGGCATGCCCGGCAGGTGATTCCGGAGTGTCCGGCATGTGGTTCTGGCACCTCTGAGAGGTGGTTCCGGCATGCCCGGCAGGTGGTTCCGGCGTGTCTGCCGAGTGGTTCTGGCGTAGTCGGCAGGTGATTGTGGCGTGTCCAGCAGGTGGTTCTGAGGAGTGGATCAGGTGGTTCCGGCATACTCTGCAGGTGGTACCGGCGTGTCCGGAACATGGTTCTGGCAAGTCTGAGAGGTGGTTCCGGCATGCCCGACAGGTGATTCCGGAGTGTTCGCCAAGTGGTTCTGGCGTAGCCGGCAGGTCATTTTGCATGTCCGGCGGTGGTTCCGCGAGTCGAGCCGGTGGTTCCGGTGTGTCCGGCAGGTGGTTCTGGCGTGACCGGCACGAGGTTCTGGCACGTCTGAGAGTTGGTTCCGGCATGCCCGACAGGTGATTCCGGAGTGTCCGCCACGTGGTTCTGGCGTACCCGGCAGGTGATTTTGGCGTGTCTGGCAGGTGTTTCTTGCAAGTCGAGCATTTGGCTCAGGCATGCTCAGCAGGTTCTTCCGGCGTGTCTGGCAGGTGGTTCTGGTGTGTCTGAGAGCTGGTTCTGGCATGTCTGGCAGATGATTCCGGAGTGTCCACCAAGTGGTTGTGGCATACCCGGCAGGTGATTTTAGCGTGTCAGGTAGGTGGTTCCAGCGAGTCGAGTAGGTGGTTCCGGCGTGCTCGGCAGGTGGTTCAGGCGGGTCTGGCATGTGGTTTCGGTCTGTTCGGGGAGTGGTTCCGGCTTCTCAGGCACATGGTTCTGGCACGTCTGATAGGTGGTTCCGGCCGGCCCGACAGGTGTTTCCATGGTGTCCGCCAAGTGGTTCTGGCATAGCAGGCAGGTGACGTTGGCGTGACCGGCAGGTGGTTCCAGCCAGCCCGGCAGGTGATTCCGAAGTTTTCACCAAATGGTTGTGGCGTAGCCGGAATCTGATTTTGGCATGTCCAGCAGGTGGTTTTGGCGAGTCGAGCAGGTGGTTCTGGCGTGCTCGGCAGGTGCTTCCGGTGTCATTGGCATGTGGTTCCGGCATGTCTGAGAGGTGGTTCCGCCATGCCCGGCAGGTGATTCCGGAGTGTTCGCCAAGTGGTTCTGGCGTAGCCGGCAGGTGATTTTGCATGGCCGGCAATGGTTCCGGCGAGTCGAGCCGGTGGTTCCGGCATGTCCGGCAGGTGGTTCTGGCATGCCCGGCAGGTGATTCCGCAGTCTCCGTCATTTGGTCCTGGCACCTCTGAGAGGTGGTTCAGGCATTCCCGACAGGTGATTCCGGAGTGTTCGCCAAGTGGTTCTGGCGTAGCCGGCAGGTCATTTTGCATGTCCAGCGGTGGTTCCGGCGAGTCGAGCCGGTGGTTCCGGCATAGCCGGCAGTTGCTCTTGGCGTGTCCACTAGGTGGTTCTGGGGAGTGGATCAGCTGGTTCCGGGATACTCGGCAGGTGGTACCGGCGTGTCCAGAACATGGTTCTGGCAAGTCTGAGAGGTGGTTCCGGCACGCCCGACAGTGATTCCGGAGCGTCCGCCAAGTGTTTCTGGCGTACCCGGCAGGTGATTTTGGCATGTCCGACAGGTGTTTCTTGCGAGTCGAGCAGGTGGCTCAGGCATGCTCAGCTGGTGCTTCCGGCGTCTCTGGCACGTGGTTCTGGTGTGTCTGAGAGCTGGTTCTGGCATGTCCGGCAGATGATTCCGGAGTGTCCACCAAGTGGTTCTGGTATACCTGGCAGGTGATTTTGGCGTGTCAGGAAGGTGGTTCCGGCTAGTTGAGCAGGTGGATCAGGCGTGCTCGCCAGGGGGTTCATGCGGGTCTGGCAGGTGGTTTCGGTCTGTTCGGGGAGTGGTTCCGGCATCTCAGGCACATGGTTCTGGCACGTCTGAGAGGTGGTTCCGGCCGGCCGGAGAGGTGTTTCCAGAGTGTCCGCCAAGTGGTTCTGGCATAGCTGGCAGGTGATTTTGGCGTGACCGGCAGGTGGTTCCAGACAGCCCGGCAGGTGATTCCGAAGTATTCACCAAATGCTTGTGGAGTAGCCGGAAGTTGATTTTGGCATGTCCAGCAGGTGGTTTTGGCGAGTCGAGCAGGTGGTGCTGGCGTGCTCGGCAGGTGATTCCGGTGTCATCGGCATGCGGTTCCGGCATGTCTGAGAGGTGGTTCCGCCATGCCCGGCAGGTGATTCCGGAGTGTTCGCCAAGTTGTTCTGGCATAGCCGGCAGGTGATTTTGCATGTCCGGCAATGGTTCCGGTGAGTCGAGCTGCTGGTTCCGGCATGTCCGGCAGGTGGTTCTGTCATGCCCGGCAGGTGATTCCAGAGTGTCCGGCATGTGGTTCTGGCACCTCTGAGAGGTGGTTCCGGCATGCCCGGCAGGTGGTTCCGGCGTGTCTGCCGAGTGGTTCTGGCGTAGTCGGCAGGTGATTGTGGCGTGTCCAGCAGGTGGTTCTGAGGAGTGGATCAGGTGGTTCCGGCATACTCTGCAGGTAGTACCGGCGTGTCCGGAACATGGTTCTGGCAAGTCTGAGAGGTGGTTCCGGCATGCCCGACAGGTGATTCCGGAGTGTTCGCCAAGTGGTTCTGGCGTAGCCGGCAGGTCATTTTGCATGTCCGGCGGTGGTTCCGGCGAGTCGAGCCGGTGGTTCTGGCGTGTCCAGCAGGTGGTTCTGGCGTGACCGGCACGAGGTTCTGGCACGTCTGAGAGTTGGTTCCGGCATGCCCGACAGGTGATTCCGGAGTGTCCGGCATGTGGTTTTGGCACCTCTGAGAGGTGGTTCCGGCATGCCCGGCAGGTGATACCGGAGTGTCCGGCATGTGGTTCTGGCACCTCTGAGAGGTGGTTCTTGCAAGCCCGGCAGTTGGTTACGGAGTGTCTGCCGAGTGGTTCTGGAGTAGCCGGCAGGTGATTCTGGCGTATCTAGCAGGTGGTCCTGTGGAGTGGATCAGGTGGTTCCGGCATACTCGGCAGGTGGTACCGGCGTGTCCGGAACATGGTTCTGGCAAGTCTGAGAGGTGGTACCGGCATGCCCGACAGGTGATTCCGGAGTGTTCGCCAAGTGGTTCTGGCGTAGCCGGCAGGTCATTTTGCATGTCCGGCGGTGGTTCCGGCGAGTCGAGCCGGTTGTTGCGGCGTATCCAGCAGGTGTTTCCGGTCTGTCCGGCAGGTGATTCTGGCGTGACCGGCACGAGGTTCTGGCACGTCGGAGAGCTGGTTCCGGCATGCCCGACAGGTGATTCCGGAGTGTCCACCAAGTGGTTGTGGCATACCCGGCAGGTGATTTTAGTGTGTCAGGTAGGTGGTTCCAGCGAGTCGAGTAGGTGGTTCCGGCGTGCTCGGCAGGTGGTTCAGGCGGGTCTGGCAGGTGGTTTCGGTCTGTTCGGTGTGTGGTTCCGGCATCTCAGGCAGATGGTTCTGGCACGTCTGATAGGTGGTTCCGGCCGGCCCGACAGGTGTTTCCATGGTGTCCGCCAAGTGGTTCTGGCATAGCTGGCAGGTGATGTTGGCGTGACCGGCAGGTGGTTCCAGTCAGCCCGGCATGTGATTCCGAATGTTCACCAAATGCTTGTGGAGTAGCCGGAAGTTGATTTTGGCATGTCCAGCAGGTGGTTTTGGCGAGTCGAGCAGGTGGTTCTGGCGTGCTCGGCAGGTGCTTCCTGTGTCATCGGCATGTGGTTCCGGCATGTCTGAGAGGTGGTTCCGCCATGCCCGGCAGGTGATTCCGGAGTGTTCCCCAAGTGGTTCTGGCATAGCCGGCAGGTGATTTTGCATGTCCGGCAATGGTTCCGGCGAGTCGAGCCGCTGGTTCCGGATGTCCGGCAGGTGGTTCCGGCATGCCCGGCAGGTGATTCCGGAGTGTCCGGCATGTGGTTCTGGCACCTCTGAGAGGTGGTTCCGGCATGCCCGGCAGGTGGTTCCGGCGTGTCTGCCGAGTGGTTCTGGCGTAGTCGGCAGGTGATTGTGGCGTGTCCAGCAGGTGGTTCTGAGGAGTGGATCAGGTGGTTCCGGCATACTCTGCAGGTGGTACCGGCGTGTCCGGAACATGGTTCTGGCAAGTCTGAGAGGTGGTTCCGGCATGCCCGACAGGTGATTCCGGAGTGTTCGCCAAGTGGTTCTGGCGTAGCCGGCAGGTCATTTTGCATGTCCGGCGGTGGTTCCGCGAGTCGAGCCGGTGGTTCCGGTGTGTCCGGCAGGTGGTTCTGGCGTGACCGGCACGAGGTTCTGGCACGTCTGAGAGTTGGTTCCGGCATGCCCGACAGGTGATTCCGGAGTGTCCGCCACGTGGTTCTGGCGTACCCGGCAGGTGATTTTGGCGTGTCTGGCAGGTGTTTCTTGCAAGTCGAGCATTTGGCTCAGGCATGCTCAGCAGGTGCTTCCGGCGTGTCTGGCAGGTGGTTCTGGTGTGTCTGAGAGCTGGTTCTGGCATGTCTGGCAGATGATTCCGGAGTGTCCACCAAGTGGTTGTGGCATACCCGGCAGGTGATTTTAGCGTGTCAGGTAGGTGGTTCCAGCGAGTCGAGTAGGTTGTTCCGGCGTGCTCGGCAGGTGGTTCAGGCGGGTCTGGCAGGTGGTTTCGGTCTGTTCGGGGAGTGGTTCCGGCATCTTAGGCACATGGTTCTGGCACGTCTGATAGGTGGTTCCGGCCGGCCCGACAGGTGTTTCCATGGTGTCCGCCAAGTGGTTCTGGCATAGCTGGCAGGTGATGTTGGCGTGACCGGCAGGTGGTTCCAGCCAGCCTGGCATGTGATTCCGAAGAGTTCACCAAATGGTTGTGGCCTAGCCGGCAGGTGATTTTGGCGTGTCCAGCAGGTGGTTTTGGCGAGTCAAGCAGGTTGTTCTGGCGTGCTCGGCGGGTGCTTCAGGTGTCATTAGCATGTGGTTCCGGCATGTCTGAGAGGTGGTTCCGCCATGCCCGGCAGGTGATTCCGGAGTGTTCGCCAAGTGGTTCTGGCATAGCCGGCAGGTGATTTTGCATGTCCGGCAATGGTTCCGGCGAGTCGAGCCGGTGGTTCCGGCATGTCCGGCAGGTGGTTCCGGCATGACCGGCAGGTGATTCCGGAGTGTTCGCCAAGTGGTTCTGGTGTAGCCGGCAGGTGATTTTGCATGTCCGGCAATGGATCCGGCGAGTCGAGCCGGTGGTTCCGGAATGTCCGGCAGGTGGTTCCGGCATGTCCGGCAGGTGGTTCCGGCATGTCCAGCACGTGGTTCCAGCATGCCTGGCAGGTGATTCCGGAGTGTCCGGCATGTGGTTCTGGAACCTCTGAGAGGTGGTTCCGGCATGCACGGCAGGTGATACCGGAGTCTCCGGCATTTGGTTCTGGCACCTCTGAGAGGTGGTTCCGGAATGCCTGTCATGTGATTCCGGAGAGTCGGCCGAGTGGTTCTGGCGTAGCCGGCAGTTGATTTTGGCGTGTCCACTAGGTGGTTCTGGGGAGTGGATCAGCTGGTTCTGGCATACTCGGCAGGTGGTACCGGCGTGTCCAGAACTTGGTTCTGGCAAGTCTGAGAGGTGGTTCCGGCACGCCCGACAGGTGATTCCGGAGCGTCCGCCAAGTGTTTCTGGCGTACCCGGCAGGTGATTTTCGCCTGTCCGACAGGTGTATCTTGCGAGTCAAGCAGGTGGCTGAGGCATGCTCAGCTGGTGCTTCCGGCGTCTCTGGCACGTGGTTCTGGTGTGTCTGAGAGCTGCTTCTGGCATGTCCGGCAGATGATTCCGGAGTGTCCACCAAGTGGTTCTGGTATACCTGCAAGGTGATTTTGGCGTGTCAGGAAGGTGGTTCCGGCTAGTTGAGCAGGTGGATCAGGTGTGCTCGACAGGGGGTTCAGGCGGGTCTGGCAGGTGGTTTCGGTCTGTTCGGGGAGTGGTTCCGGCATCTCAGGCACATGGTTCTGGCACGTCTGAGGTGGTTCTGGCCGGCCCGACAGGTGTTTCCGGAGTGTCCTCCAAGTGGTTCTGGCGTAGGTGAAAGGTGATGTTGGCCTGACCGACAGGTGGTTCCAGCCAGACCGGCAGGTGATTCCGGAGTGTCTGCCGAGTGGTTCTGGCGTAGCCGGCAGGTGATTTTGGCGTGTCCAGCGGGTGGTTTTGGCAAGTCAAGCAGGTGGTTCTGTCGTGCTCGGCAGGTGCTTCCGGTGTCATTGGCATGCGGTTCCGGCATGTCTGAGAGGTGGTTCCGCCATGCCCGGCAGGTGATTCCGGAGTGTTCGCCAAGTGGTTCTGGCGTAGCCGGCAGGTGATTTTGCCTGTCCGGCACTGGTTCCGGCGAGTCGAGCCGGTGGTTCTGGCATGTCCAGCAGGTGGTTCCGGTATGCCCGGCAGGTGATTCCGGATTGTCCGGCATGTGGTTTTGGCACCTCTGAGAGGTGGTTCCGGCATGCCCGGCAGGTGATTCCGGAGTGTCCGGCATGTGGTTCTGGCACCTCTGAGAGGTGGTTCCGGCAAGCCCGGCAGTTGGTTACGGAGTGTCTGCCGAGTGGTTCTGGAGTAGCCGGCAGGTGATTCTGGCGTATCCAGCAGGTGGTTCTGTGGAGTGGATCAGGTGGTTCCGGCATACTCGGCAGGTGGTACCGGCGTGTCCGGAACATGGTTCTGGCAAGTCTGAGAGGTGGTACCGGCATGCCCGACAGGTGATTCCGGAGTGTTCGCCAAGTGGTTCTGGCGTAGCCGGCAGGTCATTTTGCATGTCAGGCGGTGGTTCCGGCGAGTCGAGCCGGTGGTTGCGGCGTATCCAGCAGGTGTTTCCGGTCTGTCCGGCAGGTGATTCTGGTGTGACCGGCACGAGGTTCTGGCACGTCGGAGAGCTGGTTCCGGCATGCCCGACAGGTGATTCCAGAGTGTCCGACACGTGGTTCTGGCGTACCCGGCAGGTGATTTTGGCGTGTCTGGCAGGTGTTTCTGGCAAGTCGAGCATTTGGCTCAGGCATGCTCAGCAGGTGCTTTCGGCGTGTCCGGCACGTGGTTCTGGTGTGTCTGAAAGCTGGTTCTGGCATGTCCGGCAGATGATTCCGGAGTGTCCACCAAGTGGTTGTGGCATACCCGGCAGGTGATTTTAGCGTGTCAGGTAGGTGGTTCCGGCGAGTCGAGTTGGTGGTTCCGGCGTGCTCGGCAGGTGGTTCAGGCGGGTCTGGCAGGTGGTTTCGGTCTGTTCGGTGTGTGGTTCCGGCATCTCAGGCACATGGTTCTGGCACGTCTGATAGGTGGTTCCGGCTGGCCCGACAGGTGTTTCCATGGTGTCCGCCAAGTGGTTCTGGCATAGCAGGCAGGTGACGTTGGCGTGACCGGCAGGTGGTTCCAGCCAGCCCGGCAGGTGATTCCGAAGTTTTCACCAAATGGTTGTGGCGTAGCCGGAATCTGATTTTTGCATGTCCTGCAGGTGGTTTTGGCGAGTCGAGCAGGTGGTTCTGGCGTGCTCGGCAGGTGCTTCCGGTGTCATTGGCATGTGGTTCTGGCATGTCTGAGAGGTGGTTCCGCCATGCCCGGCAGGTGATTCCGGAGTGTTCGCCAAGTGGTTCTGGCGTAGCTGGCAGGTGATTTTGCATGGCCGGCAATGGTTCCGGCGAGTCGAGCCTGTGGTTCCGGCATGTCCGGCAGGTGATTCCGCAGTCTCCGTCATTTGTTCCTGGCACCTCTGAGAGGTGGTTCAGGCATGCCCGACAGGTGATTCCGGAGTGTTCGCCAAGTTGTTCTGGCGTAGCCGGCAGGTCATTTTGCATGTTCAGCGGTGGTTCCGGCGAGTCGAGCCGGTGGTTCCGGCGTAGCCGGCAGTTGCTCTTGGCGTGTCCACTAGATGGTTCTGGGGAGTGGATCAGCTGGTTCTGGCATACTCGGCAGGTGGTACCGGCGTGTCCAGTACATGGTTCTGGCAAGTCTGAGAGGTGGTTCCGGAACGCCCGACAGGTGATTCCGGAGCGTCCGCCAAGTGTTTCTGGCGTACCCGGCAGGTGATTTTGGCATGTCCGACAGGTGTTTCTTGCGAGTCGAGCAGGTGGCTCAGGCATGCTCAGCTGGTGCTTCCGGCGTCTCTGGCACGTGGTTCTGGTGTGTCTGAGACCTGGTTCTGGCATGTCCGGCAGATGATTCCGGAGTGTCCACCAAGTGGTTCTGATATACCTGGCAGGTGATTTTGGCGTGTCAGGAAAGTGGTTCCGGCTAGTTGAGCAAGTGGATCAGGCGTGCTCGCCAGGGGGTTCATGCGGGTCTGGCAGGTGGTTTCGGTCTGTTCGGGGAGTGGTTCCGGCATCTCAGGCACATGGTTCTGGCACGTCTGAGAGGTGGTTCCGGCCGGCCGGAGAGGTGTTTCCGGAGTGTCCGCCAAGTGGTTCTGGCGTAGGTGAAAGGCGACTTTGGCGTGACCGGTAGGTGGTTCCAGCCAGCCCGGAGGTGATTCCAGAGTGTCTGCGGTGTGGTTCTGGCGTAGCTGGCAGGTGATTTTGGCGTGACCAGCAGGTGGTTTTGGCGAGTCAAGCAGGTTTTCTGGCGTGCTCGGCGGGTGCTTCAGGTGTCATTAGCATGTGGTTCCGGCATGTCTGAGAGGTGGTTCCGCCATGCGCGGCAGGTGATTCCGGAGTGTTCGCCAAGTGGTTCTGGCGTAGCCGGCAGGTGATTTTGCATGTCCGGCAATGGTTCCGGCGAGTCGAGCCGGTGGTTCCGGAATGTCCGGCAGGTGGTTCCGGCATGTCCGGCAGGTGGTTCCGGCATGTCCAGCACGTGGTTCCAGCATGCCCGGCAGGTGATTCCGGATTGTCCGGCATGTGGTTTTGGCACCTCTGAGAGGTGGTTCTGGCATGCCCGGCAGGTGATTCCGGAGTGTCCGGCATGTGGTTCTGGCACCTCTGAGAGGTGGTTCCGGCAAGCCCGGCAGTTGGTTACGGAGTGTCTGCCGAGTGGTTCTGGAGTAGCCGGCAGGTGATTCCAGCGTATCCAGCAGGTGGTTCTGTGGAGTGGATCAGGTGGTTCCGGCATACTCGGCAGGTGGTACCGGCGTGTCCGGAACATGGTTCTGGCAAGTCTGAGAGGTGGTACCGGCATGCCCGACAGGTGATTCCGGAGTGTTCGCCAAGTGGTTCTGGCGTAGCCGGCAGGTCATTTTGCATGTCCGGCGGTGGTTCCGGCGAGTCGAGCCGGTGGTTGCGGCGTATCCAGCAGGTGTTTCCGGTCTGTCCGGCAGGTGATTCTGGGGTGACCGGCACGAGGTTCTGGCACGTCGGAGAGCTGGTTCCGGCATGCCCGACAGGTGATTCCGGAGTGTCCGCCACGTGGTTCTGGCGTACCCGGCAGGTGATTTTGGCGTGTCTGGCAGGTGTTTCTGGCACGTCGAGCATTTGGCTCAGGCATGCTCAGCAGGTGCTTCCGGCGTGTCTGGCACGTGGTTCTGGTGTGTCTGAGAGCTGGTTCTGGCATGTCCGGCAGATTATTCCGGAGTGTCCACCAAGTGGTTGTGGCATACCCGGCAGGTGATTTTAGCGTGTCATGTAGCTGGATCCGGCGAGTCGAGTAGGTGGTTCCGGCGTGCTCGGCAGGTGGTTCAGGCGGGTCTGGCAGGTGGTTTCGGTCTGTTCGGGGAGTGGTTCCGGCATCTCAGGCACATGGTTCTGGCACGTCTGATAGGTGGTTCCGGCCGGCCCGACAGGTGTTTCCATGGTGTCCGACAAGTGGTTCTGGCATAGCTGGCAGGTGATGTTGGCGTGACCCGCAGGTGGTTCCAGCCAGCCAAGCAGGTGATTCCAAAGAGTTCACCAAATGATTGTGGCGTAGCCGGCAGGTGATTTTGGCGTGTCCAGCAGGTGGTTTTGGCGAGTCGAGCAGGTGGATCTGGCGGGCTGGGCAGGTGCTTCCGGTGTCATTGGCATGTGGTTCTGGCATGTCTGAGAGGTGGTTCCGCCATGCCCGGCAGGTGATTCCGGAGTGTTCGCCAAGTGGTTCTGGCGTAGCCGGCAGGTGATTTTGCATGTCCGGCAATGGTTCCGGCGAGGCGAGCCGGTGGTTCCGGCATGTCTGGCAGGTGGTTCCGGCATGTCCAGCACGTGGTTCCAGCATGCCTGGCAGGTGATTCCGGAGTGTCCAGCATGTGGTTCTGACACCTCTGAGAGGTGGTTCCGGCATGCCCGGCAGGTGATACCGGAGTGTCCGGCATTTGGTTCTGGCACCTCTGAGAGGTGGTTCCGGAATGCGTGGCCTGTGATTCCGGAGTGTCTGCAGAGTGGTTCTGGCGTAGCCGGCAGGTGATTTTGGCGTGTCCAGCAGGTGGTTTTGGCGAGTCGAGCAGGTGGTTCTGGCGTGCTCGGCAGGTGCTTCCGGTGTCATTGGCATTTGGTAACGGCATGTCTGAGAGGTGGTTCCGGCATGCCAGGCAGGTGGTTCCGAAGAGTTCACCAAATGGTTGCGGCGTAGCAGGCAGTTGCTTTTGGCGTGTCAGGAAGGTGGTTCCGGCTAGTTGAGCAGGTGGATCAGGCGTGCTCGCCAGGGGGTTCATGCGGGTCTGGCAGGTGGTTTCGGTCTGTTCGGGGAGTGGTTCCGGCATCTCAGGCACATGGTTCTGGCACGTCTGAGAGGTGGTTCCGGCCGGCCGGAGAGGTGTTTCCGGAGTGTCCGCCAAGGGGTTCTGGCGTAGGTGAAAGGTGACGTTGGCGTGACCGGTAGGTGGTTCCAGCCAGCCGGCAGGTGATTCCGGAGTGTCTGCCGTGTGGTTCTGGCGTAGCTGCCAGGTGATTTTGGCGTGTCCAGCAGGTGGTTCCGGCGAGATCGGCAGGTGGTACCAGCGTGTCCGGAACATGGTTCTGGCACGGCTGAGAGATGGTTCCGTCATGCCCGGCAGGTGAATCCGGAGTGTCCGGCATGTGGTTCTGGCACCTCTGAGATGTGGTTCCCCCATGCCCGGCAGGTGATTCCGGAGTGTTCGGCATGTGGTTCTGGCACCTCTGAGAGTTGGTTCCAGAATGCCCGGCAGGTGGTTCCGGAGTGTCTGCCTAGTGGTTCTGGCGTAGTCGGCAGGTGATTCTGGCGTGTCCAGCAGGTGGTTCTGGGGAGTGGATCAGGTGGTTCCGGCATTCTCGGCAGGTGGTACCAGCGTGTCCGAAACATGGTTCTGGCAAGTCTGAGAGGCGGTTCCGGCATGCCCGACAGGTGATTCCGGAGTGTTCGCCAAGTGGTTCTGGCGTAGCCGGCAGGTCATTTTGCATGTCCGGGGGTGGTTCCGCGAGTCGAGCCGGTGGTTCCGGTGTGTCCGGCAGGTGGTTCTGGCGTGACCGGCACGAGGTTCTGGCACGTCTGAGAGTTGGTTCCGGCATGCCCGACAGGTGATTCCGGAGTGTCCGCCACGTGGTTCTGGCGTACCCGGCAGGTGATTTTGGCGTGTCTGGCAGGTGTTTCTTGCAAGTCGAGCATTTGGCTCAGGCATGCTCAGCAGGTGCTTCCGGCGTGTCTGGCAGGTGGTTCTGGTGTGTCTGAGAGCTGGTTCTGGCGTGTCTGGCAGATGATTCCGGAGTGTCCACCAAGTGGTTGTGGCATACCCGGCAGGTGATTTTAGCGTGTCAGGTAGGTGGTTCCAGCGAGTCGAGTAGGTGGTTCCGGCGTGCTCGGCAGGTGGTTCAGGCGGGTCTGGCAGGTGGTTTCGGTCTGTTCGGGGAGTGGTTCCGGCATCTCAGGCACATGGTTCTGGCACGTCTGATAGGTGGTTCCGGCCGGCCCGACAGGTGTTTCCATGGTGTCCGCCAAGTGGTTCTGGCATAGCTGGCAGGTGATGTTGGCGTGACCGGCAGGTGGTTCCAGTCAGCCCGGCATGTGATTCCGAATGTTCACCAAATGCTTGTGGAGTAGCCGGAAGTTGATTTTGGCATGTCCAGCAGGTGGTTTTGGCGAGTCGAGCAGGTGGTTCTGGCGTGCTCGGCAGGTGCTTCCGGTGTCATCGGCATGTGGTTCCGGCATGTCTGAGAGGTGGTTCCGCCATGCCCGGCAGGTGATTCCGGAGTGTTCCCCAAGTGGTTCTGGCATAGCCGGCAGGTGATTTTGCATGTCCGGCAATGGTTCCGGCGAGTCGAGCCGCTGGTTCCGGCATGTCCGGCAGGTGGTTCCGGCATGCCCGGCAGGTGATTCCGGAGTGTCCGGCATGTGGTTCTGGCACCTCTGAGAGGTGGTTCCGGCATGCCCGGCAGGTGGTTCCGGCGTGTCTGCCGAGTGGTTCTGGCGTAGTCGGCAGGTGATTGTGGCGTGTCCAGCAGGTGGTTCTGAGGAGTGGATCAGGTGGTTCCGGCATACTCTGCAGGTGGTACCGGCGTGTCCGGAACATGGTTCTGGCAAGTCTGAGAGGTGGTTCCGGCATGCCCGACAGGTGATTCCGGAGTGTTCGCCAAGTGGTTGTGGCATACCCGGCAGGTGATTTTAGCGTGTCAGGTAGGTGGTTCCAGCGAGTCGAGTAGGTGGTTCCGGCGTGCTCGGCAGGTGGTTCAGGCGGGTCTGGCAGGTGGTTTCGGTCTGTTCGGGGAGTGGTTCCGGCATCTCAGGCACATGGTTCTGGCACGTATGATAGGTGGTTCCGGCCGGCCCGACAGGTGTTTCCATGGTGTCCGCCAAGTGGTTCTGGCATAGCTGGCAGGTGATGTTGGCGTGACCGGCAGGTGGTTCCAGCCAGCCTGGCATGTGATTCCGAAGAGTTTACCAAATGGTTGTGGCCTAGCCGGCAGGTGATTTTGGCGTGTCCAGCAGGTGGTTTTGGAGAGTCAAGCAGGTTGTTCTGGCGTGCTCGGCGGGTGCTTCAGGTGTCATTAGCATGTGGTTCCGGCATGTCTGAGAGGTGGTTCCGCCATGCCCGGCAGGTGATTCCGGAGTGTTCGCCAAGTGGTTCTGGCGTAGCCGGCAGGTGATTTTGCATGTCCGGCAATGGTTCCGGCGAGTCGAGCCGGTGGTTCCGGCATGTCCGGCAGGTGGTTCCGGCATGACCGGCAGGTGATACCGGAGTGTTCGCCAAGTGGTTCTGGCGTAGCCGGCAGGTGATTTTGCATGTCCGGCAATGGATCCGGCGAGTCGAGCCGGTGGTTCCGGAATGTCCGGCAGGTGGTTCCGGCATGTCCGGCAGGTGGTTCCGGCATGTCCAGCACGTGGTTCCAGCATGCCCGGCAGGTGATTCCGGAGTGTCCGGCATGTGGTTCTGGAACCTCTGAGAGGTGGTTCCGGCATGCATGGCAGGTGATACCGGAGTCTCCGGCATTTGGTTCTGGCACCTCTGAGAGGTGGTTCCGGAATGCCTGTCATGTGATTCCGGAGTGTCTGCCGAGTGGTTCTGGCGTAGCCGGCAGTTGATTTTGTCGTGTCCACTAGGTGGTTCTGGGGAGTGGATCAGCTGGTTCTGGCATACTCGGCAGGTGGTACCGGCGTGTCTGGAACATGGTTCTGGCAAGTCTGAGAGGCGGTTCTGGCATGCCCGACAGGTGATTCCGGAGTGTTCGCCAAGTGGTTCTGGCGTAGCCGGCAGGTCATTTTGCATGTCCGGCGGTGGTTCCGCGAGTCGAGCCGGTGGTTCCGGTGTGTCCGGCAGGTGGTTCTGGCGTGACCGGCACGAGGTTCTGGCACGTCTGAGAGTTGGTTCCGGCATGCCCGACAGGTTTTGGCGAGTCAAGCAGGTCGTTCTGGCGTGCTCGGCAGGTGCTTGCGGTTTCATTGGCATGTGGTTCCGGCATGTCTGAGAGGTGGTTCCGCCATGCCCGGCAGGTGATTCCGGAGTGTTCCCCAAGTGGTTCTGGCGTAGCCGGCAGGTGATTTTGCATGTCCGGCAATGGTTCCGGCGAGTCGAGCCGGTGGTTCCGGCATGTCCGGCAGGTGATTCCGGCATGTCCAGCAGGTGGTTCTGAGAAGTGGATCAGGTGGTTCCGGCAGGCACGGCAGGTGATTCCGGAGTGTCCGGCATGTGATTCTGTCACCTCTGAGAGGTTGTTCTGGCATGCCCGGCAGGTGATACCACAGTGTCCGGCATTTGGTTCTGGCACCTCTGACAGGTGGTTCCGGGATGCCTGTCATGTGATTCCGGAGTGTCTGCCGAGTGGTTCTGGCGTGTCCAGCAGGTGTTTCCGGTCTTTCCGGCACGTGGTTCTGGCGTGTCCGGCACGAGGTTCTGGCACGTCTGAGAGTTGGTTCCGGCATGCCCGACAGGTGATTCCGGAGTGTCCGCCACGTGGTTCTGGCGTACCCGGCAGGTGATTTTGGTGTGTCTGGCAGGTGTTTCTTGCAAGTCGAGCATTTGGCTCAGGCATGCTCAGCAGGTGCTTCCGGCGTGTCTGGCACGTGGTTCTGGTGTGTCTGAGAGCTGCTTCTGGCATGTCCGGCAGATGATTCCGGAGTGTCCACCAAGTGGTTGTGGCATACCCGGCAGGTGATTTTAGCGTGTCAGGTAGGTGGTTCCAGCGAGTCGAGTAGGTGGTTCCGGCGTGCTCGGCAGGTGGTTCAGGTGGGTCTGGCAGGTGGTTTCGGTCTGTTCGGGGAGTGGTTCCGGCATCTCAGGCACATGGTTCTGGCACGTCTGATAGGTGGTTCCGGCCGGCCCGACAGGTGTTTCCATGGTGTCCGCCAAGTGGTTCTGGCATAGCTGGCAGGTGATGTTGGCGTGACCGGCAGGTGGTTCCACTCAGCCCGGCAGGTGATTCCGAAGTGTTCACCAAATGCTTGTGGAGTAGCCGGAAGTTGATTTTGGCATGTCCAGCAGGTGGTTTTGGCGAGTTGAGCAGGTGGTTCTGGCGTGCTCGGCAGGTGATTCCTGTGTCATCGGCATGTGGTTCCGGCATGTCTGAGAGGTGGTTCCGCCATGCCCGGCAGGTGATTCCGGAGTGTTCCCCAAGTGGTTCTGGCATAGCCGGCAGTTGATTTTGCATGTCCGGCAATGGTTCCGGCGAGTCGAGCCGGTGGTTCCGGCATGTCCGGCAGGTGGTTCCGGCATGCCTGGCAGGTGATTCCGGAGTGTCCGGCATGTGGTTCTGGCACCTCTGAGAGGTGGTTCCGGCATGCCCGGCAGGTGGTTGCGGCGTGTCTGCCGAGTGGTTCTGGCGTAGTCGGCAGGTGATTGTGGCGTGTCCAGCAGGTGGTTCTGAGGAGTGGATCAGGTGGTTCCGGCATACTCTGCAGGTGGTACCGGCGTGTCCGGGACATGGTTCTGGCAAGTCTGAGAGGTGGTTCCGGCATGCCCGACAGGTGATTCCGGAGTGTCCGGCATGTGGTCCGGGCACCTCTGAGAGGTGGTTCCGGCATGCCCGGCAGGTGATTCCGGAGTGTTCGCCAAGTGGTTCTGGCGTAGCCGGCAGGTCATTTTGCATGTCCGGGGGTGGTTCCGGCGAGTCGAGCCGGTGGTTCTGGCGTGTCCAGCAGGTGGTTCTGGCGTGACCGGCACGAGGTTCTGGCACGTCTGAGAGTTGGTTCTGGCATGCCCGACAGGTGATTCCGGAGTGTCCGCCACGTGGTTCTGGCGTACCCGGCAGATGATTTTGGCGTGTCTGGCAGGTTTTTCTTGCAAGTCGAGCATGTGGCTCAGGCATGCTCAGCAGGTGCTTCCGGCGTGTCTGGCACGTGGTTCTGGTGTGTCTGAGAGCTGGTTCTGGCATGTCCGGCAGATGATTCCGGAGTGTCCACCAAGTGGTTGTGGCATACCTGGCAGGTGATTTTAGCGTGTCAGGTAGGTGGTTCCAGCGAGTCGAGTAGGTGGTTCCGGCGTGCTCGGCAGGTGGTTCAGGCGGGTCTGGCAGGTGGTTTCGGTCTGTTCGGGGTGTGGTTCCGGCGTCTCAGGCACATGGTTCTGGCACGTCTGATAGGTGGTTCCGGCCGGCCCGACAGGTGTTTCCATGGTGTCCGCCAAGTGGTTCTGGCATAGCTGGCAGGTGATGTTTGTGTGACCGGCACGTGGTTCCAGAAAGCCCGGCAGGTGATTCCGAAGAGTTCACCAAATGGTTGTGGCCTAGCCGGCAGGTGATTTCGGCGTGTCCTGCAGGTGGTTTTGGCGAGTCAAGCAGGTCGTTCTGGCGTGCTCGGCAGGTGCTTGCGGTTTCATTGGCATGTGGTTCCGGCATGTCTGAGAGGTGGTTCCGCCATGCCCGGCAGGTGATTCCGGAGTGTTCGCCAAGTGGTTCTGGCGTAGCCGGCAGGTGATTTTGCATGTCCGGCAATGGTTCCGGCGAGTCGAGCCGGTGGTTCCGGCATGTCCGGCAGGTGATTCCGGCATGTCCAGCAGGTGGTTCTGAGAAGTGGATCAGGTGGTTCCGGCAGGCACGGCAGGTGATTCCGGAGTGTCCGGCATGTGATTCTGTCACCTCTGAGAGTTTGTTCTGGCATGCCCGGCAGGTGATACCACAGTGTCCGGCATTTGGTTCTGGCACCTCTGACAGGTGGTTCCGGGATGCCTGGCATGTGATTCCGGAGTGTCTGCCGAGTGGTTCTGGCGTGTCCAGCAGGTGTTTCCGGTCTTTCCGGCAGGTGGTTCTGGCGTGTCCGGCACGAGGTTCTGGCACGTCTGAGAGTTGGTTCCGGCATGCCCGACAGGTGATTCCGGAGTGTCCGCCACGTGGTTCTGGCGTACCCGGCAGGTGATTTTGGCGTGTCTGGCAGGTGTTTCTTGCAAGTCGAGCATGTGGCTCAGGCATGATCAGCAGGTGCTTCCGGCCTGTCCGGCACGTGGTTCTGGTGTGTCTGAGAGCTGGTTCTGGCATGTCCGGCAGATTATTCCGGAGTGTCCACCAAGTGGTTGTGGCATACCCGGCAGGTGATTTTAGCGTGTCAGGTAGGTGGTTCCGGCGAGTCGAGTTGGTGGTTCCGGCATGCTCGGCAGGTGGTTCAGGCGGGTCTGGCAGGTGGTTTCGGTCTGTTCGGTGTGTGGTTCCGGCATCTCAGGCACATGGTTCTGGCACGTCTGATAGGTGGTTCCGGCCGGCCCGACAGGTGTTTCCATGGTGTCCGCCAAGTGGTTCTGGCATAGCAGGCAGGTGACGTTGGCGTGACCGGCAGGTGGTTCCAGCCAGCCCGGCAGGTGATTCCGAAGTTTTCACCAAATGGTTGTGGCGTAGCCGGAATCTGATTTTTGCATGTCCAGCAGGTGGTTTTGGCGAGTCGAGCAGGTGGTTCTGGCGTGCTCGGCAGGTGCTTCCGGTGTCATTGGCATGTGGTTCCGGCATGTCTGAGAGGTGGTTCCGCCATGCCCGGCAGGTGATTCCGGAGTGTTCGCCAAGTGGTTCTGGCGTAGCCGGCAGGTGATTTTGCATGGCCGGCAATGGTTCCGGCGAGTCGAGCCGGTGGTTCCGGCATGTCCGGCAGGTGGTTCCGGCATGCCCGGCAGGTGATTCCGCAGTCTCCGGCATTTGGTCCTGGCACCTCTGAGAGGTGGTTCAGGCATGCCCGACAGGTGATTCCGGAGTGTTCGCCAAGTGGTTCTGGCGTTGCCGGCAGGTCATTTTGCATGTCTAGCGGTGGTTCCGGCGAGTCGAGCCGGTGGTTCCGGCGTAGCCAGCAGTTGCTCTTGGCGTGTCCACTAGGTGGTTCTGGGGAGTGGATCAGCTGGTTCCGGCATACTCGGCAGGTGGTACCGGCGTGTCCAGAACATGGTTCTGGCAAGTCTGAGAGGTGGTTCCGGCACGCCCGACAGGTGATTCCGGAGCGTCCGCCAAGTGTTTCTGGCGTACCCGGCAGGTGATTTTGGCATGTCCGACTGGTGTTTCTTGCGAGTCGAGCAGGTGGCTCAGGCATGCTCAGCTGGTGCTTCCGGCGTCTCTGGCACGTGGTTCTGGTGTGTCTGAGAGCTGGTTCTGGCATGTCCGGCAGATGATTCCGGAGTGTCCACCAAGTGGTTCTGGTATACCTGGCAGGTGATTTTGGCGTGTCAGGAAGGTGGTTCCGGCTAGTTGAGCAGGTGGATCAGGCGTGCTCGCCAGGGGGTTCATGCGGGTCTGGCAGGTGGTTTCGGTCTGTTCGGGGAGTGGTTCCGGCATCTCAGGCACATGGTTCTGGCACGTATGATAGGTGGTTCCGGCCGGCCCGACAGGTGTTTCCATGGTGTCCGCCAAGTGGTTCTGGCATAGCTGGCAGGTGATGTTGGCGTAACCGGCAGGTGGTTCCAGACAGCCCGGCAGGTGATTCCGAAGTGTTCACCAAATGCTTGTGGAGTAGCCGGAAGTTGATTTTGGCATGTCCAGCAGGTGGTTTTGGCGAGTCGAGCAGGTGGTTCTGGCGTGCTCGGCAGGTGCTTCCGGTGTCATCGGCATGTGGTTCCGGCATGTCTGAGAGGTGGTTCCGCCATGCCCGGCAGGTGATTCCGGAGTGTTCCCCAAGTGGTTCTGGCATAGCCGGCAGGTGATTTTGCATGTCCGGCAATGGTTCCGGCGAGTCGAGCCGCTGGTTCCGGCATGTCCGGCAGGTGGTTCCGGCATGCCCGGCAGGTGATTCCGGAGTGTCCGGCATGTGGTTCTGGCACCTCTGAGAGGTGGTTCCGGCATGCCCGGCAGGTGGTTCCGGCGTGTCTGCCGAGTGGTTCTGGCGTAGTCGGCAGGTGATTGTGGCGTGTCCAGCAGGTGGTTCTGAGGAGTGGATCAGGTGGTTCCGGCATACTCGGCAGGTGGTACCGGCGTGTCCGGAACATGGTTCTGGCAAGTCTGAGAGGTGGTTCCGGCATGCCCGACAGGTGATTCCGGAGTGTTCGCCAAGTGGTTCTGGCGTAGCCGGCAGGTCATTTTGCATGTCCGGGGGTGGTTCCGGCGAGTCGAGCCGGTGGTTCTGGCGTGTCCAGCAGGTGGTTCTGGCGTGACCGGCACGAGGTTCTGGCACGTCTGAGAGTTGGTTCCGGCATGCCCGACAGGTGATTCCGGAGTGTCCGCCACGTGGTTCTGGCGTACCCGGCAGGTGATTTTGGCGTGTCTGGCAGGTGTTTCTTGCAAGTCGAGCATTTGGCTCAGGCATGCTCAGCAGGTGCTTCCGGCGTGTCTGGCACATGGTTCTGGTGTGTCTGAGAGCTGGTTCTGGCATGTCTGGCAGGTGATTCCGGAGTGTCCACCAAGTGGTTGTGGCATACCTGGCAGGTGATTTTAGCGTGTCAGGTAGGTGGTTCCAGCGAGTCGAGTAGGTGGTTCCGGCGTGCTCGGCAGGTGGTTCAGGCGGGTCTGGCAGGTGGTTTCGGTCTGTTCGGGGTGTGGTTCCGGCGTCTCAGGCACATGGTTCTGGCACGTCTGATAGGTGGTTCCGGCCGGCCCGACAGGTGTTTCCATGGTGTCCGCCAAGTGGTTCTGGCATAGCTGACAGGTGATCTTTGTGTGACCGGCACGTGGTTCCAGAAAGCCCGGCAGGTGATTCCGAAGAGTTCACCAAATGGTTGTGGCCTAGCCGGCAGGTGATTTCGGCGTGTCCTGCAGGTGGTTTTGGCGAGTCAAGCAGGTCGTTCTGGCGTGCTCGGCAGGTGCTTGCGGTTTCATTGGCATGTGGTTCCGGCATGTCTGAGAGGTGGTTCCGCCATGCCCGGCAGGTGATTCCGGAGTGTTCGCCAAGTGGTTCTGGCGTAGCCGGCAGGTGATTTTGCATGTCCGGCAATGGTTCCGGCGAGTCGAGCCGGTGGTTCCGGCATGTCCGGCAGGTGATTCCGGCATGTCCAGCAGGTGGTTCTGAGAAGTGGATCAGGTGGTTCCGGCAGGCACGGCAGGTGATTCCGGAGTGTCCGGCATGTGATTCTGTCACCTCTGAGAGGTTGTTCTGGCATGCCCGGCAGGTGATACCACAGTGTCCGGCATTTGGTTCTGGCACCTCTGACAGGTGGTTCCGGGATGCCTGGCATGTGATTCCGGAGTGTCTGCCGAGTGGTTCTGGCGTGTCCAGCAGGTGTTTCCGGTCTTTCCGGCAGGTGGTTCTGGCGTGTCCGGCACGAGGTTCTGGCACGTCTGAGAGTTGGTTCCGGCATGCCCGACAGGTGATTCCGGAGTGTCCGCCACGTGGTTCTGGCGTACCCGGCAGGTGATTTTGGCGTGTCTGGCAGGTGTTTCTTGCAAGACGAGCATGTGGCTCAGGCATGATCAGCAGGCGCTTCCGGCCTGTCCGGCACGTGGTTCTGGTGTGTCTGAGAGCTGGTTCTGGCATGTCCGGCAGATTATTCCGGAGTGTCCACCAAGTGGTTGTGGCATACCCGGCAGGTGATTTTAGCGTGTCAGGTAGGTGGTTCCGGCGAGTCGAGTTGGTGGTTCCGGCGTGCTCGGCAGGTGGTTCAGGCGGGTCTGGCAGGTGGTTTCGGTCTTTTCGGGGAGTGGTTCCGGCATCTCAGGCACATGGTTCTGGCACGTCTGATAGGTGGTTCCGGCCGGCCCGACAGGTGTTTCCATGGTGTCCGCCAAGTGGTTCTGGCATAGCTGGCAGGTGATGTTGGCGTAACCGGCAGGTGGTTCCAGACAGCCCGGCAGGTGATTCCGAAGTGTTCACCAAATGCTTGTGGAGTAGGGGGAAGTTGATTTTGGCATGTCCGGCAGGTGGTTTTGGCGATTCGAGCAGGTGGTTCTGGCGTGCTCGGCAGGTGCTTCCGGTGTCATCGGCATGTGGTTCCGGCATGTCTGAGAGGTGGTTCCGCCATGCCCGGCAGGTGATTCCGGAGTGTTCCCCAAGTGGTTCTGGCATAGCCGGCAGGTGATTTTGCATGTCCGGCAATGGTTCCGGCGAGTCGAGCCGCTGGTTCCGGCATGTCCGGCAGGTGGTTCCGGCATGCCCGGCAGGTGATTCCGGAGTGTCCGGCATGTGGTTCTGGCACCTCTGAGAGGTGGTTCCGGCATGCCCGGCAGGTGGTTCCGGCGTGTCTGCCGAGTGGTTCTGGCGTAGTCGGCAGGTGATTGTGGCGTGTCCAGCAGGTGGTTCTGAGGAGTGGATCAGGTGGTTCCGGCATATTCTGCAGGTGGTACCGGCGTGTCCGGAACATTGTTCTGGCAAGTCTGAGAGGTGGTTCCGGCATGCCCGACAGGTGATTCCGGAGTGTTCGCCAAGTGGTTCTGGCGTAGCCGGCAGGTCATTTTGCATGTCCGGCGGTGGTTCCGGCGAGTCGAGCCGGTGGTTCTGGCGTGTCCGGCAGGTGGTTCTGGCGTGACCGGCACGAGGTTCTGGCACGTCTGAGAGTTGGTTCCGGCATGCCCGACAGGTGATTCCGGAGTGTCCGCCACGTGGTTCTGGCGTACCCGGCAGGTGATTTTGGCGTGTCTGGCAGGTGTTTCTTGCAAGACGAGCATGTGGCTCAGGCATGATCAGCAGGTGCTTCCGGCCTGTCCGGCACGTGGTTCTGGTGTGTCTGAGAGCTGGTTCTGGCATGTCCGGCAGATTATTCCGGAGTGTCCACCAAGTGGTTGTGGCATACCCGGCAGGTGATTTTAGCGTGTCAGGTAGGTGGTTCCGGCGAGTCGAGTTGGTGGTTCCGGCGTGCTCGGCAGGTGGTTCAGGCGGGTCTGGCAGGTGGTTTCGGTCTGTTCGGTGTGTGGTTCCGGCATCTCAGGCACATGGTTCTGGCACGTCTGATAGGTGGTTCCGGCCGGCCCGACAGGTGTTTCCATGGTGTCCGCCAAGTGGTTCTGGCATAGCAGGCAGGTGACGTTGGCGTGACCGGCAGGTGGTTCCAGCCAGCCCGGCAGGTGATTCCGAAGTTTTCACCAAATGGTTGTGGCGTAGCCGGAATCTGATTTTTGCATGTCCTGCAGGTGGTTTTGGCGAGTCGAGCAGGTGGTTCTGGCGTGCTCGGCAGGTGCTTCCGGTGTCATTGGCATGTGGTTCTGGCATGTCTGAGAGGTGGTTCCGCCATGCCCGGCAGGTGATTCCGGAGTGTTCGCCAAGTGGTTCTGGCGTAGCTGGCAGGTGATTTTGCATGGCCGGCAATGGTTCCGGCGAGTCGAGCCTGTGGTTCCGGCATGTCCGGCAGGTGATTCCGCAGTCTCCGTCATTTGTTCCTGGCACCTCTGAGAGGTGGTTCAGGCATGCCCGACAGGTGATTCCGGAGTGTTCGCCAAGTTGTTCTGGCGTAGCCGGCAGGTCATTTTGCATGTTCAGCGGTGGTTCCGGCGAGTCGAGCCGGTGGTTCCGGCGTAGCCGGCAGTTGCTCTTGGCGTGTCCACTAGATGGTTCTGGGGAGTGGATCAGCTGGTTCTGGCATACTCGGCAGGTGGTACCGGCGTGTCCAGTACATGGTTCTGGCAAGTCTGAGAGGTGGTTCCGGAACGCCCGACAGGTGATTCCGGAGCGTCCGCCAAGTGTTTCTGGCGTACCCGGCAGGTGATTTTGGCATGTCCGACAGGTGTTTCTTGCGAGTCGAGCAGGTGGCTCAGGCATGCTCAGCTGGTGCTTCCGGCGTCTCTGGCACGTGGTTCTGGTGTGTCTGAGAGCTGGTTCTGGCATGTCCGGCAGATGATTCCGGAGTGTCCACCAAGTGGTTCTGATATACCTGGCAGGTGATTTTGGCGTGTCAGGAAAGTGGTTCCGGCTAGTTGAGCAAGTGGATCAGGCGTGCTCGCCAGGGGGTTCATGCGGGTCTGGCAGGTGGTTTCGGTCTGTTCGGGGAGTGGTTCCGGCATCTCAGGCACATGGTTCTGGCACGTCTGAGAGGTGGTTCCGGCCGGCCGGAGAGGTGTT
This sequence comes from Equus caballus, assembly GCF_041296265.1. Classification (NCBI taxonomy): domain Eukaryota; kingdom Metazoa; phylum Chordata; class Mammalia; order Perissodactyla; family Equidae; genus Equus; species Equus caballus. The sequence goes on from NW_027222395.1 coordinate 5,177,410, forward strand.
TCCGGAGTGTCCGCCAAGTGGTTCTGGCGTAGGTGAAAGAGACTTTGGCGTGACCGGTAGGTGGTTCCAGCCAGCCCGGAGGTGATTCCAGAGTGTCTGCGGTGTGGTTCTGGCGTAGCTGGCAGGTGATTTTGGCGTGACCAGCAGGTGGTTTTGGCGAGTCAAGCAGGTTTTCTGGCGTGCTCGGCGGGTGCTTCAGGTGTCATTAGCATGTGGTTCCGGCATGTCTGAGAGGTGGTTCCGCCATGCGCGGCAGGTGATTCCGGAGTGTTCGCCAAGTGGTTCTGGCGTAGCCGGCAGGTGATTTTGCATGTCCGGCAATGGTTCCGGCGAGTCGAGCCGGTGGTTCCGGAATGTCCGGCAGGTGGTTCCGGCATGTCCGGCAGGTGGTTCCGGCATGTCCAGCACGTGGTTCCAGCATGCCCGGCAGGTGATTCCGGATTGTCCGGCATGTGGTTCTGGCACCTCTGAGAGGTGGTTCCGGCAAGCCCGGCAGTTGGTTACGGAGTGTCTGCCGAGTGGTTCTGGAGTAGCCGGCAGGTGATTCCAGCGTATCCAGCAGGTGGTTCTGTGGAGTGGATCAGGTGGTTCCGGCATACTCGGCAGGTGGTACCGGCGTGTCCGGAACATGGTTCTGGCAAGTCTGAGAGGTGGTACCGGCATGCCCGACAGGTGATTCCGGAGTGTTTGCCAAGTGGTTCTGGCGTAGCCGGCAGGTCATTTTGCATGTCCGGCGGTGGTTCCGGCGAGTCGAGCCGGTGGTTGCGGCGTATCCAGCAGGTGTTTCCGGTCTGTCCGGCAGGTGATTCTGGGGTGACCGGCACGAGGTTCTGGCACGTCGGAGAGCTGGTTCCGGCATGCACGACAGGTGATTCCGGAGTGTCCGCCACGTGGTTCTGGCGTACCCGGCAGGTGATTTTGGCGTGTCTGGCAGGTGTTTCTGGCAAGTCGAGCATTTGGCTCAGGCATGCTCAGCAGGTGCTTCCGGCGTGTCTGGCACGTGGTTCTGGTGTGTCTGAGAGCTGGTTCTGGCATGTCCGGCAGATGATTCCGGAGTGTCCACCAAGTGGTTGTGGCATACCCGGCAGGTGATTTTAGCGTGTCATGTAGCTGGATCCGGCGAGTCGAGTAGGTGGTTCCGGCGTGCTCGGCAGGTGGTTCAGGCGGGTCTGGCAGGTGGTTTCGGTCTGTTCGGGGTGTGGTTCCGGCATCTCAGTCACATGGTTCTGGCACGTCTGATAGGTGGTTCCGGCCGGCCCGACAGGTGTTTCCATGGTGTCCGACAAGTGGTTCTGGCATAGCTGGCAGGTGATGTTGGCGTGACCCGAAGGTGGTTCCAGCCAGCCAAGCAGGTGATTCCAAAGAGTTCACCAAATGATTGTGGCGTAGCCGGCAGGTGATTTTGGTGTGTCCAGCAGGTGGTTTTGGCGAGTCGAGCAGGTGGATCTGGCGGGCTGGGCAGGTGCTTCCGGTGTCATTGGCATGTGGTTCCGGCATGTCTGAGAGGTGGTTCCGCCATGCCCGGCAGGTGATTCCGGAGTGTTCGCCAAGTGGTTCTGGCGTAGCCGGCAGGTGATTTTGCATGTCCGGCAATGGTTCCGGCGAGGCGAGCCGGTGGTTCCGGCATGTCCGGCAGGTGGTTCCGGCATGTCCAGCACGTGGTTCCAGCATGCCTGGCAGGTGATTCCGGAGTGTCCGGCATGTGGTTCTGACACCTCTGAGAGGTGGTTCCGGCATGCCCGGCAGGTGATACCGGAGTGTCCGGCATTTGGTTCTGGCACCTCTGAGAGGTGGTTACGGAATGCGTGGCCTGTGATTCCGGAGTGTCTGCGGAGTGGTTCTGGCGTAGCCGGCAGTTGATTTTGGCGTGTCCACCAGGTGGTTCTGGGGAGTGGTTCAGCTGGTTCCGGCATACTCGGCAGGTGGTACCGGCGTGTCCAGAACATGGTTCTGGCAAGTCTGAGAGGTGGTTCCGGCACGCCCGACAGGTGATTCCGGAGCGTCCGCCAAGTGTTTCTGGCGTACCCGGCAGGTGATTTTGGCATGTCCGACTGGTGTTTCTTGCGAGTCGAGCAGGTGGCTCAGGCATGCTCAGCTGGTGCTTCCGGCGTCTCTGGCACGTGGTTCTGGTGTGTCTGAGAGCTGGTTCTGGCATGTCCGGCAGATGATTCCGGAGTGTCCACCAAGTGGTTCTGGTATACCTGGCAGGTGATTTTGGCGTGTCAGGAAGGTGGTTCCGGCTAGTTGAGCAGGTGGATCAGGCGTGCTCGCCAGGGGGTTCATGCGGGTCTGGCAGGTGGTTTCGGTCTGTTCGGGGAGTGGTTCCGGCATCTCAGGCACATGGTTCTGGCACGTATGATAGGTGGTTCCGGCCGGCCCGACAGGTGTTTCCATGGTGTCCGCCAAGTGGTTCTGGCATAGCTGGCAGGTGATGTTGGCGTAACCGGCAGGTGGTTCCAGACAGCCCGGCAGGTGATTCCGAAGTGTTCACCAAATGCTTGTGGAGTAGCCGGAAGTTGATTTTGGCATGTCCAGCAGGTGGTTTTGGCGAGTCGAGCAGGTGGTTCTGGCGTGCTCGGCAGGTGATTCCGGTGTCATCGGCATGTGGTTCCGGCATGTCTGAGAGGTGGTTCCGCCATGCCCGGCAGGTGATTCCGGAGTGTTCCCCAAGTGGTTCTGGCATAGCCGGCAGGTGATTTTGCATGTCCGGCAATGGTTCCGGCGAGTCGAGCCGCTGGTTCCGGCATGTCCGGCAGGTGGTTCCGGCATGCCCGGCAGGTGATTCCGGAGTGTCCGGCATGTGGTTCTGGCACCTCTGAGAGGTGGTTCCGGCATGCCCGGCAGGTGGTTCCGGCGTGTCTGGCGAGTGGTTCTGGCGTAGTCGGCAGGTGATTGTGGCGTGTCCAGCAGGTGGTTCTGAGGAGTGGATCAGGTGGTTCCGGCATACTCGGCAGGTGGTACCGGCGTGTCCGGAACATGGTTCTGGCAAGTCTGAGAGGTGGTTCCGGCATGCCCGACAGGTGATTCCGGAGTGTTCGCCAAGTGGTTCTGGCGTAGCCGGCAGGTCATTTTGCATGTCCGGGGGTGGTTCCGGCGAGTCGAGCCGGTGGTTCTGGCGTGTCCAGCAGGTGGTTCTGGCGTGACCGGCACGAGGTTCTGGCACGTCTGAGAGTTGGTTCCGGCATGCCCGACAGGTGATTCCGGAGTGTCCGCCACGTGGTTCTGGCGTACCCGGCAGGTGATTTTGGCGTGTCTGGCAGGTGTTTCTGGCAAGTCGAGCATTTGGCTCAGGCATGCTCAGCAGGTGCTTCCGGCGTGTCTGGCACATGGTTCTGGTGTGTCTGAGAGCTGGTTCTGGCATGTCCGGCAGATGATTCCGGAGTGTCCACCAAGTGGTTGTGGCATACCTGGCAGGTGATTTTAGCGTGTCAGGTAGGTGGTTCCAGCGAGTCGAGTAGGTGGTTCCGGCGTGCTCGGCAGGTGGTTCAGGCGGGTCTGGCAGGTGGTTTCGGTCTGTTCGGGGAGTGGTTCCGGCTTCTCAGGCACATGGTTCTGGCACGTCTGATAGGTGGTTCCGGCCGGCCCGACAGGTGTTTCCATGGTGTCCGCCAAGTGGTTCTGGCATAGCAGGCAGGTGACGTTGGCGTGACCGGCAGGTGGTTCCAGCCAGCCCGGCAGGTGATTCCGAAGTTTTCACCAAATGGTTGTGGCGTAGCCGGAATCTGATTTTTGCATGTCCAGCAGGTGGTTTTGGCGAGTCGAGCAGGTGGTTCTGGCGTGCTCGGCAGGTGCTTCCGGTGTCATTGGCATGTGGTTCCGGCATGTCTGAGAGGTGGTTCCGCCATGCCCGACAGGTGATTCCGGAGTGTTCGCCAAGTGGTTCTGGCGTAGCCGGCAGGTCATTTTGCATGTCCAGCGGTGGTTCCGGCGAGTCGAGCCGGTGGTTCCGGCGTAGCCGGCAGTTGCTCTTGGCGTGTCCACTAGGTGGTTCTGGGGAGTGGATCAGCTGGTTCCGGGATACTCGGCAGGTGGTACCGGCGTGTCCAGAACATGGTTCTGGCAAGTCTGAGAGGTGGTTCCGGCACGCCCGACAGTGATTCCGGAGCGTCCGCCAAGTGTTTCTGGCGTACCCGGCAGGTGATTTTGGCATGTCCGACAGGTGTTTCTTGCGAGTCGAGCAGGTGGCTCAGGCATGCTCAGCTGGTGCTTCCGGCGTCTCTGGCACGTGGTTCTGGTGTGTCTGAGAGCTGGTTCTGGCATGTCCGGCAGATGATTCCGGAGTGTCCACCAAGTGGTTCTGGTATACCTGGCAGGTGATTTTGGCGTGTCAGGAAGGTGGTTCCGGCTATTTGAGCAGGTGGATCAGGCGTGCTCGCCAGGGGGTTCATGCGGGTCTGGCAGGTGGTTTCGGTCTGTTCGGGGAGTGGTTCCGGCATCTCAGGCACATGGTTCTGGCACGTCTGAGAGGTGGTTCCGGCCGGCCGGAGAGGTGTTTCCAGAGTGTCCGCCAAGTGGTTCTGGCGTAGGTGAAAGGCGACGTTGGCGTGACCGGTAGGTGGTTCCAGCCAGCCCGAAGGTGATTCCAGAGTGTCTGCGGTGTGGTTCTGGCGTAGCTGGCAGGTGATTTTGGCGTGTCCAGCAGGTGGTTCCGGCGAGATCGGCAGGTGGTACCAGCGTGTCCGGAACATGGTTCTGGCACGGCTGAGAGATGGTTCCGTCATGCCCGGCAGGTGAATCCGGAGTGTCCGGCATGTGGTTCTGGCACCTCTGAGATGTGGTTCCCCCATGCCCGGCAGGTGATTCCGGAGTGTTCGGCATGTGGTTCTGGCACCTCTGAGAGGTGGTTCCAGCATGCCCGGCAGGTGTTTCCGGAGTGTCTGCCTAGTGGTTCTGGCGTAGTCGGAAGGTGATTCTGGCGTGTCCAGCATGTTGTTCTGGGGAGTGGATCAGGTGGTTCCGGCATTCTCGGCAGGTGGTACCGGCGTGTCCGGAACATGGTTCTGGCAAGTCTGAGATGCGGTTCCGGCATGCCCGACAGGTGATTCCGGAGTGTTCGCCAAGTGGTTCTGGCATAGCCGGCAGGTCATTTTGCATGTCCGGCGGTGGTTCCGCGAGTCGAGCCGGTGGTTCCGGTGTGTCCGGCAGGTGGTTCTGGCGTGACCGGCACGAGGTTCTGGCACGTCTGAGAGTTGGTTCCGGCGTGCCCGACAGGTGATTCCGGAGTGTCCGCCACGTGGTTCTGGCATACCCGGCAGGTGATTTTGGCGTGTCTGGCAGGTGTTTCTTGCAAGTCGAGCATTTGGCTCAGGCATGCTCAGCAGGTGCTTCCGGCGTGTCTGGCAGGTGGTTCTGGTGTGTCTTAGAGCTGGTTCTGGCATGTCTGGCAGATGATTCCGGAGTGTCCACCAAGTGGTTGTGGCATACCCGGCAGGTGATTTTAGCGTGTCAGGTAGGTGGTTCCAGCGAGTCGAGTAGGTGGTTCCGGCGTGCTCGGCAGGTGGTTCAGGCGGGTCTAGCAAGTGGTTTCGGTCTGTTCGGGGAGTGGTTCCGGCATCTCAGGCACATGGTTCTGGCACGTCTGATAGGTGGTTCCGGCCGGCCTGACAGGTGTTTCCATGGTGTCCACCAAGTGGTTCTGGCATAGCTGGCAGGTGATTTTGGCGTGACCGGCAGGTGGTTCCAGACAGCCCGGCAGGTGATTCCGAAGTGTTCACCAAATGCTTGTGGAGTAGCCGGAAGTTGATTTTGGCATGTCCAGCAGGTGGTTTTGGCGAGTCGAGCAGGTGGATCTGGCGTGCTCGGCAGGTGATTCCGGTGTCATTGGCATGCGGTTCCGGCATGTCTGAGAGGTGGTTCCGCCATGCCCGGCAGGTGATTCCGGAGTGTTCGCCAAGTGGTTCTGGCGTAGCCGGCAGGTGATTTTGCATGTCCGGCAATGGTTCCGGCGAGGCGAGCCGGTGGTTCTGGAATGTCCGGCAGGTGGTTCCGGCATGTCCGGCAGGTGGTTCCGGCATGTCCAGCACGTGGTTCCAGCATGCCTGGCAGGTGATTCCGGAGTGTCCGGCATGTGGTTCTGGCACCTCTGAGAGGTGGTTCCGGCATGCCCGGCAGGTGATACCGGAGTGTCCGGCATTTGGTTCTGGCACCTCTGAGAGGTGGTTCCGGAATGCGTGGCCTGTGATTCCGGAGTGTCTGCCGAGTGGTTCTGGCGTAGCCGGCAGTTGATTTTGGCGTGTCCACTATGTGGTTCTGTGGAGTGGATCAGCTGGTTCCGGCATACTCGGCAGGTGGTACCGGCGTGTCCAGAACATGGTTCTGGCAAGTCTGAGAGGTGGTTCCGGCACGCCCGACAGGTGATTCCGGAGCGTCCGCCAAGTGTTTCTGGCGTACCCGGCGGGTGATTTACGCCTGTCCGACAGGTGTATCTTGCGAGTCGAGCAGGTGGCTCAGGCATGCTCAGCTGGTGCTTCCGGCGTCTCTGGCACGTGGTTCTGGTGTGTCTGAGAGCTGGTTCTGGCATCTCCGGCAGATGATTCCGGAGTGTCCACCAAGCGGTTCTTGTATACCTGGCAGGTGATTTTGGCGTGTCAGGAAGGTGGTTCCGGCTAGTTGAGCAGGTGGATAAGGCGTGCTCGCCAGGGGGTTCAGGCGGGTCTGGCAGGTGGTTTTGGTCTGTTCGGGGAGTGGTTCCGGCATCTCAGGCTCATGGTTCTGGCACGTCTGAGAGGTGGTTCCGGCCGGCCCGACAGGTGTTTCCATGGTGTCCGCCAAGTGGTTCTGGCATAGCTGGCAGGTGATGGTGGCGTGACCAGCAGGTGGTTCCAGCAAGCCCGGCAGGTGATTCCGAAGAGTTCAACAAATGGTTGTGGCGTAGCCGGCAGGTGATTTTGGCGTGTCCAGCAGGTGGTTTTGGCGAGTCGAGCAGGTGGTTCTGGCGTGCTCGGCAGGTGCTTCCGGTGTCATTGGCATGTGGTAACGGCATGTCTGAGAGGTGGTTCCGGCATGCCCGGCAGGTGGTTCCGAAGAGTTCACCAAATGGTTGCGGCGTAGCAGGCAGTTGCTTTTGGCGTGTCAGGAAGGTGGTTCCGGCTAGTTGAGCAGGTGGATCAGGCGTGCTCGCCAGGGGGTTCATGCGGGTCTGGCAGGTGGTTTCGGTCTGTTCGGGGAGTGGTTCCGGCATCTCAGGCACATGGTTCTGGCACGTCTGAGAGGTGGTTCCGGCCGGCCGGAGAGGTGTTTCCGGAGTGTCCGCCAAGTGGTTCTGGCGTAGGTGAAAGGCGACGTTGGCGTGACCGGTACGTGGTTCCAGCCAGCCCGGCAGGTGATGCCGGAGTGTCTGCCGTGTGGTTCTGGCGTAGCTGGCAGGTGATTTTGGCGTGTCCAGCAGGTGGTTCCGGCGAGATCGGCAGGTGGTACCAGCGTGTCCGGAACATGGTTCTGGCACGGCTGAGAGATGGTTCCGTCATGCCCGGCAGGTGAATCCGGAGTGTCCGGCATGTGGTTCTGGCACTTCTGAGATGTGGTTCCCCCATGCCCGGCAGGTGATTCCGGAGTGTTCGGCATGTGGTTCTGGCACCTCTGCGAGGTGGTTCCAGCATGCCCGGCAGGTGGTTCCGGAGTGTCTGCCTAGTGGTTCTGGCGTAGTCGGCAGGTGATTCTGGAGTGTCCAGCAGGTGGTTCTGGGGAGTGGATCAGGTGGTTCCGGCATTCTCGGCAGGTGGTACCGGCGTGTCCGGAACATGGTTCTGGCAAGTCTGAGAGGCGGTTCCGGCATGCCCGACAGGTGATTCCGGAGTGTTCGCCAAGTGGTTCTGGCGTAGCCGGCAGGTCATTTTGCATGTCCGACGGTGGTTCCGCGAGTCGAGCCGGTGGTTCCGGTGTGTCCGGCAGGTGGTTCTGGCGTGACCGGCACGAGGTTCTGGCACGTCTGAGAGTTGGTTCCGGCATGCCCGACAGGTGATTCCGGAGTGTCCGCCACGTGGTTCTGGCGTACCCGGCAGGTGATTTTGGCGTGTCTGGCAGGTGTTTCTTGCAAGTCGAGCATTTGGCTCAGGCATGCTCAGCAGGTTCTTCCGGCGTGTCTGGCAGGTGGTTCTGGTGTGTCTGAGAGCTGGTTCTGGCATGTCTGGCAGATGATTCCGGAGTGTCCACCAAGTGGTTGTGGCATACCCGGCAGGTGATTTTAGCGTGTCAGGTAGGTGGTTCCAGCGAGTCGAGTAGGTGGTTCCGGCGTGCTCGGCAGGTGGTTCAGGCGGGTCTGGCATGTGGTTTCGGTCTGTTCGGGGAGTGGTTCCGGCTTCTCAGGCACATGGTTCTGGCACGTCTGATAGGTGGTTCCGGCCGGCCCGACAGGTGTTTCCATGGTGTCCGCCAAGTGGTTCTGGCATAGCAGGCAGGTGACGTTGGCGTGACCGGCAGGTGGTTCCAGCCAGCCCGGCAGGTGATTCCGAAGTTTTCACCAAATGGTTGTGGCGTAGCCGGAATCTGATTTTGGCATGTCCAGCAGGTGGTTTTGGCGAGTCGAGCAGGTGGTTCTGGCGTGCTCGGCAGGTGCTTCCGGTGTCATTGGCATGTGGTTCCGGCATGTCTGAGAGGTGGTTCCGCCATGCCCGGCAGGTGATTCCGGAGTGTTCGCCAAGTGGTTCTGGCGTAGCCGGCAGGTGATTTTGCATGGCCGGCAATGGTTCCGGCGAGTCGAGCCGGTGGTTCCGGCATGTCCGGCAGGTGGTTCTGGCATGCCCGGCAGGTGATTCCGCAGTCTCCGTCATTTGGTCCTGGCACCTCTGAGAGGTGGTTCAGGCATTCCCGACAGGTGATTCCGGAGTGTTCGCCAAGTGGTTCTGGCGTAGCCGGCAGGTCATTTTGCATGTCCAGCGGTGGTTCCGGCGAGTCGAGCCGGTGGTTCCGGCGTAGCCGGCAGTTGCTCTTGGCGTGTCCACTAGGTGGTTCTGGGGAGTGGATCAGCTGGTTCCGGGATACTCGGCAGGTGGTACCGGCGTGTCCAGAACATGGTTCTGGCAAGTCTGAGAGGTGGTTCCGGCACGCCCGACAGTGATTCCGGAGCGTCCGCCAAGTGTTTCTGGCGTACCCGGCAGGTGATTTTGGCATGTCCGACAGGTGTTTCTTGCGAGTCGAGCAGGTGGCTCAGGCATGCTCAGCTGGTGCTTCCGGCGTCTCTGGCACGTGGTTCTGGTGTGTCTGAGAGCTGGTTCTGGCATGTCCGGCAGATGATTCCGGAGTGTCCACCAAGTGGTTCTGGTATACCTGGCAGGTGATTTTGGCGTGTCAGGAAGGTGGTTCCGGCTAGTTGAGCAGGTGGATCAGGCGTGCTCGCCAGGGGGTTCATGCGGGTCTGGCAGGTGGTTTCGGTCTGTTCGGGGAGTGGTTCCGGCATCTCAGGCACATGGTTCTGGCACGTCTGAGAGGTGGTTCCGGCCGGCCGGAGAGGTGTTTCCAGAGTGTCCGCCAAGTGGTTCTGGCATAGCTGGCAGGTGATTTTGGCGTGACCGGCAGGTGGTTCCAGACAGCCCGGCAGGTGATTCCGAAGTATTCACCAAATGCTTGTGGAGTAGCCGGAAGTTGATTTTGGCATGTCCAGCAGGTGGTTTTGGCGAGTCGAGCAGGTGGTGCTGGCGTGCTCGGCTGGTGATTCCGGTGTCATCGGCATGCGGTTCCGGCATGTCTGAGAGGTGGTTCCGCCATGCCCGGCAGGTGATTCCGGAGTGTTCGCCAAGTTGTTCTGGCGTAGCCGGCAGGTGATTTTGCATGTCCGGCAATGGTTCCGGCGAGTCGAGCTGCTGGTTCCGGCATGTCCGGCAGGTGGTTCTGTCATGCCCGGCAGGTGATTCCAGAGTGTCCGGCATGTGGTTCTGGCACCTCTGAGAGGTGGTTCCGGCATGCCCGGCAGGTGGTTCCGGCGTGTCTGCCGAGTGGTTCTGGCGTAGTCGGCAGGTGATTGTGGCGTGTCCAGCAGGTGGTTCTGAGGAGTGGATCAGGTGGTTCCGGCATACTCTGCAGGTAGTACCGGCGTGTCCGGAACATGGTTCTGGCAAGTCTGAGAGGTGGTTCCGGCATGCCCGACAGGTGATTCCGGAGTGTTCGCCAAGTGGTTCTGGCGTAGCCGGCAGGTCATTTTGCATGTCCGGCGGTGGTTCCGGCGAGTCGAGCCGGTGGTTCTGGCGTGTCCAGCAGGTGGTTCTGGCGTGACCGGCACGAGGTTCTGGCACGTCTGAGAGTTGGTTCCGGCATGCCCGACAGGTGATTCCGGAGTGTCCGGCATGTGGTTTTGGCACCTCTGAGAGGTGGTTCCGGCATGCCCGGCAGGTGATACCGGAGTGTCCGGCATGTGGTTCTGGCACCTCTGAGAGGTGGTTCTTGCAAGCCCGGCAGTTGGTTACGGAGTGTCTGCCGAGTGGTTCTGGAGTAGCCGGCAGGTGATTCTGGCGTATCTAGCAGGTGGTCCTGTGGAGTGGATCAGGTGGTTCCGGCATACTCGGCAGGTGGTACCGGCGTGTCCGGAACATGGTTCTGGCAAGTCTGAGAGGTGGTACCGGCATGCCCGACAGGTGATTCCGGAGTGTTCGCCAAGTGGTTCTGGCGTAGCCGGCAGGTCATTTTGCATGTCCGGCGGTGGTTCCGGCGAGTCGAGCCGGTTGTTGCGGCGTATCCAGCAGGTGTTTCCGGTCTGTCCGGCAGGTGATTCTGGCGTGACCGGCACGAGGTTCTGGCACGTCGGAGAGCTGGTTCCGGCATGCCCGACAGGTGATTCCGGAGTGTCCACCAAGTGGTTGTGGCATACCCGGCAGGTGATTTTAGTGTGTCAGGTAGGTGGTTCCAGCGAGTCGAGTAGGTGGTTCCGGCGTGCTCGGCAGGTGGTTCAGGCGGGTCTGGCAGGTGGTTTCGGTCTGTTCGGTGTGTGGTTCCGGCATCTCAGGCAGATGGTTCTGGCACGTCTGATAGGTGGTTCCGGCCGGCCCGACAGGTGTTTCCATGGTGTCCGCCAAGTGGTTCTGGCATAGCTGGCAGGTGATGTTGGCGTGACCGGCAGGTGGTTCCAGTCAGCCCGGCATGTGATTCCGAATGTTCACCAAATGCTTGTGGAGTAGCCGGAAGTTGATTTTGGCATGTCCAGCAGGTGGTTTTGGCGAGTCGAGCAGGTGGTTCTGGCGTGCTCGGCAGGTGCTTCCTGTGTCATCGGCATGTGGTTCCGGCATGTCTGAGAGGTGGTTCCGCCATGCCCGGCAGGTGATTCCGGAGTGTTCCCCAAGTGGTTCTGGCATAGCCGGCAGGTGATTTTGCATGTCCGGCAATGGTTCCGGCGAGTCGAGCCGCTGGTTCCGGATGTCCGGCAGGTGGTTCCGGCATGCCCGGCAGGTGATTCCGGAGTGTCCGGCATGTGGTTCTGGCACCTCTGAGAGGTGGTTCCGGCATGCCCGGCAGGTGGTTCCGGCGTGTCTGCCGAGTGGTTCTGGCGTAGTCGGCAGGTGATTGTGGCGTGTCCAGCAGGTGGTTCTGAGGAGTGGATCAGGTGGTTCCGGCATACTCTGCAGGTGGTACCGGCGTGTCCGGAACATGGTTCTGGCAAGTCTGAGAGGTGGTTCCGGCATGCCCGACAGGTGATTCCGGAGTGTTCGCCAAGTGGTTCTGGCGTAGCCGGCAGGTCATTTTGCATGTCCGGCGGTGGTTCCGCGAGTCGAGCCGGTGGTTCCGGTGTGTCCGGCAGGTGGTTCTGGCGTGACCGGCACGAGGTTCTGGCACGTCTGAGAGTTGGTTCCGGCATGCCCGACAGGTGATTCCGGAGTGTCCGCCACGTGGTTCTGGCGTACCCGGCAGGTGATTTTGGCGTGTCTGGCAGGTGTTTCTTGCAAGTCGAGCATTTGGCTCAGGCATGCTCAGCAGGTGCTTCCGGCGTGTCTGGCAGGTGGTTCTGGTGTGTCTGAGAGCTGGTTCTGGCATGTCTGGCAGATGATTCCGGAGTGTCCACCAAGTGGTTGTGGCATACCCGGCAGGTGATTTTAGCGTGTCAGGTAGGTGGTTCCAGCGAGTCGAGTAGGTTGTTCCGGCGTGCTCGGCAGGTGGTTCAGGCGGGTCTGGCAGGTGGTTTCGGTCTGTTCGGGGAGTGGTTCCGGCATCTTAGGCACATGGTTCTGGCACGTCTGATAGGTGGTTCCGGCCGGCCCGACAGGTGTTTCCATGGTGTCCGCCAAGTGGTTCTGGCATAGCTGGCAGGTGATGTTGGCGTGACCGGCAGGTGGTTCCAGCCAGCCTGGCATGTGATTCCGAAGAGTTCACCAAATGGTTGTGGCCTAGCCGGCAGGTGATTTTGGCGTGTCCAGCAGGTGGTTTTGGCGAGTCAAGCAGGTTGTTCTGGCGTGCTCGGCGGGTGCTTCAGGTGTCATTAGCATGTGGTTCCGGCATGTCTGAGAGGTGGTTCCGCCATGCCCGGCAGGTGATTCCGGAGTGTTCGCCAAGTGGTTCTGGCATAGCCGGCAGGTGATTTTGCATGTCCGGCAATGGTTCCGGCGAGTCGAGCCGGTGGTTCCGGCATGTCCGGCAGGTGGTTCCGGCATGACCGGCAGGTGATTCCGGAGTGTTCGCCAAGTGGTTCTGGTGTAGCCGGCAGGTGATTTTGCATGTCCGGCAATGGATCCGGCGAGTCGAGCCGGTGGTTCCGGAATGTCCGGCAGGTGGTTCCGGCATGTCCGGCAGGTGGTTCCGGCATGTCCAGCACGTGGTTCCAGCATGCCTGGCAGGTGATTCCGGAGTGTCCGGCATGTGGTTCTGGAACCTCTGAGAGGTGGTTCCGGCATGCACGGCAGGTGATACCGGAGTCTCCGGCATTTGGTTCTGGCACCTCTGAGAGGTGGTTCCGGAATGCCTGTCATGTGATTCCGGAGAGTCGGCCGAGTGGTTCTGGCGTAGCCGGCAGTTGATTTTGGCGTGTCCACTAGGTGGTTCTGGGGAGTGGATCAGCTGGTTCTGGCATACTCGGCAGGTGGTACCGGCGTGTCCAGAACTTGGTTCTGGCAAGTCTGAGAGGTGGTTCCGGCACGCCCGACAGGTGATTCCGGAGCGTCCGCCAAGTGTTTCTGGCGTACCCGGCAGGTGATTTTCGCCTGTCCGACAGGTGTATCTTGCGAGTCAAGCAGGTGGCTGAGGCATGCTCAGCTGGTGCTTCCGGCGTCTCTGGCACGTGGTTCTGGTGTGTCTGAGAGCTGCTTCTGGCATGTCCGGCAGATGATTCCGGAGTGTCCACCAAGTGGTTCTGGTATACCTGCAAGGTGATTTTGGCGTGTCAGGAAGGTGGTTCCGGCTAGTTGAGCAGGTGGATCAGGTGTGCTCGACAGGGGGTTCAGGCGGGTCTGGCAGGTGGTTTCGGTCTGTTCGGGGAGTGGTTCCGGCATCTCAGGCACATGGTTCTGGCACGTCTGAGGTGGTTCTGGCCGGCCCGACAGGTGTTTCCGGAGTGTCCTCCAAGTGGTTCTGGCGTAGGTGAAAGGTGATGTTGGCCTGACCGACAGGTGGTTCCAGCCAGACCGGCAGGTGATTCCGGAGTGTCTGCCGAGTGGTTCTGGCGTAGCCGGCAGGTGATTTTGGCGTGTCCAGCGGGTGGTTTTGGCGAGTCAAGCAGGTGGTTCTGTCGTGCTCGGCAGGTGCTTCCGGTGTCATTGGCATGCGGTTCCGGCATGTCTGAGAGGTGGTTCCGCCATGCCCGGCAGGTGATTCCGGAGTGTTCGCCAAGTGGTTCTGGCGTAGCCGGCAGGTGATTTTGCCTGTCCGGCACTGGTTCCGGCGAGTCGAGCCGGTGGTTCTGGCATGTCCAGCAGGTGGTTCCGGTATGCCCGGCAGGTGATTCCGGATTGTCCGGCATGTGGTTTTGGCACCTCTGAGAGGTGGTTCCGGCATGCCCGGCAGGTGATTCCGGAGTGTCCGGCATGTGGTTCTGGCACCTCTGAGAGGTGGTTCCGGCAAGCCCGGCAGTTGGTTACGGAGTGTCTGCCGAGTGGTTCTGGAGTAGCCGGCAGGTGATTCTGGCGTATCCAGCAGGTGGTTCTGTGGAGTGGATCAGGTGGTTCCGGCATACTCGGCAGGTGGTACCGGCGTGTCCGGAACATGGTTCTGGCAAGTCTGAGAGGTGGTACCGGCATGCCCGACAGGTGATTCCGGAGTGTTCGCCAAGTGGTTCTGGCGTAGCCGGCAGGTCATTTTGCATGTCAGGCGGTGGTTCCGGCGAGTCGAGCCGGTGGTTGCGGCGTATCCAGCAGGTGTTTCCGGTCTGTCCGGCAGGTGATTCTGGTGTGACCGGCACGAGGTTCTGGCACGTCGGAGAGCTGGTTCCGGCATGCCCGACAGGTGATTCCAGAGTGTCCGACACGTGGTTCTGGCGTACCCGGCAGGTGATTTTGGCGTGTCTGGCAGGTGTTTCTGGCAAGTCGAGCATTTGGCTCAGGCATGCTCAGCAGGTGCTTTCGGCGTGTCCGGCACGTGGTTCTGGTGTGTCTGAAAGCTGGTTCTGGCATGTCCGGCAGATGATTCCGGAGTGTCCACCAAGTGGTTGTGGCATACCCGGCAGGTGATTTTAGCGTGTCAGGTAGGTGGTTCCGGCGAGTCGAGTTGGTGGTTCCGGCGTGCTCGGCAGGTGGTTCAGGCGGGTCTGGCAGGTGGTTTCGGTCTGTTCGGTGTGTGGTTCCGGCATCTCAGGCACATGGTTCTGGCACGTCTGATAGGTGGTTCCGGCTGGCCCGACAGGTGTTTCCATGGTGTCCGCCAAGTGGTTCTGGCATAGCAGGCAGGTGACGTTGGCGTGACCGGCAGGTGGTTCCAGCCAGCCCGGCAGGTGATTCCGAAGTTTTCACCAAATGGTTGTGGCGTAGCCGGAATCTGATTTTTGCATGTCCTGCAGGTGGTTTTGGCGAGTCGAGCAGGTGGTTCTGGCGTGCTCGGCAGGTGCTTCCGGTGTCATTGGCATGTGGTTCTGGCATGTCTGAGAGGTGGTTCCGCCATGCCCGGCAGGTGATTCCGGAGTGTTCGCCAAGTGGTTCTGGCGTAGCTGGCAGGTGATTTTGCATGGCCGGCAATGGTTCCGGCGAGTCGAGCCTGTGGTTCCGGCATGTCCGGCAGGTGATTCCGCAGTCTCCGTCATTTGTTCCTGGCACCTCTGAGAGGTGGTTCAGGCATGCCCGACAGGTGATTCCGGAGTGTTCGCCAAGTTGTTCTGGCGTAGCCGGCAGGTCATTTTGCATGTTCAGCGGTGGTTCCGGCGAGTCGAGCCGGTGGTTCCGGCGTAGCCGGCAGTTGCTCTTGGCGTGTCCACTAGATGGTTCTGGGGAGTGGATCAGCTGGTTCTGGCATACTCGGCAGGTGGTACCGGCGTGTCCAGTACATGGTTCTGGCAAGTCTGAGAGGTGGTTCCGGAACGCCCGACAGGTGATTCCGGAGCGTCCGCCAAGTGTTTCTGGCGTACCCGGCAGGTGATTTTGGCATGTCCGACAGGTGTTTCTTGCGAGTCGAGCAGGTGGCTCAGGCATGCTCAGCTGGTGCTTCCGGCGTCTCTGGCACGTGGTTCTGGTGTGTCTGAGACCTGGTTCTGGCATGTCCGGCAGATGATTCCGGAGTGTCCACCAAGTGGTTCTGATATACCTGGCAGGTGATTTTGGCGTGTCAGGAAAGTGGTTCCGGCTAGTTGAGCAAGTGGATCAGGCGTGCTCGCCAGGGGGTTCATGCGGGTCTGGCAGGTGGTTTCGGTCTGTTCGGGGAGTGGTTCCGGCATCTCAGGCACATGGTTCTGGCACGTCTGAGAGGTGGTTCCGGCCGGCCGGAGAGGTGTTTCCGGAGTGTCCGCCAAGTGGTTCTGGCGTAGGTGAAAGGCGACTTTGGCGTGACCGGTAGGTGGTTCCAGCCAGCCCGGAGGTGATTCCAGAGTGTCTGCGGTGTGGTTCTGGCGTAGCTGGCAGGTGATTTTGGCGTGACCAGCAGGTGGTTTTGGCGAGTCAAGCAGGTTTTCTGGCGTGCTCGGCGGGTGCTTCAGGTGTCATTAGCATGTGGTTCCGGCATGTCTGAGAGGTGGTTCCGCCATGCGCGGCAGGTGATTCCGGAGTGTTCGCCAAGTGGTTCTGGCGTAGCCGGCAGGTGATTTTGCATGTCCGGCAATGGTTCCGGCGAGTCGAGCCGGTGGTTCCGGAATGTCCGGCAGGTGGTTCCGGCATGTCCGGCAGGTGGTTCCGGCATGTCCAGCACGTGGTTCCAGCATGCCCGGCAGGTGATTCCGGATTGTCCGGCATGTGGTTTTGGCACCTCTGAGAGGTGGTTCTGGCATGCCCGGCAGGTGATTCCGGAGTGTCCGGCATGTGGTTCTGGCACCTCTGAGAGGTGGTTCCGGCAAGCCCGGCAGTTGGTTACGGAGTGTCTGCCGAGTGGTTCTGGAGTAGCCGGCAGGTGATTCCAGCGTATCCAGCAGGTGGTTCTGTGGAGTGGATCAGGTGGTTCCGGCATACTCGGCAGGTGGTACCGGCGTGTCCGGAACATGGTTCTGGCAAGTCTGAGAGGTGGTACCGGCATGCCCGACAGGTGATTCCGGAGTGTTCGCCAAGTGGTTCTGGCGTAGCCGGCAGGTCATTTTGCATGTCCGGCGGTGGTTCCGGCGAGTCGAGCCGGTGGTTGCGGCGTATCCAGCAGGTGTTTCCGGTCTGTCCGGCAGGTGATTCTGGGGTGACCGGCACGAGGTTCTGGCACGTCGGAGAGCTGGTTCCGGCATGCCCGACAGGTGATTCCGGAGTGTCCGCCACGTGGTTCTGGCGTACCCGGCAGGTGATTTTGGCGTGTCTGGCAGGTGTTTCTGGCAAGTCGAGCATTTGGCTCAGGCATGCTCAGCAGGTGCTTCCGGCGTGTCTGGCACGTGGTTCTGGTGTGTCTGAGAGCTGGTTCTGGCATGTCCGGCAGATTATTCCGGAGTGTCCACCAAGTGGTTGTGGCATACCCGGCAGGTGATTTTAGCGTGTCATGTAGCTGGATCCGGCGAGTCGAGTAGGTGGTTCCGGCGTGCTCGGCAGGTGGTTCAGGCGGGTCTGGCAGGTGGTTTCGGTCTGTTCGGGGTGTGGTTCCGGCATCTCAGGCACATGGTTCTGGCACGTCTGATAGGTGGTTCCGGCCGGCCCGACAGGTGTTTCCATGGTGTCCGACAAGTGGTTCTGGCATAGCTGGCAGGTGATGTTGGCGTGACCCGCAGGTGGTTCCAGCCAGCCAAGCAGGTGATTCCAAAGAGTTCACCAAATGATTGTGGCGTAGCCGGCAGGTGATTTTGGCGTGTCCAGCAGGTGGTTTTGGCGAGTCGAGCAGGTGGATCTGGCGGGCTGGGCAGGTGCTTCCGGTGTCATTGGCATGTGGTTCTGGCATGTCTGAGAGGTGGTTCCGCCATGCCCGGCAGGTGATTCCGGAGTGTTCGCCAAGTGGTTCTGGCGTAGCCGGCAGGTGATTTTGCATGTCCGGCAATGGTTCCGGCGAGGCGAGCCGGTGGTTCCGGCATGTCTGGCAGGTGGTTCCGGCATGTCCAGCACGTGGTTCCAGCATGCCTGGCAGGTGATTCCGGAGTGTCCGGCATGTGGTTCTGACACCTCTGAGAGGTGGTTCCGGCATGCCCGGCAGGTGATACCGGAGTGTCCGGCATTTGGTTCTGGCACCTCTGAGAGGCGGTTCCGGAATGCGTGGCCTGTGATTCCGGAGTGTCTGCAGAGTGGTTCTGGCGTAGCCGGCAGGTGATTTTGGCGTGTCCAGCAGGTGGTTTTGGCGAGTCGAGCAGGTGGTTCTGGCGTGCTCGGCAGGTGCTTCCGGTGTCATTGGCATTTGGTAACGGCATGTCTGAGAGGTGGTTCCGGCATGCCAGGCAGGTGGTTCCGAAGAGTTCACCAAATGGTTGTGGCGTAGCAGGCAGTTGCTTTTGGCGTGTCAGGAAGGTGGTTCCGGCTAGTTGAGCAGGTGGATCAGGCGTGCTCGCCAGGGGGTTCATGCGGGTCTGGCAGGTGGTTTCGGTCTGTTCGGGGAGTGGTTCCGGCATCTCAGGCACATGGTTCTGGCACGTCTGAGAGGTGGTTCCGGCCGGCCGGAGAGGTGTTTCCGGAGTGTCCGCCAAGGGGTTCTGGCGTAGGTGAAAGGTGACGTTGGCGTGACCGGTAGGTGGTTCCAGCCAGCCGGCAGGTGATTCCGGAGTGTCTGCCGTGTGGTTCTGGCGTAGCTGCCAGGTGATTTTGGCGTGTCCAGCAGGTGGTTCCGGCGAGATCGGCAGGTGGTACCAGCGTGTCCGGAACATGGTTCTGGCACGGCTGAGAGATGGTTCCGTCATGCCCGGCAGGTGAATCCGGAGTGTCCGGCATGTGGTTCTGGCACCTCTGAGATGTGGTTCCCCCATGCCCGGCAGGTGATTCCGGAGTGTTCGGCATGTGGTTCTGGCACCTCTGAGAGTTGGTTCCAGAATGCCCGGCAGGTGGTTCCGGAGTGTCTGCCTAGTGGTTCTGGCGTAGTCGGCAGGTGATTCTGGCGTGTCCAGCAGGTGGTTCTGGGGAGTGGATCAGGTGGTTCCGGCATTCTCGGCAGGTGGTACCGGCGTGTCCGAAACATGGTTCTGGCAAGTCTGAGAGGCGGTTCCGGCATGCCCGACAGGTGATTCCGGAGTGTTCGCCAAGTGGTTCTGGCGTAGCCGGCAGGTCATTTTGCATGTCCGGGGGTGGTTCCGCGAGTCGAGCCGGTGGTTCCGGTGTGTCCGGCAGGTGGTTCTGGCGTGACCGGCACGAGGTTCTGGCACGTCTGAGAGTTGGTTCCGGCATGCCCGACAGGTGATTCCGGAGTGTCCGCCACGTGGTTCTGGCGTACCCGGCAGGTGATTTTGGCGTGTCTGGCAGGTGTTTCTTGCAAGTCGAGCATTTGGCTCAGGCATGCTCAGCAGGTGCTTCCGGCGTGTCTGGCAGGTGGTTCTGGTGTGTCTGAGAGCTGGTTCTGGCGTGTCTGGCAGATGATTCCGGAGTGTCCACCAAGTGGTTGTGGCATACCCGGCAGGTGATTTTAGCGTGTCAGGTAGGTGGTTCCAGCGAGTCGAGTAGGTGGTTCCGGCGTGCTCGGCAGGTGGTTCAGGCGGGTCTGGCAGGTGGTTTCGGTCTGTTCGGGGAGTGGTTCCGGCATCTCAGGCACATGGTTCTGGCACGTCTGATAGGTGGTTCCGGCCGGCCCGACAGGTGTTTCCATGGTGTCCGCCAAGTGGTTCTGGCATAGCTGGCAGGTGATGTTGGCGTGACCGGCAGGTGGTTCCAGTCAGCCCGGCATGTGATTCCGAATGTTCACCAAATGCTTGTGGAGTAGCCGGAAGTTGATTTTGGCATGTCCAGCAGGTGGTTTTGGCGAGTCGAGCAGGTGGTTCTGGCGTGCTCGGCAGGTGCTTCCGGTGTCATCGGCATGTGGTTCCGGCATGTCTGAGAGGTGGTTCCGCCATGCCCGGCAGGTGATTCCGGAGTGTTCCCCAAGTGGTTCTGGCATAGCCGGCAGGTGATTTTGCATGTCCGGCAATGGTTCCGGCGAGTCGAGCCGCTGGTTCCGGCATGTCCGGCAGGTGGTTCCGGCATGCCTGGCAGGTGATTCCGGAGTGTCCGGCATGTGGTTCTGGCACCTCTGAGAGGTGGTTCCGGCATGCCCGGCAGGTGGTTCCGGCGTGTCTGCCGAGTGGTTCTGGCGTAGTCGGCAGGTGATTGTGGCGTGTCCAGCAGGTGGTTCTGAGGAGTGGATCAGGTGGTTCCGGCATACTCTGCAGGTGGTACCGGCGTGTCCGGAACATGGTTCTGGCAAGTCTGAGAGGTGGTTCCGGCATGCCCGACAGGTGATTCCGGAGTGTTCGCCAAGTGGTTGTGGCATACCCGGCAGGTGATTTTAGCGTGTCAGGTAGGTGGTTCCAGCGAGTCGAGTAGGTGGTTCCGGCGTGCTCGGCAGGTGGTTCAGGCGGGTCTGGCAGGTGGTTTCGGTCTGTTCGGGGAGTGGTTCCGGCATCTCAGGCACATGGTTCTGGCACGTATGATAGGTGGTTCCGGCCGGCCCGACAGGTGTTTCCATGGTGTCCGCCAAGTGGTTCTGGCATAGCTGGCAGGTGATGTTGGCGTGACCGGCAGGTGGTTCCAGCCAGCCTGGCATGTGATTCCGAAGAGTTTACCAAATGGTTGTGGCCTAGCCGGCAGGTGATTTTGGCGTGTCCAGCAGGTGGTTTTGGAGAGTCAAGCAGGTTGTTCTGGCGTGCTCGGCGGGTGCTTCAGGTGTCATTAGCATGTGGTTCCGGCATGTCTGAGAGGTGGTTCCGCCATGCCCGGCAGGTGATTCCGGAGTGTTCGCCAAGTGGTTCTGGCGTAGCCGGCAGGTGATTTTGCATGTCCGGCAATGGTTCCGGCGAGTCGAGCCGGTGGTTCCGGCATGTCCGGCAGGTGGTTCCGGCATGACCGGCAGGTGATACCGGAGTGTTCGCCAAGTGGTTCTGGCGTAGCCGGCAGGTGATTTTGCATGTCCGGCAATGGATCCGGCGAGTCGAGCCGGTGGTTCCGGAATGTCCGGCAGGTGGTTCCGGCATGTCCGGCAGGTGGTTCCGGCATGTCCAGCACGTGGTTCCAGCATGCCCGGCAGGTGATTCCGGAGTGTCCGGCATGTGGTTCTGGAACCTCTGAGAGGTGGTTCCGGCATGCATGGCAGGTGATACCGGAGTCTCCGGCATTTGGTTCTGGCACCTCTGAGAGGTGGTTCCGGAATGCCTGTCATGTGATTCCGGAGTGTCTGCCGAGTGGTTCTGGCGTAGCCGGCAGTTGATTTTGTCGTGTCCACTAGGTGGTTCTGGGGAGTGGATCAGCTGGTTCTGGCATACTCGGCAGGTGGTACCGGCGTGTCTGGAACATGGTTCTGGCAAGTCTGAGAGGCGGTTCTGGCATGCCCGACAGGTGATTCCGGAGTGTTCGCCAAGTGGTTCTGGCGTAGCCGGCAGGTCATTTTGCATGTCCGGCGGTGGTTCCGCGAGTCGAGCCGGTGGTTCCGGTGTGTCCGGCAGGTGGTTCTGGCGTGACCGGCACGAGGTTCTGGCACGTCTGAGAGTTGGTTCCGGCATGCCCGACAGGTTTTGGCGAGTCAAGCAGGTCGTTCTGGCGTGCTCGGCAGGTGCTTGCGGTTTCATTGGCATGTGGTTCCGGCATGTCTGAGAGGTGGTTCCGCCATGCCCGGCAGGTGATTCCGGAGTGTTCCCCAAGTGGTTCTGGCGTAGCCGGCAGGTGATTTTGCATGTCCGGCAATGGTTCCGGCGAGTCGAGCCGGTGGTTCCGGCATGTCCGGCAGGTGATTCCGGCATGTCCAGCAGGTGGTTCTGAGAAGTGGATCAGGTGGTTCCGGCAGGCACGGCAGGTGATTCCGGAGTGTCCGGCATGTGATTCTGTCACCTCTGAGAGGTTGTTCTGGCATGCCCGGCAGGTGATACCACAGTGTCCGGCATTTGGTTCTGGCACCTCTGACAGGTGGTTCCGGGATGCCTGTCATGTGATTCCGGAGTGTCTGCCGAGTGGTTCTGGCGTGTCCAGCAGGTGTTTCCGGTCTTTCCGGCACGTGGTTCTGGCGTGTCCGGCACGAGGTTCTGGCACGTCTGAGAGTTGGTTCCGGCATGCCCGACAGGTGATTCCGGAGTGTCCGCCACGTGGTTCTGGCGTACCCGGCAGGTGATTTTGGTGTGTCTGGCAGGTGTTTCTTGCAAGTCGAGCATTTGGCTCAGGCATGCTCAGCAGGTGCTTCCGGCGTGTCTGGCACGTGGTTCTGGTGTGTCTGAGAGCTGCTTCTGGCATGTCCGGCAGATGATTCCGGAGTGTCCACCAAGTGGTTGTGGCATACCCGGCAGGTGATTTTAGCGTGTCAGGTAGGTGGTTCCAGCGAGTCGAGTAGGTGGTTCCGGCGTGCTCGGCAGGTGGTTCAGGTGGGTCTGGCAGGTGGTTTCGGTCTGTTCGGGGAGTGGTTCCGGCATCTCAGGCACATGGTTCTGGCACGTCTGATAGGTGGTTCCGGCCGGCCCGACAGGTGTTTCCATGGTGTCCGCCAAGTGGTTCTGGCATAGCTGGCAGGTGATGTTGGCGTGACCGGCAGGTGGTTCCACTCAGCCCGGCAGGTGATTCCGAAGTGTTCACCAAATGCTTGTGGAGTAGCCGGAAGTTGATTTTGGCATGTCCAGCAGGTGGTTTTGGCGAGTTGAGCAGGTGGTTCTGGCGTGCTCGGCAGGTGATTCCTGTGTCATCGGCATGTGGTTCCGGCATGTCTGAGAGGTGGTTCCGCCATGCCCGGCAGGTGATTCCGGAGTGTTCCCCAAGTGGTTCTGGCATAGCCGGCAGTTGATTTTGCATGTCCGGCAATGGTTCCGGCGAGTCGAGCCGGTGGTTCCGGCATGTCCGGCAGGTGGTTCCGGCATGCCTGGCAGGTGATTCCGGAGTGTCCGGCATGTGGTTCTGGCACCTCTGAGAGGTGGTTCCGGCATGCCCGGCAGGTGGTTGCGGCGTGTCTGCCGAGTGGTTCTGGCGTAGTCGGCAGGTGATTGTGGCGTGTCCAGCAGGTGGTTCTGAGGAGTGGATCAGGTGGTTCCGGCATACTCTGCAGGTGGTACCGGCGTGTCCGGGACATGGTTCTGGCAAGTCTGAGAGGTGGTTCCGGCATGCCCGACAGGTGATTCCGGAGTGTCCGGCATGTGGTCCGGGCACCTCTGAGAGGTGGTTCCGGCATGCCCGGCAGGTGATTCCGGAGTGTTCGCCAAGTGGTTCTGGCGTAGCCGGCAGGTCATTTTGCATGTCCGGGGGTGGTTCCGGCGAGTCGAGCCGGTGGTTCTGGCGTGTCCAGCAGGTGGTTCTGGCGTGACCGGCACGAGGTTCTGGCACGTCTGAGAGTTGGTTCTGGCATGCCCGACAGGTGATTCCGGAGTGTCCGCCACGTGGTTCTGGCGTACCCGGCAGATGATTTTGGCGTGTCTGGCAGGTTTTTCTTGCAAGTCGAGCATGTGGCTCAGGCATGCTCAGCAGGTGCTTCCGGCGTGTCTGGCACGTGGTTCTGGTGTGTCTGAGAGCTGGTTCTGGCATGTCCGGCAGATGATTCCGGAGTGTCCACCAAGTGGTTGTGGCATACCTGGCAGGTGATTTTAGCGTGTCAGGTAGGTGGTTCCAGCGAGTCGAGTAGGTGGTTCCGGCGTGCTCGGCAGGTGGTTCAGGCGGGTCTGGCAGGTGGTTTCGGTCTGTTCGGGGTGTGGTTCCGGCGTCTCAGGCACATGGTTCTGGCACGTCTGATAGGTGGTTCCGGCCGGCCCGACAGGTGTTTCCATGGTGTCCGCCAAGTGGTTCTGGCATAGCTGGCAGGTGATGTTTGTTGACCGGCACGTGGTTCCAGAAAGCCCGGCAGGTGATTCCGAAGAGTTCACCAAATGGTTGTGGCCTAGCCGGCAGGTGATTTCGGCGTGTCCTGCAGGTGGTTTTGGCGAGTCAAGCAGGTCGTTCTGGCGTGCTCGGCAGGTGCTTGTGGTTTCATTGGCATGTGGTTCCGGCATGTCTGAGAGGTGGTTCCGCCATGCCCGGCAGGTGATTCCGGAGTGTTCGCCAAGTGGTTCTGGCGTAGCCGGCAGGTGATTTTGCATGTCCGGCAATGGTTCCGGCGAGTCGAGCCGGTGGTTCCGGCATGTCCGGCAGGTGATTCCGGCATGTCCAGCAGGTGGTTCTGAGAAGTGGATCAGGTGGTTCCGGCAGGCACGGCAGGTGATTCCGGAGTGTCCGGCATGTGATTCTGTCACCTCTGAGAGTTTGTTCTGGCATGCCCGGCAGGTGATACCACAGTGTCCGGCATTTGGTTCTGGCACCTCTGACAGGTGGTTCCGGGATGCCTGGCATGTGATTCCGGAGTGTCTGCCGAGTGGTTCTGGCGTGTCCAGCAGGTGTTTCCGTTCTTTCCGGCAGGTGGTTCTGGCGTGTCCGGCACGAGGTTCTGGCACGTCTGAGAGTTGGTTCCGGCATGCCCGACAGGTGATTCCGGAGTGTCCGCCACGTGGTTCTGGCGTACCCGGCAGGTGATTTTGGCGTGTCTGGCAGGTGTTTCTTGCAAGTCGAGCATGTGGCTCAGGCATGATCAGCAGGTGCTTCCGGCCTGTCCGGCACGTGGTTCTGGTGTGTCTGAGAGCTGGTTCTGGCATGTCCGGCAGATTATTCCGGAGTGTCCACCAAGTGGTTGTGGCATACCCGGCAGGTGATTTTAGCGTGTCAGGTAGGTGGTTCCGGCGAGTCGAGTTGGTGGTTCCGGCATGCTCGGCAGGTGGTTCAGGCGGGTCTGGCAGGTGGTTTCGGTCTGTTCGGTGTGTGGTTCCGGCATCTCAGGCACATGGTTCTGGCACGTCTGATAGGTGGTTCCGGCCGGCCCGACAGGTGTTTCCATGGTGTCCGCCAAGTGGTTCTGGCATAGCAGGCAGGTGACGTTGGCGTGACCGGCAGGTGGTTCCAGCCAGCCCGGCAGGTGATTCCGAAGTTTTCACCAAATGGTTGTGGCGTAGCCGGAATCTGATTTTTGCATGTCCAGCAGGTGGTTTTGGCGAGTCGAGCAGGTGGTTCTGGCGTGCTCGGCAGGTGCTTCCGGTGTCATTGGCATGTGGTTCCGGCATGTCTGAGAGGTGGTTCCGCCATGCCCGGCAGGTGATTCCGGAGTGTTCGCCAAGTGGTTCTGGCGTAGCCGGCAGGTGATTTTGCATGGCCGGCAATGGTTCCGGCGAGTCGAGCCGGTGGTTCCGGCATGTCCGGCAGGTGGTTCCGGCATGCCCGGCAGGTGATTCCGCAGTCTCCGGCATTTGGTCCTGGCACCTCTGAGAGGTGGTTCAGGCATGCCCGACAGGTGATTCCGGAGTGTTCGCCAAGTGGTTCTGGCGTTGCCGGCAGGTCATTTTGCATGTCTAGCGGTGGTTCCGGCGAGTCGAGCCGGTGGTTCCGGCGTAGCCAGCAGTTGCTCTTGGCGTGTCCACTAGGTGGTTCTGGGGAGTGGATCAGCTGGTTCCGGCATACTCGGCAGGTGGTACCGGCGTGTCCAGAACATGGTTCTGGCAAGTCTGAGAGGTGGTTCCGGCACGCCCGACAGGTGATTCCGGAGCGTCCGCCAAGTGTTTCTGGCGTACCCGGCAGGTGATTTTGGCATGTCCGACTGGTGTTTCTTGCGAGTCGAGCAGGTGGCTCAGGCATGCTCAGCTGGTGCTTCCGGCGTCTCTGGCACGTGGTTCTGGTGTGTCTGAGAGCTGGTTCTGGCATGTCCGGCAGATGATTCCGGAGTGTCCACCAAGTGGTTCTGGTATACCTGGCAGGTGATTTTGGCGTGTCAGGAAGGTGGTTCCGGCTAGTTGAGCAGGTGGATCAGGCGTGCTCGCCAGGGGGTTCATGCGGGTCTGGCAGGTGGTTTCGGTCTGTTCGGGGAGTGGTTCCGGCATCTCAGGCACATGGTTCTGGCACGTATGATAGGTGGTTCCGGCCGGCCCGACAGGTGTTTCCATGGTGTCCGCCAAGTGGTTCTGGCATAGCTGGCAGGTGATGTTGGCGTAACCGGCAGGTGGTTCCAGACAGCCCGGCAGGTGATTCCGAAGTGTTCACCAAATGCTTGTGGAGTAGCCGGAAGTTGATTTTGGCATGTCCAGCAGGTGGTTTTGGCGAGTCGAGCAGGTGGTTCTGGCGTGCTCGGCAGGTGCTTCCGGTGTCATCGGCATGTGGTTCCGGCATGTCTGAGAGGTGGTTCCGCCATGCCCGGCAGGTGATTCCGGAGTGTTCCCCAAGTGGTTCTGGCATAGCCGGCAGGTGATTTTGCATGTCCGGCAATGGTTCCGGCGAGTCGAGCCGCTGGTTCCGGCATGTCCGGCAGGTGGTTCCGGCATGCCCGGCAGGTGATTCCGGAGTGTCCGGCATGTGGTTCTGGCACCTCTGAGAGGTGGTTCCGGCATGCCCGGCAGGTGGTTCCGGCGTGTCTGCCGAGTGGTTCTGGCGTAGTCGGCAGGTGATTGTGGCGTGTCCAGCAGGTGGTTCTGAGGAGTGGATCAGGTGGTTCCGGCATACTCGGCAGGTGGTACCGGCGTGTCCGGAACATGGTTCTGGCAAGTCTGAGAGGTGGTTCCGGCATGCCCGACAGGTGATTCCGGAGTGTTCGCCAAGTGGTTCTGGCGTAGCCGGCAGGTCATTTTGCATGTCCGGGGGTGGTTCCGGCGAGTCGAGCCGGTGGTTCTGGCGTGTCCAGCAGGTGGTTCTGGCGTGACCGGCACGAGGTTCTGGCACGTCTGAGAGTTGGTTCCGGCATGCCCGACAGGTGATTCCGGAGTGTCCGCCACGTGGTTCTGGCGTACCCGGCAGGTGATTTTGGCGTGTCTGGCAGGTGTTTCTTGCAAGTCGAGCATTTGGCTCAGGCATGCTCAGCAGGTGCTTCCGGCGTGTCTGGCACATGGTTCTGGTGTGTCTGAGAGCTGGTTCTGGCATGTCTGGCAGATGATTCCGGAGTGTCCACCAAGTGGTTGTGGCATACCTGGCAGGTGATTTTAGCGTGTCAGGTAGGTGGTTCTAGCGAGTCGAGTAGGTGGTTCCGGCGTGCTCGGCAGGTGGTTCAGGCGGGTCTGGCAGGTGGTTTCGGTCTGTTCGGGGTGTGGTTCCGGCGTCTCAGGCACATGGTTCTGGCACGTCTGATAGGTGGTTCCGGCCGGCCCGACAGGTGTTTCCATGGTGTCCGCCAAGTGGTTCTGGCATAGCTGACAGGTGATGTTTGTGTGACCGGCACGTGGTTCCAGAAAGCCCGGCAGGTGATTCCGAAGAGTTCACCAAATGGTTGTGGCCTAGCCGGCAGGTGATTTCGGCGTGTCCTGCAGGTGGTTTTGGCGAGTCAAGCAGGTCGTTCTGGCGTGCTCGGCAGGTGCTTGCGGTTTCATTGGCATGTGGTTCCGGCATGTCTGAGAGGTGGTTCCGCCATGCCCGGCAGGTGATTCCGGAGTGTTCGCCAAGTGGTTCTGGCGTAGCCGGCAGGTGATTTTGCATGTCCGGCAATGGTTCCGGCGAGTCGAGCCGGTGGTTCCGGCATGTCCGGCAGGTGATTCCGGCATGTCCAGCAGGTGGTTCTGAGAAGTGGATCAGGTGGTTCCGGCAGGCACGGCAGGTGATTCCGGAGTGTCCGGCATGTGATTCTGTCACCTCTGAGAGGTTGTTCTGGCATGCCCGGCAGGTGATACCACAGTGTCCGGCATTTGGTTCTGGCACCTCTGACAGGTGGTTCCGGGATGCCTGGCATGTGATTCCGGAGTGTCTGCCGAGTGGTTCTGGCGTGTCCAGCAGGTGTTTCCGGTCTTTCCGGCAGGTGGTTCTGGCGTGTCCGGCACGAGGTTCTGGCACGTCTGAGAGTTGGTTCCGGCATGCCCGACAGGTGATTCCGGAGTGTCCGCCACGTGGTTCTGGCGTACCCGGCAGGTGATTTTGGCGTGTCTGGCAGGTGTTTCTTGCAAGACGAGCATGGGGCTCAGGCATGATCAGCAGGAGCTTCCGGCCTGTCCGGCACGTGGTTCTGGTGTGTCTGAGAGCTGGTTCTGGCATGTCCGGCAGATTATTCCGGAGTGTCCACCAAGTGGTTGTGGCATACCCGGCAGGTGATTTTAGCGTGTCAGGTAGGTGGTTCCGGCGAGTCGAGTTGGTGGTTCCGGCGTGCTCGGCAGGTGGTTCAGGCGGGTCTGGCAGGTGGTTTCGGTCTTTTCGGGGAGTGGTTCCGGCATCTCAGGCACATGGTTCTGGCACGTCTGATAGGTGGTTCCGGCCGGCCCGACAGGTGTTTCCATGGTGTCCGCCAAGTGGTTCTGGCATAGCTGGCAGGTGATGTTGGCGTAACCGGCAGGTGGTTCCAGACAGCCCGGCAGGTGATTCCGAAGTGTTCACCAAATGCTTGTGGAGTAGGGGGAAGTTGATTTTGGCATGTCCGGCAGGTGGTTTTGGCGATTCGAGCAGGTGGTTCTGGCGTGCTCGGCAGGTGCTTCCGGTGTCATCGGCATGTGGTTCCGGCATGTCTGAGAGGTGGTTCCGCCATGCCCGGCAGGTGATTCCGGAGTGTTCCCCAAGTGGTTCTGGCATAGCCGGCAGGTGATTTTGCATGTCCGGCAATGGTTCCGGCGAGTCGAGCCGCTGGTTCCGGCATGTCCGGCAGGTGGTTCCGGCATGCCCGGCAGGTGATTCCGGAGTGTCCGGCATGTGGTTCTGGCACCTCTGAGAGGTGGTTCCGGCATGCCCGGCAGGTGGTTCCGGCGTGTCTGCCGAGTGGTTCTGGCGTAGTCGGCAGGTGATTGTGGCGTGTCCAGCAGGTGGTTCTGAGGAGTGGATCAGGTGGTTCCGGCATATTCTGCAGGTGGTACCGGCGTGTCCGGAACATTGTTCTGGCAAGTCTGAGAGGTGGTTCCGGCATGCCCGACAGGTGATTCCGGAGTGTTCGCCAAGTGGTTCTGGCGTAGCCGGCAGGTCATTTTGCATGTCCGGCGGTGGTTCCGGCGAGTCGAGCCGGTGGTTCTGGCGTGTCCGGCAGGTGGTTCTGGCGTGACCGGCACGAGGTTCTGGCACGTCTGAGAGTTGGTTCCGGCATGCCCGACAGGTGATTCCGGAGTGTCCGCCACGTGGTTCTGGCGTACCCGGCAGGTGATTTTGGCGTGTCTGGCAGGTGTTTCTTGCAAGACGAGCATGTGGCTCAGGCATGATCAGCAGGTGCTTCCGGCCTGTCCGGCACGTGGTTCTGGTGTGTCTGAGAGCTGGTTCTGGCATGTCCGGCAGATTATTCCGGAGTGTCCACCAAGTGGTTGTGGCATACCCGGCAGGTGATTTTAGCGTGTCAGGTAGGTGGTTCCGGCGAGTCGAGTTGGTGGTTCCGGCGTGCTCGGCAGGTGGTTCAGGCGGGTCTGGCAGGTGGTTTCGGTCTGTTCGGTGTGTGGTTCCGGCATCTCAGGCACATGGTTCTGGCACGTCTGATAGGTGGTTCCGGCCGGCCCGACAGGTGTTTCCATGGTGTCCGCCAAGTGGTTCTGGCATAGCAGGCAGGTGACGTTGGCGTGACCGGCAGGTGGTTCCAGCCAGCCCGGCAGGTGATTCCGAAGTTTTCACCAAATGGTTGTGGCGTAGCCGGAATCTGATTTTTGCATGTCCTGCAGGTGGTTTTGGCGAGTCGAGCAGGTGGTTCTGGCGTGCTCGGCAGGTGCTTCCGGTGTCATTGGCATGTGGTTCTGGCATGTCTGAGAGGTGGTTCCGCCATGCCCGGCAGGTGATTCCGGAGTGTTCGCCAAGTGGTTCTGGCGTAGCTGGCAGGTGATTTTGCATGGCCGGCAATGGTTCCGGCGAGTCGAGCCTGTGGTTCCGGCATGTCCGGCAGGTGATTCCGCAGTCTCCGTCATTTGTTCCTGGCACCTCTGAGAGGTGGTTCAGGCATGCCCGACAGGTGATTCCGGAGTGTTCGCCAAGTTGTTCTGGCGTAGCCGGCAGGTCATTTTGCATGTTCAGCGGTGGTTCCGGCGAGTCGAGCCGGTGGTTCCGGCGTAGCCGGCAGTTGCTCTTGGCGTGTCCACTAGATGGTTCTGGGGAGTGGATCAGCTGGTTCTGGCATACTCGGCAGGTGGTACCGGCGTGTCCAGTACATGGTTCTGGCAAGTCTGAGAGGTGGTTCCGGAACGCCCGACAGGTGATTCCGGAGCGTCCGCCAAGTGTTTCTGGCGTACCCGGCAGGTGATTTTGGCATGTCCGACAGGTGTTTCTTGCGAGTCGAGCAGGTGGCTCAGGCATGCTCAGCTGGTGCTTCCGGCGTCTCTGGCACGTGGTTCTGGTGTGTCTGAGAGCTGGTTCTGGCATGTCCGGCAGATGATTCCGGAGTGTCCACCAAGTGGTTCTGATATACCTGGCAGGTGATTTTGGCGTGTCAGGAAAGTGGTTCCGGCTAGTTGAGCAAGTGGATCAGGCGTGCTCGCCAGGGGGTTCATGCGGGTCTGGCAGGTGGTTTCGGTCTGTTCGGGGAGTGGTTCCGGCATCTCAGGCACATGGTTCTGGCACGTCTGAGAGGTGGTTCCGGCCGGCCGGAGAGGTGTTTCCGGAGTGTCCGCCAAGTGGTTCTGGCGTAGGTGAAAGAGACTTTGGCGTGACCGGTAGGTGGTTCCAGCCAGCCCGGAGGTGATTCCAGAGTGTCTGCGGTGTGGTTCTGGCGTAGCTGGCAGGTGATTTTGGCGTGACCAGCAGGTGGTTTTGGCGAGTCAAGCAGGTTTTCTGGCGTGCTCGGCGGGTGCTTCAGGTGTCATTAGCATGTGGTTCCGGCATGTCTGAGAGGTGGTTCCGCCATGCGCGGCAGGTGATTCCGGAGTGTTCGCCAAGTGGTTCTGGCGTAGCCGGCAGGTGATTTTGCATGTCCGGCAATGGTTCCGGCGAGTCGAGCCGGTGGTTCCGGAATGTCCGGCAGGTGGTTCCGGCATGTCCGGCAGGTGGTTCCGGCATGTCCAGCACGTGGTTCCAGCATGCCCGGCAGGTGATTCCGGATTGTCCGGCATGTGGTTCTGGCACCTCTGAGAGGTGGTTCCGGCAAGCCCGGCAGTTGGTTACGGAGTGTCTGCCGAGTGGTTCTGGAGTAGCCGGCAGGTGATTCCAGCGTATCCAGCAGGTGGTTCTGTGGAGTGGATCAGGTGGTTCCGGCATACTCGGCAGGTGGTACCGGCGTGTCCGGAACATGGTTCTGGCAAGTCTGAGAGGTGGTACCGGCATGCCCGACAGGTGATTCCGGAGTGTTCGCCAAGTGGTTCTGGCGTAGCCGGCAGGTCATTTTGCATGTCCGGCGGTGGTTCCGGCGAGTCGAGCCGGTGGTTGCGGCGTATCCAGCAGGTGTTTCCGGTCTGTCCGGCAGGTGATTCTGGGGTGACCGGCACGAGGTTCTGGCACGTCGGAGAGCTGGTTCCGGCATGCACGACAGGTGATTCCGGAGTGTCCGCCACGTGGTTCTGGCGTACCCGGCAGGTGATTTTGGCGTGTCTGGCAGGTGTTTCTGGCAAGTCGAGCATTTGGCTCAGGCATGCTCAGCAGGTGCTTCCGGCGTGTCTGGCACGTGGTTCTGGTGTGTCTGAGAGCTGGTTCTGGCATGTCCGGCAGATGATTCCGGAGTGTCCACCAAGTGGTTGTGGCATACCCGGCAGGTGATTTTAGCGTGTCATGTAGCTGGATCCGGCGAGTCGAGTAGGTGGTTCCGGCGTGCTCGGCAGGTGGTTCAGGCGGGTCTGGCAGGTGGTTTCGGTCTGTTCGGGGTGTGGTTCCGGCATCTCAGGCACATGGTTCTGGCACGTCTGATAGGTGGTTCCGGCCGGCCCGACAGGTGTTTCCATGGTGTCCGACAAGTGGTTCTGGCATAGCTGGCAGGTGATGTTGGCGTGACCCGAAGGTGGTTCCAGCCAGCCAAGCAGGTGATTCCAAAGAGTTCACCAAATGATTGTGGCGTAGCCGGCAGGTGATTTTGGTGTGTCCAGCAGGTGGTTTTGGCGAGTCGAGCAGGTGGATCTGGCGGGCTGGGCAGGTGCTTCCGGTGTCATTGGCATGTGGTTCCGGCATGTCTGAGAGGTGGTTCCGCCATGCCCGGCAGGTGATTCCGGAGTGTTCGCCAAGTGGTTCTGGCGTAGCCGGCAGGTGATTTTGCATGTCCGGCAATGGTTCCGGCGAGGCGAGCCGGTGGTTCCGGCATGTCCGGCAGGTGGTTCCGGCATGTCCAGCACGTGGTTCCAGCATGCCTGGCAGGTGATTCCGGAGTGTCCGGCATGTGGTTCTGACACCTCTGAGAGGTGGTTCCGGCATGCCCGGCAGGTGATACCGGAGTGTCCGGCATTTGGTTCTGGCACCTCTGAGAGGTGGTTACGGAATGCGTGGCCTGTGATTCCGGAGTGTCTGCGGAGTGGTTCTGGCGTAGCCGGCAGTTGATTTTGGCGTGTCCACCAGGTGGTTCTGGGGAGTGGTTCAGCTGGTTCCGGCATACTCGGCAGGTGGTACCGGCGTGTCCAGAACATGGTTCTGGCAAGTCTGAGAGGTGGTTCCGGCACGCCCGACAGGTGATTCCGGAGCGTCCGCCAAGTGTTTCTGGCGTACCCGGCAGGTGATTTTGGCATGTCCGACTGGTGTTTCTTGCGAGTCGAGCAGGTGGCTCAGGCATGCTCAGCTGGTGCTTCCGGCGTCTCTGGCACGTGGTTCTGGTGTGTCTGAGAGCTGGTTCTGGCATGTCCGGCAGATGATTCCGGAGTGTCCACCAAGTGGTTCTGGTATACCTGGCAGGTGATTTTGGCGTGTCAGGAAGGTGGTTCCGGCTAGTTGAGCAGGTGGATCAGGCGTGCTCGCCAGGGGGTTCATGCGGGTCTGGCAGGTGGTTTCGGTCTGTTCGGGGAGTGGTTCCGGCATCTCAGGCACATGGTTCTGGCACGTATGATAGGTGGTTCCGGCCGGCCCGACAGGTGTTTCCATGGTGTCCGCCAAGTGGTTCTGGCATAGCTGGCAGGTGATGTTGGCGTAACCGGCAGGTGGTTCCAGACAGCCCGGCAGGTGATTCCGAAGTGTTCACCAAATGCTTGTGGAGTAGCCGGAAGTTGATTTTGGCATGTCCAGCAGGTGGTTTTGGCGAGTCGAGCAGGTGGTTCTGGCGTGCTCGGCAGGTGATTCCGGTGTCATCGGCATGTGGTTCCGGCATGTCTGAGAGGTGGTTCCGCCATGCCCGGCAGGTGATTCCGGAGTGTTCCCCAAGTGGTTCTGGCATAGCCGGCAGGTGATTTTGCATGTCCGGCAATGGTTCCGGCGAGTCGAGCCGCTGGTTCCGGCATGTCCGGCAGGTGGTTCCGGCATGCCCGGCAGGTGATTCCGGAGTGTCCGGCATGTGGTTCTGGCACCTCTGAGAGGTGGTTCCGGCATGCCCGGCAGGTGGTTCCGGCGTGTCTGCCGAGTGGTTCTGGCGTAGTCGGCAGGTGATTGTGGCGTGTCCAGCAGGTGGTTCTGAGGAGTGGATCAGGTGGTTCCGGCATACTCGGCAGGTGGTACCGGCGTGTCCGGAACATGGTTCTGGCAAGTCTGAGAGGTGGTTCCGGCATGCCCGACAGGTGATTCCGGAGTGTTCGCCAAGTGGTTCTGGCGTAGCCGGCAGGTCATTTTGCATGTCCGGGGGTGGTTCCGGCGAGTCGAGCCGGTGGTTCTGGCGTGTCCAGCAGGTGGTTCTGGCGTGACCGGCACGAGGTTCTGGCACGTCTGAGAGTTGGTTCCGGCATGCCCGACAGGTGATTCCGGAGTGTCCGCCACGTGGTTCTGGCGTACCCGGCAGGTGATTTTGGCGTGTCTGGCAGGTGTTTCTGGCAAGTCGAGCATTTGGCTCAGGCATGCTCAGCAGGTGCTTCCGGCGTGTCTGGCACATGGTTCTGGTGTGTCTGAGAGCTGGTTCTGGCATGTCCGGCAGATGATTCCGGAGTGTCCACCAAGTGGTTGTGGCATACCTGGCAGGTGATTTTAGCGTGTCAGGTAGGTGGTTCCAGCGAGTCGAGTAGGTGGTTCCGGCGTGCTCGGCAGGTGGTTCAGGCGGGTCTGGCAGGTGGTTTCGGTCTGTTCGGGGTGTGGTTCCGGCGTCTCAGGCACATGGTTCTGGCACGTCTGATAGGTGGTTCCGGCCGGCCCGACAGGTGTTTCCATGGTGTCCGCCAAGTGGTTCTGGCATAGCTGGCAGGTGATGTTTGTGTGACCGGCACGTGGTTCCAGAAAGCCCGGCAGGTGATTCCGAAGAGTTCACCAAATGGTTGTGGCCTAGCCGGCAGGTGATTTCGGCGTGCCCTGCAGGTGGTTTTGGCGAGTCAAGCAGGTCGTTCTGGCGTGCTCGGCAGGTGCTTGCGGTTTCATTGGCATGTGGTTCCGGCATGTCTGAGAGGTGGTTCCGCCATGCCCGGCAGGTGATTCCGGAGTGTTCGCCAAGTGGTTCTGGCGTAGCCGGCAGGTGATTTTGCATGTCCGGCAATGGTTCCGGCGAGTCGAGCCGGTGGTTCCGGCATGTCCGGCAGGTGATTCCGGCATGTCCAGCAGGTGGTTCTGAGAAGTGGATCAGGTGGTTCCGGCAGGCACGGCAGGTGATTCCGGAGTGTCCGGCATGTGATTCTGTCACCTCTGAGAGGTTGTTCTGGCATGCCCGGCAGGTGATACCACAGTGTCCGGCATTTGGTTCTGGCACCTCTGACAGGTGGTTCCGGGATGCCTGGCATGTGATTCCTGAGTGTCTGCCGAGTGGTTCTGGCGTGTCCAGCAGGTGTTTCCGGTCTTTCCGGCAGGTGGTTCTGGCGTGTCCGGCACGAGGTTCTGGCACGTCTGAGAGTTGGTTCCGGCATGCCCGACAGGTGATTCCGGAGTGTCCGCCACGTGGTTCTGGCGTACCCGGCAGGTGATTTTGGCGTGTCTGGCAGGTGTTTCTTGCAAGTCGAGCATGTGGCTCAGGCATGATCAGCAGGTGCTTCCGGCCTGTCCGGCACGTGGTTCTGGTGTGTCTGAGAGCTGGTTCTGGCATGTCCGGCAGATTATTCCGGAGTGTCCACCAAGTGGTTGTGGCATACCCGGCAGGTGATTTTAGCGTGTCAGGTAGGTGGTTCCGGCGAGTCGAGTTGGTGGTTCCGGCGTGCTCGGCAGGTGGTTCAGGCGGGTCTGGCAGGTGGTTTCGGTCTGTTCGGTGTGTGGTTCCGGCATCTCAGGCACATGGTTCTGGCACGTCTGATAGGTGGTTCCGGCCGGCCCGACAGGTGTTTCCATGGTGTCCGCCAAGTGGTTCTGGCATAGCAGGCAGGTGACGTTGGCGTGACCGGCAGGTGGTTCCAGCCAGCCCGGCAGGTGATTCCGAAGTTTTCACCAAATGGTTGTGGCGTAGCCGGAATCTGATTTTTGCATGTCCTGCAGGTGGTTTTGGCGAGTCGAGCAGGTGGTTCTGGCGTGCTCGGCAGGTGCTTCCGGTGTCATTGGCATGTGGTTCTGGCATGTCTGAGAGGTGGTTCCGCCATGCCCGGGAGGTGATTCCGGAGTGTTCGCCAAGTGGTTCTGGCGTAGCTGGCAGGTGATTTTGCATAGCCGGCAATGGTTCCGGCGAGTCGAGCCTGTGGTTCCGGCATGTCCGGCAGGTGATTCCGCAGTCTCCGTCATTTGTTCCTGGCACCTCTGAGAGGTGGTTCAGGCATGCCCGACAGGTGATTCCGGAGTGTTCGCCAAGTTGTTCTGGCGTAGCCGGCAGGTCATTTTGCATGTTCAGCGGTGGTTCCGGCGAGTCGAGCCGGTGGTTCCGGCGTAGCCGGCAGTTGCTCTTGGCGTGTCCACTAGATGGTTCTGGGGAGTGGATCAGCTGGTTCTGGCATACTCGGCAGGTGGTACCGGCGTGTCCAGTACATGGTTCTGGCAAGTCTGAGAGGTGGTTCCGGAACGCCAGACAGGTGATTCCGGAGCGTCCGCCAAGTGTTTCTGGCGTACCCGGCAGGTGATTTTGGCATGTCCGACAGGTGTTTCTTGCGAGTCGAGCAGGTGGCTCAGGCATGCTCAGCTGGTGCTTCCGGCGTCTCTGGCACGTGGTTCTGGTGTGTCTGAGAGCTGGTTCTGGCATGTCCGGCAGATGATTCCGGAGTGTCCACCAAGTGGTTCTGATATACCTGGCAGGTGATTTTGGCGTGTCAGGAAAGTGGTTCCGGCTAGTTGAGCAAGTGGATCAGGCGTGCTCGCCAGGGGGTTCATGCGGGTCTGGCAGGTGGTTTCGGTCTGTTCGGGGAGTGGTTCCGGCATCTCAGGCACATGGTTCTGGCACGTCTGAGAGGTGGTTCCGGCCGGCCGGAGAGGTGTTTCCGGAGTGTCCGCCAAGTGGTTCTGGCGTAGGTGAAAGGCGACTTTGGCGTGACCGGTAGGTGGTTCCAGCCAGCCCGGAGGTGATTCCAGAGTGTCTGCGGTGTGGTTCTGGCGTAGCTGGCAGGTGATTTTGGCGTGACCAGCAGGTGGTTTTGGCGAGTCAAGCAGGTTTTCTGGCGTGCTCGGCGGGTGCTTCAGGTGTCATTAGCATGTGGTTCCGGCATGTCTGAGAGGTGGTTCCGCCATGCGCGGCAGGTGATTCCGCAGTGTTCGCCAAGTGGTTCTGGCGTAGCCGGCAGGTGATTTTGCATGTCCGGCAATGGTTCCGGCGAGTCGAGCCGGTGGTTCCGGAATGTCCGGCAGGTGGTTCCGGCATGTCCGGCAGGTGGTTCCGGCATGTCCAGCACGTGGTTCCAGCATGCCCGGCAGGTGATTCCGGATTGTCCGGCATGTGGTTTTGGCACCTCTGAGAGGTGGTTCTGGCATGCCCGGCAGGTGATTCCGGAGTGTCCGGCATGTGGTTCTGGCACCTCTGAGAGGTGGTTCCGGCAAGCCCGGCAGTTGGTTACGGAGTGTCTGCCGAGTGGTTCTGGAGTAGCCGGCAGGTGATTCCAGCGTATCCAGCAGGTGGTTCTGTGGAGTGGATCAGGTGGTTCCGGCATACTCGGCAGGTGGTACCGGCGTGTCCGGAACATGGTTCTGGCAAGTCTGAGAGGTGGTACCGGCATGCCCGACAGGTGATTCCGGAGTGTTCGCCAAGTGGTTCTGGCGTAGCCGGCAGGTCATTTTGCATGTCCGGCGGTGGTTCCGGCGAGTCGAGCCGGTGGTTGCGGCGTATCCAGCAGGTGTTTCCGGTCTGTCCGGCAGGTGATTCTGGCGTGACCGGCACGAGGTTCTGGCACGTCGGAGAGCTGGTTCCGGCATGCCCGACAGGTGATTCCGGAGTGTCCGCCACGTGGTTCTGGCGTACCCGGCAGGTGATTTTGGCGTGTCTGGCAGGTGTTTCTGGCAAGTCGAGCATTTGGCTCAGGCATGCTCAGCAGGTGCTTCCGGCGTGTCTGGCACGTGGTTCTGGTGTGTCTGAGAGCTGGTTCTGGCATGTCCGGCAGATGATTCCGGAGTGTCCACCAAGTGGTTGTGGCATACCCGGCAGGTGATTTTAGCGTGTCATGTAGCTGGATCCGGCGAGTCGAGTAGGTGGTTCCGGCGTGCTCGGCAGGTGGTTCAGGCGGGTCTGGCAGGTGGTTTCGGTCTGTTCGGGGTGTGGTTCCGGCATCTCAGGCACATGGTTCTGGCACGTCTGATAGGTGGTTCCGGCCGGCCCGACAGGTGTTTCCATGGTGTCCGACAAGTGGTTCTGGCATAGCTGGCAGGTGATGTTGGCGTGAACCGCAGGTGGTTCCAGCCAGACAAGCAGGTGATTCCAAAGAGTTCACCAAATGATTGTGGCGTAGCCGGCAGGTGATTTTGGCGTGTCCAGCAGGTGGTTTTGGCGAGTCGAGCAGGTGGATCTGGCGGGCTGGGCAGGTGCTTCCGGTGTCATTGGCATGTGGTTCTGGCATGTCTGAGAGGTGGTTCCGCCATGCCCGGCAGGTGATTCCGGAGTGTTCGCCAAGTGGTTCTGGCGTAGCCGGCAGGTGATTTTGCATGTCCGGCAATGGTTCCGGCGAGGCGAGCCGGTGGTTCCGGCATGTCCGGCAGGTGGTTCCGGCATGTCCAGCACGTGGTTCCAGCATGCCTGGCAGGTGATTCCGGAGTGTCCGGCATGTGGTTCTGACACCTCTGAGAGGTGGTTCCGGCATGCCCGGCAGGTGATACCGGAGTGTCCGGCATTTGGTTCTGGCACCTCTGAGAGGTGGTTACGGAATGCGTGGCCTGTGATTCCGGAGTGTCTGCGGAGTGGTTCTGGCGTAGCCGGCAGTTGATTTTGGCGTGTCCACTAGGTGGTTCTGGGGAGTGGATCAGCTGGTTCCGGCATACTCGGCAGGTGGTACCGGCGTGTCCAGAACATGGTTCTGGCAAGTCTGAGAGGTGGTTCCGGCACGGCCGACAGGTGATTCCGGAGCGTCTGCCAAGTGTTTCTGGCGTACCCGGCGGGTGATTTTCGCCTGTCCGACAGGTGTATCTTGCGAGTCGAGCAGGTGGCTCAGGCATGCTCAGCTGGTGCTTCCGGCGTCTCTGGCACGTGTTTCTGGTGTGTCTGAGAGCTGGTTCTGGCATGTCCGGCAGATGATTCCGGAGTGTCCACCAAGTGGTTCTGATATACCTGGCAGGTGATTTTGGCGTGTCAGGAAAGTGGTTCCGGCTAGTTGAGCAAGTGGATCAGGCGTGCTCGCCAGGGGGTTCATGCGGGTCTGGCAGGTGGTTTCGGTCTGTTCGGGGAGTGGTTCCGGCATCTCAGGCACATGGTTCTGGCACGTCTGAGAGGTGGTTCCGGCCGGCCGGAGAGGTGTTTCCGGAGTGTCCGCCAAGTGGTTCTGGCGTAGGTGAAAGGCGACTTTGGCGTGACCGGTAGGTGGTTCCAGCCAGCCCGGAGGTGATTCCAGAGTGTCTGCGGTGTGGTTCTGGCGTAGCTGGCAGGTGATTTTGGCGTGACCAGCAGGTGGTTTTGGCGAGTCAAGCAGGTTTTCTGGCGTGCTCGGCGGGTGCTTCAGGTGTCATTAGCATGTGGTTCCGGCATGTCTGAGAGGTGGTTCCGCCATGCGCGGCAGGTGATTCCGGAGTGTTCGCCAAGTGGTTCTGGCGTAGCCGGCAGGTGATTTTGCATGTCCGGCAATGGTTCCGGCGAGTCGAGCCGGTGGTTCCGGCATGTCCGGCAGGTGGTTCCGGCATGTCCGGCAGGTGGTTCCGGCATGTCCAGCACGTGGTTCCAGCATGCCCGGCAGGTGATTCCGGATTGTCCGGCATGTGGTTCTGGCACCTCTGAGAGGTGGTTCCGGCAAGCCCGGCAGTTGGTTACGGAGTGTCTGCCGAGTGGTTCTGGAGTAGCCGGCAGGTGATTCCAGCGTATCCAGCGTGTGGTTCTGTGGAGTGGATCAGGTGGTTCCGGCATACTCGGCAGGTGGTACCGGCGTGTCCGGAACATGGTTCTGGCAAGTCTGAGAGGTGGTACCGGCATGCCCGACAGGTGATTCCGGAGTGTTCGCCAAGTGGTTCTGGCGTAGCCGGCAGGTCATTTTGCATGTCCGGCGGTGGTTCCGGCGAGTCGAGCCGGTGGTTGCGGCGTATCCAGCAGGTGTTTCCGGTCTGTCCGGCAGGTGATTCTGGCGTGACCGGCACGAGGTTTTGGCACGTCGGAGAGCTGGTTCCGGCATGCCCGACAGGTGATTCCGGAGTGTCCGCCACGTGGTTCTGGCGTACCCGGCAGGTGATTTTGGCGTGTCTGGCAGGTGTTTCTGGCAAGTCGAGCATTTGGCTCAGGCATGCTCAGCAGGTGCTTCCGGCGTGTCTGGCACGTGGTTCTGGTGTGTCTGAGAGCTGGTTCTGGCATGTCCGGCAGATGATTCCGGAGTGTCCACCAAGTGGTTGTGGCATACCCGGCAGGTGATTTTAGCGTGTCATGTAGCTGGATCCGGCGAGTCGAGTAGGTGGTTCCGGCGTGCTCAGCAGGTGGTTCAGGCGGGTCTGGCAGGTGGTTTCAGTCTGTTCGGGGTGTGGTTCCGGCATCTCAGGCACATGGTTCTGGCACGTCTGATAGGTGGTTCTGGCCGTCCCGACAGGTGTTTCCATGGTGTCCGACAAGTGGTTCTGGCATAGCTGGCAGGTGATGTTGGCGTGACCCGCAGGTGGTTCCAGCCAGCCAAGCAGGTGATTCCAAAGAGTTCACCAAATGTTTGTGGCGTAGCCGGCATGTGATTTTGGCGTGTCCAGCAGGTGGTTTTGGCGAGTCGAGCAGGTGGATCTGGCGGGCTCGGCAGGTGCTTCCGGTGTCATTGGCATGTGGTTCTGGCATGTCTGAGAGGTGGTTCCGCCATGCCCGTCAGGTGATTCCGGAGTGTTCGCCAAGTGGTTCTGGCGTAGCCGGCAGGTGATTTTGCATGTCCGGCAATGGTTCCGGCGAGGCGAGCCGGTGGTTCTGGAATGTCCGGCAGGTGGTTCCGGCATGTCTGGCAGGTGGTTCCGGCATGTCCAGCACGTGGTTCCAGCATGCCTGGCAGGTGATTCCGGAGTGTCCGGCATGTGGTTCTGACACCTCTGAGAGGTGGTTCCGGCATGCCCGGCAGGTGATACCGGAGTGTCCGGCATTTGGTTCTGGCACCTCTGAGAGGTGGTTCCGGAATGCGTGGCCTGTGATTCCGGAGTGTCTGCAGAGTGGTTCTGGCGTAGCCGGCAGGTGATTTTGGCGTGTCCAGCAGGTGGTTTTGGCGAGTCGAGCAGGTGGTTCTGGCGTGCTCGGCAGGTGCTTCCGGTGTCATTGGCATTTGGTAACGGCATGTCTGAGAGGTGGTTCCGGCATGCCCGGCAGGTGGTTCCGAAGAGTTCACCAAATGGTTGCGGCGTAGCAGGCAGTTGCTTTTGGCGTGTCAGGAAGGTGGTTCCGGCTAGTTGAGCAGGTGGATCAGGCGTGCTCGCCAGGGGGTTCATGCAGGTCTGGCAGGTGGTTTCGGTCTGTTCGGGGAGTGGTTCCGGCATCTCAGGCACATGGTTCTGGCACGTCTGAGAGGTGGTTCCGGCCGGCCGGAGAGGTGTTTCCGGAGTGTCCGCCAAGGGGTTCTGGCGTAGGTGAAAGGTGACGTTGGCGTGACCGGTAGGTGGTTCCAGCCAGCCGGCAGGTGATTCCGGAGTGTCTGCCGTGTGGTTCTGGCGTAGCTGGCAGGTGATTTTGGCGTGTCCAGCAGGTGGTTCCGGCGAGATCGGCAGGTGGTACCAGCGTGTCCGGAACATGGTTCTGGCACGGCTGAGAGATGGTTCCGTCATGCCCGGCAGGTGAATCCGGAGTGTCCGGCATGTGGTTCTGGCACCTCTGAGATGTGGTTCCCCCATGCCCGGCAGGTGATTCCGGAGTGTTCGGCATGTGGTTCTGGCACCTCTGAGAGTTGGTTCCAGAATGCCCGGCAGGTGGTTCCGGAGTGTCTGCCTAGTGGTTCTGGCGTAGTCGGCAGGTGATTCTGGCGTGTCCAGCAGGTGGTTCTGGGGAGTGGATCAGGTGGTTCCGGCATTCTCGGCAGGTGGTACCGGCGTGTCCGGAACATGGTTCTGGCAAGTCTGAGAGGCGGTTCCGGCATGCCCGACAGGTGATTCCGGAGTGTTCGCCAAGTGGTTCTGGCGTAGCCGGCAGGTCATTTTGCATGTCCGGCGGTGGTTCCGCGAGTCGAGCCGGTGGTTCCGGTGTGTCCGGCAGGTGGTTCTGGCGTGACCGGCACGAGGTTCTGGCACGTCTGAGAGTTGGTTCCGGCATGCCCGACAGGTGATTCCGGAGTGTCCGCCACGTGGTTCTGGCGTACCCGGCAGGTGATTTTGGCGTGTCTGGCAGGTGTTTCTTGCAAGTCGAGCATTTGGCTCAGGCATGCTCAGCAGGTGCTTCCGGCGTGTCTGGCAGGTGGTTCTGGTGTGTCTGAGAGCTGGTTCTGGCGTGTCTGGCAGATGATTCCGGAGTGTCCACCAAGTGGTTGTGGCATACCCGGCAGGTGATTTTAGCGTGTCAGGTAGGTGGTTCCAGCGAGTCGAGTAGGTGGTTCCGGCGTGCTCGGCAGGTGGTTCAGGCGGGTCTGGCAGGTGGTTTCGGTCTGTTCGGGGAGTGGTTCCGGCATCTCAGGCACATGGTTCTGGCACGTCTGATAGGTGGTTCCGGCCGGCCCGACAGGTGTTTCCATGGTGTCCGCCAAGTGGTTCTGGCATAGCTGGCAGGTGATGTTGGCGTGACCGGCAGGTGGTTCCAGTCAGCCCGGCATGTGATTCCGAATGTTCACCAAATGCTTGTGGAGTAGCCGGAAGTTGATTTTGGCATGTCCAGCAGGTGGTTTTGGCGAGTCGAGCAGGTGGTTCTGGCGTGCTCGGCAGGTGCTTCCGGTGTCATCGGCATGTGGTTCCGGCATGTCTGAGAGGTGGTTCCGCCATGCCCGGCAGGTGATTCCGGAGTGTTCCCCAAGTGGTTCTGGCATAGCCGGCAGGTGATTTTGCATGTCCGGCAATGGTTCCGGCGAGTCGAGCCGCTGGTTCCGGCATGTCCGGCAGGTGGTTCCGGCATGCCCGGCAGGTGATTCCGGAGTGTCCGGCATGTGGTTCTGGCACCTCTGAGAGGTGGTTCCGGCATGCCCGGCAGGTGGTTCCGGCGTGTCTGCCGAGTGGTTCTGGCGTAGTCGGCAGGTGATTGTGGCGTGTCCAGCAGGTGGTTCTGAGGAGTGGATCAGGTGGTTCCGGCATACTCTGCAGGTGGTACCGGCGTGTCCGGAACATGGTTCTGGCAAGTCTGAGAGGTGGTTCCGGCATGCCCGACAGGTGATTCCGGAGTGTTCGCCAAGTGGTTGTGGCATACCCGGCAGGTGATTTTAGCGTGTCAGGTAGGTGGTTCCAGCGAGTCGAGTAGGTGGTTCCGGCGTGCTCGGCAGGTGGTTCAGGCGGGTCTGGCAGGTGGTTTCGGTCTGTTCGGGGAGTGGTTCCGGCATCTCAGGCACATGGTTCTGGCACGTATGATAGGTGGTTCCGGCCGGCCCGACA
The DNA here is from genome assembly GCF_041296265.1 of Equus caballus. NCBI lineage: Eukaryota > Metazoa > Chordata > Mammalia > Perissodactyla > Equidae > Equus > Equus caballus. The sequence continues at coordinate 5,219,955 of NW_027222395.1, forward strand.
GGTGTTTCCATGGTGTCCGCCAAGTGGTTCTGGCATAGCAGGCAGGTGACGTTGGCGTGACCAGCAGGTGGTTCCAGCCAGCCCGGCAGGTGATTCCGAAGTTTTCACCAAATGGTTGTGGCGTAGCCGGAATCTGATTTTTGCATGTCCAGCAGGTGGTTTTGGCGAGTCGAGCAGGTGGTCCTGGCGTGCTCGGCAGGTGCTTCCGGTGTCATTGGCATGTGGTTCCGGCATGTCTGAGAGGTGGTTCCGCCATGCCCGGCAGGTGATTCCGGAGTGTTCGCCAAGTGGTTCTGGCGTAGCCGGCAGGTGATTTTGCATGTCCGGCAATGGTTCCGGCGAGTCGAGCCGGTGGTTCCGGCATGTCCGGCAGGTGGTTCCGGCATGACCGGCAGGTGATACCGGAGTGTTCGCCAAGTGGTTCTGGCGTAGCCGGCAGGTGATTTTGCATGTCCGGCAATGGATCCGGCGAGTCGAGCCGGTGGTTCCGGAATGTCCGGCAGGTGGTTCCGGCATGTCCGGCAGGTGGTTCCGGCATGTCCAGCACGTGGTTCCAGCATGCCCGGCAGGTGATTCCGGAGTGTCCGGCATGTGGTTCTGGAACCTCTGAGAGGTGGTTCCGGCATGCATGGCAGGTGATACCGGAGTCTCCGGCATTTGGTTCTGGCACCTCTGAGAGGTGGTTCCGGAATGCCTGTCATGTGATTCCGGAGTGTCTGCCGAGTGGTTCTGGCGTAGCCGGCAGTTGATTTTGTCGTGTCCACTAGGTGGTTCTGGGGAGTGGATCAGCTGGTTCTGGCATACTCGGCAGGTGGTACCGGCGTGTCTGGAACATGGTTCTGGCAAGTCTGAGAGGCGGTTCTGGCATGCCCGACAGGTGATTCCGGAGTGTTCGCCAAGTGGTTCTGGCGTAGCCGGCAGGTCATTTTGCATGTCCGGCGGTGGTTCCGCGAGTCGAGCCGGTGGTTCCGGTGTGTCCGGCAGGTGGTTCTGGCGTGACCGGCACGAGGTTCTGGCACGTCTGAGAGTTGGTTCCGGCATGCCCGACAGGTTTTGGCGAGTCAAGCAGGTCGTTCTGGCGTGCTCGGCAGGTGCTTGCGGTTTCATTGGCATGTGGTTCCGGCATGTCTGAGAGGTGGTTCCGCCATGCCCGGCAGGTGATTCCGGAGTGTTCCCCAAGTGGTTCTGGCGTAGCCGGCAGGTGATTTTGCATGTCCGGCAATGGTTCCGGCGAGTCGAGCCGGTGGTTCCGGCATGTCCGGCAGGTGATTCCGGCATGTCCAGCAGGTGGTTCTGAGAAGTGGATCAGGTGGTTCCGGCAGGCACGGCAGGTGATTCCGGAGAGTCCGGCATGTGATTCTGTCACCTCTGAGAGTTTGTTCTGGCATGCCCGGCAGGTGATACCACAGTGTCCGGCATTTGGTTCTGGCACCTCTGACAGGTGGTTCCGGGATGCCTGGCATGTGATTCCGGAGTGTCTGCCGAGTGGTTCTGGCGTGTCCAGCAGGTGTTTCCGGTCTTTCCGGCACGTGGTTCTGGCGTGTCCGGCACGAGGTTCTGGCACGTCTGAGAGTTGGTTCCGGCATGCCCGACAGGTGATTCCGGAGTGTCCGGCATGTGGTTCTGGCACATCTGAGAGGTGGTTCCGGCATGCCCGACAGGTGATACCGGAGTGTCCGGCATTTGGTTCTGGCACCTCTGAGAGGTGGTTCCGGAATGCGTGGCCTGTGATTCCGGAGTGTCTGCAGAGTGGTTCTGGCGTAGCCGGCAGGTGATTTTGGCGTGTCCAGCAGGTGGTTTTGGCGAGTCGAGCAGGTGGTTCTGGCGTGCTCGGCAGGTGCTTCCGGTGTCATTGGCATTTGGTAACGGCATGTCTGAGAGGTGGTTCCGGCATGCCCGGCAGGTGGTTCCGAAGAGTTCACCAAATGGTTGCGGCGTAGCAGGCAGTTGCTTTTGGCGTGTCAGGAAGGTGGTTCCGGCTAGTTGAGCAGGTGGATCAGGCGTGCTCGCCAGGGGGTTCATGCAGGTCTGGCAGGTGGTTTCGGTCTGTTCGGGGAGTGGTTCCGGCATCTCAGGCACATGGTTCTGGCACGTCTGAGAGGTGGTTCCGGCCGGCCGGAGAGGTGTTTCCGGAGTGTCCGCCAAGGGGTTCTGGCGTAGGTGAAAGGTGACGTTGGCGTGACCGGTAGGTGGTTCCAGCCAGCCGGCAGGTGATTCCGGAGTGTCTGCCGTGTGGTTCTGGCGTAGCTGGCAGGTGATTTTGGCGTGTCCAGCAGGTGGTTCCGGCGAGATCGGCAGGTGGTACCAGCGTGTCCGGAACATGGTTCTGGCACGGCTGAGAGATGGTTCCGTCATGCCCGGCAGGTGAATCCGGAGTGTCCGGCATGTGGTTCTGGCACCTCTGAGATGTGGTTCCCCAATGCCCGGCAGGTGATTCCGGAGTGTTCGGCATGTGGTTCTGGCACCTCTGAGAGTTGGTTCCAGAATGCCCCGCAGGTGGTTCCGGAGTGTCTGCCTAGTGGTTCTGGCGTAGTCGGCAGGTGATTCTGGCGTGTCCAGCAGGTGGTTCTGGGGAGTGGATCAGGTGGTTCCGGCATTCTCGGCAGGTGGTACCGGCGTGTCCGGAACATGGTTCTGGCAAGTCTGAGAGGCGGTTCCGGCATGCCCGACAGGTGATTCCGGAGTGTTCGCCAAGTGGTTCTGGCGTAGCCGGCAGGTCATTTTGCATGTCCGGCGGTGGTTCCGCGAGTCGAGCCGGTGGTTCCGGTGTGTCCGGCAGGTGGTTCTGGCGTGACCGGCACGAGGTTCTGGCACGTCTGAGAGTTGGTTCCGGCATGCCCGACAGGTGATTCCGGAGTGTCCGCCACGTGGTTCTGGCGTACCCGGCAGGTGATTTTGGCGTGTCTGGCAGGTGTTTCTTGCAAGTCGAGCATTTGGCTCAGGCATGCTCAGCAGGTGCTTCCGGCGTGTCTGGCAGGTGGTTCTGGTGTGTCTGAGAGCTGGTTCTGGCGTGTCTGGCAGATGATTCCGGAGTGTCCACCAAGTGGTTGTGGCATACCCGGCAGGTGATTTTAGCGTGTCAGGTAGGTGGTTCCAGCGAGTCGAGTAGGTGGTTCCGGCGTGCTCGGCAGGTGGTTCAGGCGGGTCTGGCAGGTGGTTTCGGTCTGTTCGGGGAGTGGTTCCGGCATCTCAGGCACATGGTTCTGGCACGTCTGATAGGTGGTTCCGGCCGGCCCGACAGGTGTTTCCATGGTGTCCGCCAAGTGGTTCTGGCATAGCTGGCAGGTGATGTTGGCGTGACCGGCAGGTGGTTCCAGTCAGCCCGGCATGTGATTCCGAATGTTCACCAAATGCTTGTGGAGTAGCCGGAAGTTGATTTTGGCATGTCCAGCAGGTGGTTTTGGCGAGTCGAGCAGGTGGTTCTGGCGTGCTCGGCAGGTGCTTCCGGTGTCATCGGCATGTGGTTCCGGCATGTCTGAGAGGTGGTTCCGCCATGCCCGGCAGGTGATTCCGGAGTGTTCCCCAAGTGGTTCTGGCATAGCCGGCAGGTGATTTTGCATGTCCGGCAATGGTTCCGGCGAGTCGAGCCGCTGGTTCCGGCATGTCCGGCAGGTGGTTCCGGCATGCCCGGCAGGTGATTCCGGAGTGTCCGGCATGTGGTTCTGGCACCTCTGAGAGGTGGTTCCGGCATGCCCGGCAGGTGGTTCCGGCGTGTCTGCCGAGTGGTTCTGGCGTAGTCGGCAGGTGATTGTGGCGTGTCCAGCAGGTGGTTCTGAGGAGTGGATCAGGTGGTTCCGGCATACTCTGCAGGTGGTACCGGCGTGTCCGGAACATGGTTCTGGCAAGTCTGAGAGGTGGTTCCGGCATGCCCGACAGGTGATTCCGGAGTGTTCGCCAAGTGGTTGTGGCATACCCGGCAGGTGATTTTAGCGTGTCAGGTAGGTGGTTCCAGCGAGTCGAGTAGGTGGTTCCGGCGTGCTCGGCAGGTGGTTCAGGCGGGTCTGGCAGGTGGTTTCGGTCTGTTCGGGGAGTGGTTCCGGCATCTCAGGCACATGGTTCTGGCACGTATGATAGGTGGTTCCGGCCGGCCCGACAGGTGTTTCCATGGTGTCCGCCAAGTGGTTCTGGCATAGCAGGCAGGTGACGTTGGCGTGACCAGCAGGTGGTTCCAGCCAGCCCGGCAGGTGATTCCGAAGTTTTCACCAAATGGTTGTGGCGTAGCCGGAATCTGATTTTTGCATGTCCAGCAGGTGGTTTTGGCGAGTCGAGCAGGTGGTCCTGGCGTGCTCGGCAGGTGCTTCCGGTGTCATTGGCATGTGGTTCCGGCATGTCTGAGAGGTGGTTCCGCCATGCCCGGCAGGTGATTCCGGAGTGTTCGCCAAGTGGTTCTGGCGTAGCCGGCAGGTGATTTTGCATGTCCGGCAATGGTTCCGGCGAGTCGAGCCGGTGGTTCCGGCATGTCCGGCAGGTGGTTCCGGCATGACCGGCAGGTGATACCGGAGTGTTCGCCAAGTGGTTCTGGCGTAGCCGGCAGGTGATTTTGCATGTCCGGCAATGGATCCGGCGAGTCGAGCCGGTGGTTCCGGAATGTCCGGCAGGTGGTTCCGGCATGTCCGGCAGGTGGTTCCGGCATGTCCAGCACGTGGTTCCAGCATGCCCGGCAGGTGATTCCGGAGTGTCCGGCATGTGGTTCTGGAACCTCTGAGAGGTGGTTCCGGCATGCATGGCAGGTGATACCGGAGTCTCCGGCATTTGGTTCTGGCACCTCTGAGAGGTGGTTCCGGAATGCCTGTCATGTGATTCCGGAGTGTCTGCCGAGTGGTTCTGGCGTAGCCGGCAGTTGATTTTGTCGTGTCCACTAGGTGGTTCTGGGGAGTGGATCAGCTGGTTCTGGCATACTCGGCAGGTGGTACCGGCGTGTCTGGAACATGGTTCTGGCAAGTCTGAGAGGCGGTTCTGGCATGCCCGACAGGTGATTCCGGAGTGTTCGCCAAGTGGTTCTGGCGTAGCCGGCAGGTCATTTTGCATGTCCGGCGGTGGTTCCGCGAGTCGAGCCGGTGGTTCCGGTGTGTCCGGCAGGTGGTTCTGGCGTGACCGGCACGAGGTTCTGGCACGTCTGAGAGTTGGTTCCGGCATGCCCGACAGGTTTTGGCGAGTCAAGCAGGTCGTTCTGGCGTGCTCAGCAGGTGCTTGCGGTTTCATTGGCATGTGGTTCCGGCATGTCTGAGAGGTGGTTCCGCCATGCCCGGCAGGTGATTCCGGAGTGTTCCCCAAGTGGTTCTGGCGTAGCCGGCAGGTGATTTTGCATGTCCGGCAATGGTTCCGGCGAGTCGAGCCGGTGGTTCCGGCATGTCCGGCAGGTGATTCCGGCATGTCCAGCAGGTGGTTCTGAGAAGTGGATCAGGTGGTTCCGGCAGGCACGGCAGGTGATTCCGGAGTGTCCGGCATGTGATTCTGTCACCTCTGAGAGGTTGTTCTGGCATGCCCGGCAGGTGATACCACAGTGTCCGGCATTTGGTTCTGGCACCTCTGACAGGTGGTTCCGGGATGCCTGGCATGTGATTCCGGAGTGTCTGCCGAGTGGTTCTGGCGTGTCCAGCAGGTGTTTCCGGTCTTTCCGGCACGTGGTTCTGGCGTGTCCGGCACGAGGTTCTGGCACGTCTGAGAGTTGGTTCCGGCATGCCCGACAGGTGATTCCGGAGTGTCCGCCACGTGGTTCTGGCGTACCCGGCAGGTGATTTTGGCGTGTCTGGCAGGTGTTTCTTGCAAGTCGAGCATTTGGCTCAGGCATGCTCAGCAGGTGCTTCCGGCGTGTCTGGCACGTGGTTCTGGTGTGTCTGAGAGCTGCTTCTGGCATGTCCGGCAGATGATTCCGGAGTGTCCACCAAGTGGTTGTGGCATACCCGGCAGGTGATTTTAGCGTGTCAGGTAGGTGGTTCCAGCGAGTCGAGTAGGTGGTTCCGGCGTGCTCGGCAGGTGGTTCAGGTGGGTCTGGCAGGTGGTTTCGGTCTGTTCGGGGAGTGGTTCCGGCATCTCAGGCACATGGTTCTGGCACGTCTGATAGGTGGTTCCGGCCGGCCCGACAGGTGTTTCCATGGTGTCCGCCAAGTGGTTCTGGCATAGCTGGCAGGTGATGTTGGCGTGACCGGCAGGTGGTTCCACTCAGCCCGGCAGGTGATTCCGAAGTGTTCACCAAATGCTTGTGGAGTAGCCGGAAGTTGATTTTGGCATGTCCAGCAGGTGGTTTTGGCGAGTCGAGCAGGTGGTTCTGGCGTGCTCGGCAGGTGCTTCCTGTGTCATCGGCATGTGGTTCCGGCATGTCTGAGAGGTGGTTCCGCCATGCCCGGCAGGTGATTCCGGAGTGTTCCCCAAGTGGTTCTGGCATAGCCGGCAGTTGATTTTGCATGTCCGGCAATGGTTCCGGCGAGTCGAGCCGGTGGTTCCGGCATGTCCGGCAGGTGGTTCCGGCATGCCCGGCAGGTGATTCCGGAGTGTCCGGCATGTGGTTCTGGCACCTCTGAGAGGTGGTTCCGGCATGCCCGGCAGGTGGTTGCGGCGTGTCTGCCGACTGGTTCTGGCGTAGTCGGCAGGTGATTGTGGCGTGTCCAGCAGGTGGTTCTGAGGAGTGGATCAGGTGGTTCCGGCATACTCTGCAGGTGGTACCGGCGTGTCCGGGACATGGTTCTGGCAAGTCTGAGAGGTGGTTCCGGCATGCCCGACAGGTGATTCCGGAGTGTCCGGCATGTGGTCCGGGCACCTCTGAGAGGTGGTTCCGGCATGCCCGGCAGGTGATTCCGGAGTGTTCGCCAAGTGGTTCTGGCGTAGCCGGCAGGTCATTTTGCATGTCCGGGGGTGGTTCCGGCGAGTCGAGCCGGTGGTTCTGGCGTGTCCAGCAGGTGGTTCTGGCGTGACCGGCACGAGGTTCTGGCACGTCTGAGAGTTGGTTCCGGCATGCCCGACAGGTGATTCCGGAGTGTCCGCCACGTGGTTCTGGCGTACCCGGCAGGTGATTTTGGCGTGTCTGGCAGGTGTTTCTTGCAAGTCGAGCATTTGGCTCAGGCATGCTCAGCAGGTGCTTCCGGCGTGTCTGGCACATGGTTCTGGTGTGTCTGAGAGCTGGTTCTGGCATGTCCGGCAGATGATTCCGGAGTGTCCACCAAGTGGTTGTGGCATACCTGGCAGGTGATTTTAGCGTGTCAGGTAGGTGGTTCCAGCGAGTCGAGTAGGTGGTTCCGGCGTGCTCGGCAGGTGGTTCAGGCGGGTCTGGCAGGTGGTTTCGGTCTGTTCGGGGTGTGGTTCCGGCGTCTCAGGCACATGGTTCTGGCACGTCTGATAGGTGGTTCCGGCCGGCCCGACAGGTGTTTCCATGGTGTCCGCCAAGTGGTTCTGGCATAGCTGGCAGGTGATGTTTGTGTGACCGGCACATGGTTCCAGAAAGCCCGGCAGGTGATTCCGAAGAGTTCACCAAATGGTTGTGGCCTAGCCGGCAGGTGATTTCGGCGTGTCCTGCAGGTGGTTTTGGCGAGTCAAGCAGGTCGTTCTGGCGTGCTCGGCAGGTGCTTGCGGTTTCATTGGCATGTGGTTCCGGCATGTCTGAGAGGTGGTTCCGGCATGCCCGACAGGTGATTCCGGAGTGTTCGCCAAGTTGTTCTGGCGTAGCCGGCAGGTCATTTTGCATGTCCAGCGGTGGTTCCGGCGAGTCGAGCCGGTGGTTCCGGCGTAGCCGGCAGTTGCTCTTGGCGTGTCCACTAGGTGGTTCTGGGGAGTGGATCAGCTGGTTCTGGCATACTCGGCAGGTGGTACCGGCGTGTCCAGTACATGGTTCTGGCAAGTCTGAGAGGTGGTTCCGGAACGCCCGACAGGTGATTCCGGAGCGTCCGCCAAGTGTTTCTGGCGTACCCGGCAGGTGATTTTGGCATGTCCGACAGGTGTTTCTTGCGAGTCGAGCAGGTGGCTCAGGCATGCTCAGCTGGTGCTTCCGGCGTCTCTGGCACGTGGTTCTGGTGTGTCTGAGAGCTGGTTCTGGCATGTCCGGCAGATGATTCCGGAGTGTCCACCAAGTGGTTCTGATATACCTGGCAGGTGATTTTGGCGTGTCAGGAAAGTGGTTCCGGCTAGTTGAGCAAGTGGATCAGGCGTGCTCGCCAGGGGGTTCATGCGGGTCTGGCAGGTGGTTTCGGTCTGTTCGGGGAGTGGTTCCGGCATCTCAGGCACATGGTTCTGGCACGTCTGAGAGGTGGTTCCGGCCGGCCGGAGAGGTGTTTCCGGAGTGTCCGCCAAGTGGTTCTGGCGTAGGTGAAAGGCGACTTTGGCGTGACCGGTAGGTGGTTCCAGCCAGCCCGGAGGTGATTCCAGAGTGTCTGCGGTGTGGTTCTGGCGTAGCTGGCAGGTGATTTTGGCGTGACCAGCAGGTGGTTTTGGCGAGTCAAGCAGGTTTTCTGGCGTGCTCGGCGGGTGCTTCAGGTGTCATTAGCATGTGGTTCCGGCATGTCTGAGAGGTGGTTCCGCCATGCGCGGCAGGTGATTCCGGAGTGTTCGCCAAGTGGTTCTGGCGTAGCCGGCAGGTGATTTTGCATGTCCGGCAATGGTTCCGGCGAGTCAAGCCGGTGGTTCCGGCATGTCCGGCAGGTGGTTCCGGCATGTCCGGCAGGTGGTTCCGGCATGTCCAGCACGTGGTTCCAGCATGCCCGGCAGGTGATTCCGGATTGTCCGGCATGTGGTTTTGGCACCTCTGAGAGGTGGTTCTGGCATGCCCGGCAGGTGATTCCGGAGTGTCCGGGATGTGGTTCTGGCACCTCTGAGAGGTGGTTCCGGCAAGCCCGGCAGTTGGTTACAGAGTGACTGCCGAGTGGTTCTGGAGTAGCCGGCAGGTGATTCCAGCGTATCCAGCAGGTGGTTCTGTGGAGTGGATCAGGTGGTTCCGGCATACTCGGCAGGTGGTACCGGCGTGTCCGGAACATGGTTCTGGCAAGTCTGAGAGGTGGTACCGGCATGCCCGACAGGTGATTCCGGAGTGTTCGCCAAGTGGTTCTGGCGTAGCCGGCAGGTCATTTTGCATGTCCGGCGGTGGTTCCGGCGAGTCGAGCCGGTGTTTGCGGCGTATCCAGCAGGTGTTTCCGGTCTGTCCGGCAGGTGATTCTGGCGTGACCGGCACGAGGTTCTGGCACGTCGGAGAGCTGGTTCCGGCATGCCCGACAGGTGATTCCGGAGTGTCCGCCACGTGGTTCTGGCGTACCCGGCAGGTGATTTTGGCGTGTCTGGCAGGTGTTTCTGGCAAGTCGAGCATTTGGCTCAGGCATGCTCAGCAGGTGCTTCCGGCGTGTCTGGCACGTGGTTCTGGTGTGTCTGAGAGCTGGTTCTGGCATGTCCGGCAGATGATTCCGGAGTGTCCACCAAGTGGTTGTGGCATACCCGGCAGGTGATTTTAGCGTGTCATGTAGCTGGATCCGGCGAGTCGAGTAGGTGGTTCCGGCGTGCTCGGCAGGTGGTTCAGGCGGGTCTGGCAGGTGGTTTCGGTCTGTTCGGGGTGTGGTTCCGGCATCTCAGGCACATGGTTCTGGCACGTCTGCTAGGTGGTTCCGGCCGGCCCGACAGGTGTTTCCATGGTGTCCGACAAGTGGTTCTGGCATAGCTGGCAGGTGATGTTGGCGTGACCCGCAGGTGGTTCCAGCCAGCCAAGCAGGTGATTCCAAAGAGTTCACCAAATGATTGTGGCGTAGCCGGCAGGTGATTTTGGCGTGTCCAGCAGGTCGTTTTGGCGAGTCGAGCAGGTGGATCTGGTGGGCTCGGCAGGTGCTTCCGGTGTCATTGGCATGTGGTTCTGGCATGTCTGAGAGGTGGTTCCGCCATGCCCGGCAGGTGATTCCGGAGTGTTCGCCAAGTGGTTCTGGCGTAGCCGGCAGGTGATTTTGCATGTCCGGCAATGGTTCCGGCGAGGCGAGCCGGTGGTTCCGGCATGTCCGGCAGGTGGTTCCGGCATGTCCAGCACGTGGTTCCAGCATGCCTGGCAGGTGATTCCGGAGTGTCCGGCATGTGGTTCTGACACCTCTGAGAGGTGGTTCCGGCATGCCCGGCAGGTGATACCGGAGTGTCCGGCATTTGGTTCTGGCACCTCTGAGAGGTGGTTACGGAATGCGTGGCCTGTGATTCCGGAGTGTCTGCGGAGTGGTTCTGGCGTAGCCGGCAGTTGATTTTGGCGTGTCCACTAGGTGGTTCTGGGGAGTGGATCAGCTGGTTCCGGCATACTCGGCAGGTGGTACCGGCGTGTCCAGAACATGGTTCTGGCAAGTCTGAGAGGTGGTTCCGGCACGGCCGACAGGTGATTCCGGAGCGTCTGCCAAGTGTTTCTGGTGTACCCGGCGGGTGATTTTCGCCTGTCCGACAGGTGTATCTTGCGAGTCGAGCAGGTGGCTCAGGCATGCTCAGCTGGTGCTTCCGGCGTCTCTGGCACGTGGTTCTGGTGTGTCTGAGAGCTGGTTCTGGCATCTCCGGCAGATGATTCCGGAGTGTCCACCAAGCGGTTCTTGTATACCTGGCAGGTGATTTTGGCATGTCAGGAAGGTGGTTCAGGCTAGTTGAGCAGGTGGATAAGGCGTGCTCGCCAGGGGGTTCAGGCGGGTCTGGCAGGTGGTTTTGGTCTGTTCGGGGAGTGGTTCCGGCATCTCAGGCTCATGGTTCTGGCACGTCTGAGAGGTGGTTCCGGCCGGCCCGACAGGTGTTTCCATGGTGTCCGCCAAGTGGTTCTGGCATAGCTGGCAGGTGGTGTTGGCGTGACCAGCAGGTGGTTCCAGCAAGCCCGGCAGGTGATTCCGAAGAGTTCACCAAATGGTTGTGGCGTAGCCGGCAGGTGATTTTGGCGTGTCCAGCAGGTGGTTTTGGCGAGTCGAGCAGGTGGTTCTGGCGTGCTCGGCAGGTGCTTCCGGTGTCATTGGCATGTGGTAACGGCATGTCTGAGAGGTGGTTCCGGCATGCCCGGCAGGTGGTTCCGAAGAGTTCACCAAATGGTTGCGGCGTAGCAGGCAGTTGCTTTTGGCGTGTCAGGAAGGTGGTTCCGGCTAGTTGAGCAGGTGGATCAGGCGTGCTCGCCAGGGGGTTCATGCGGGTCTGGCAGGTGGTTTCGGTCTGTTCGGGGAGTGGTTCCGGCATCTCAGGCACATGGTTCTGGCACGTCTGAGAGGTGGTTCCGGCCGGCCGGAGAGGTGTTTCCGGAGTGTCCGCCAAGGGGTTCTGGTGTAGGTGAAAGGCGACGTTGGCGTGACCGGTAGGTGGTTCCTGCCAGCCCGGCAGGTGATTCCGGAGTGTCTGCCGTGTGGTTCTGGCGTAGCTGGCAGGTGATTTTGGCGTGTCCAGCAGGTGGTTCCGGCGAGATCGGCAGGTGGTACCAGCGTGTCCGGAACATGGTTCTGGCACGGCTGAGAGATGGTTCCGTCATGCCCGGCAGGTGAATCCGGAGTGTCCGGCATGTGGTTCTGGCACCTCTGAGATGTGGTTCCCCCATGACCGGCAGGTGATTCCGGAGTGTTCGGCATGTGGTTCTGGCACCTCTGAGAGTTGGTTCCAGAATGCCCGGCAGGTGGTTCCGGAGTGTCTGCCTAGTGGTTCTGGCGTAGTCGGCAGGTGATTCTGGCGTGTCCAGCAGGTGGTTCTGGGGAGTGGATCAGGTGGTTCCGGCATTCTCGGCAGGTGGTACCGGCGTGTCCGGAACATGGTTCTGGCAAGTCTGAGAGGCGGTTCCGGCATGCCCGACAGGTGATTCCGGAGTGTTCGCCAAGTGGTTCTGGCGTAGCCGGCAGGTCATTTTGCATGTCCGGCGGTGGTTCCGCGAGTCGAGCCGGTGGTTCCGGTGTGTCCGGCAGGTGGTTCTGGCGTGACCGGCACGAGGTTCTGGCACGTCTGAGAGTTGGTTCCGGCATGCCCGACAGGTGATTCCGGAGTGTCCGCCACGTGGTTCTGGCATACCCGGCAGGTGATTTTGGCGTGTCTGGCAGGTGTTTCTTGCAAGTCGAGCATTTGGCTCAGGCATGCTCAGCAGGTGCTTCCGGCGTGTCTGGCAGGTGGTTCTGGTGTGTCTGAGAGCTGGTTCTGGCGTGTCTGGCAGATGATTCCGGAGTGTCCACCAAGTGGCTGTGGCATACCCGGCAGGTGATTTTAGCGTGTCAGGTAGGTGGTTCCAGCGAGTCGAGTAGGTGGTTCCGGCGTGCTCGGCAGGTGGTTCAGGCGGGTCTGGCAGGTGGTTTCGGTCTGTTCGGGGAGTGGTTCCGGCATCTCAGGCACATGGTTCTGGCACGTCTGATAGGTGGTTCCGGCCGGCCCGACAGGTGTTTCCATGGTGTCCGCCAAGTGGTTCTGGCATAGCTGGCAGGTGATGTTGGCGTGACCGGCAGGTGGTTCCAGTCAGCCCGGCATGTGATTCCGAATGTTCACCAAATGCTTGTGGAGTAGCCGGAAGTTGATTTTGGCATGTCCAGCAGGTGGTTTTGGCGAGTCGAGCAGGTGGTTCTGGCGTGCTCGGCAGGTGCTTCCGGTGTCATCGGCATGTGGTTCCGGCATGTCTGAGAGGTGGTTCCGCCATGCCCGGCAGGTGATTCCGGAGTGTTCCCCAAGTGGTTCTGGCATAGCCGGCAGGTGATTTTGCATGTCCGGCAATGGTTCCGGCGAGTCGAGCCGCTGGTTCCGGCATGTCCGGCAGGTGGTTCCGGCATGCCCGGCAGGTGATTCCGGAGTGTCCGGCATGTGGTTCTGGCACCTCTGAGAGGTGGTTCCGGCATGCCCGGCAGGTGGTTCCGGCGTGTCTGCCGAGTGGTTCTGGCGTAGTCGGCAGGTGATTGTGGCGTGTCCAGCAGGTGGTTCTGAGGAGTGGATCAGGTGGTTCCGGCATACTCTGCAGGTGGTACCGGCGTGTCCGGAACATGGTTCTGGCAAGTCTGAGAGGTGGTTCCGGCATGCCCGACAGGTGATTCCGGAGTGTTCGCCAAGTGGTTGTGGCATACCCGGCAGGTGATTTTAGCGTGTCAGGTAGGTGGTTCCAGCGAGTCGAGTAGGTGGTTCCGGCGTGCTCGGCAGGTGGTTCAGGCGGGTCTGGCAGGTGGTTTCGGTCTGTTCGGGGAGTGGTTCCGGCATCTCAGGCACATGGTTCTGGCACGTCTGATAGGTGGTTCCGGCCGGCCCGACAGGTGTTTCCATGGTGTCCGCCAAGTGGTTCTGGCATAGCAGGCAGGTGACGTTGGCGTGACCAGCAGGTGGTTCCAGCCAGCCCGGCAGGTGATTCCGAAGTTTTCACCAAATGGTTGTGGCGTAGCCGGAATCTGATTTTTGCATGTCCAGCAGGTGGTTTTGGCGAGTCGAGCAGGTGGTCCTGGCGTGCTCGGCAGGTGCTTCCGGTGTCATTGGCATGTGGTTCCGGCATGTCTGAGAGGTGGTTCCGCCATGCCCGACAGGTGATTCCGGAGTGTCCGCCACGTGGTTCTGGCGTACCCGGCAGGTGATTTTGGCGTGTCTGGCAGGTGTTTCTTGCAAGTCGAGCATTTGGCTCAGGCATGCTCAGCAGGTGCTTCCGGCGTGTCTGGCACATGGTTCTGGTGTGTCTGAGAGCTGGTTCTGGCATGTCCGGCAGATGATTCCGGAGTGTCCACCAAGTGGTTGTGGCATACCTGGCAGGTGATTTTAGCGTGTCAGGTAGGTGGTTCCAGCGAGTCGAGTAGGTGGTTCCGGCGTGCTCGGCAGGTGGTTCAGGCGGGTCTGGCAGGTGGTTTCGGTCTGTTCGGGGTGTGGTTCCGGCGTCTCAGGCACATGGTTCTGGCACGTCTGATAGGTGGTTCCGGCCGGCCCGACAGGTGTTTCCATGGTGTCCGCCAAGTGGTTCTGGCATAGCTGGCAGGTGATGTTTGTGTGACCGGCACATGGTTCCAGAAAGCCCGGCAGGTGATTCCGAAGAGTTCACCAAATGGTTGTGGCCTAGCCGGCAGGTGATTTCGGCGTGTCCTGCAGGTGGTTTTGGCGAGTCAAGCAGGTCGTTCTGGCGTGCTCGGCAGGTGCTTGCGGTTTCATTGGCATGTGGTTCCGGCATGTCTGAGAGGTGGTTCCGGCATGCCCGACAGGTGATTCCGGAGTGTTCGCCAAGTTGTTCTGGCGTAGCCGGCAGGTCATTTTGCATGTCCAGCGGTGGTTCCGGCGAGTCGAGCCGGTGGTTCCGGCGTAGCCGGCAGTTGCTCTTGGCGTGTCCACTAGGTGGTTCTGGGGAGTGGATCAGCTGGTTCTGGCATACTCGGCAGGTGGTACCGGCGTGTCCAGTACATGGTTCTGGCAAGTCTGAGAGGTGGTTCCGGAACGCCCGACAGGTGATTCCGGAGCGTCCGCCAAGTGTTTCTGGCGTACCCGGCAGGTGATTTTGGCATGTCCGACAGGTGTTTCTTGCGAGTCGAGCAGGTGGCTCAGGCATGCTCAGCTGGTGCTTCCGGCGTGTCTGGCACGTGGTTCTGGTGTGTCTGAGAGCTGGTTCTGGCATGTCCGGCAGATGATTCCGGAGTGTCCACCAAGTGGTTCTGATATACCTGGCAGGTGATTTTGGCGTGTCAGGAAAGTGGTTCCGGCTAGTTGAGCAAGTGGATCAGGCGTGCTCGCCAGGGGGTTCATGCGGGTCTGGCAGGTGGTTTCGGTCTGTTCGGGGAGTGGTTCCGGCATCTCAGGCACATGGTTCTGGCACGTCTGAGAGGTGGTTCCGGCCGGCCGGAGAGGTGTTTCCGGAGTGTCCGCCAAGTGGTTCTGGCGTAGGTGAAAGGCGACTTTGGCGTGACCGGTAGGTGGTTCCAGCCAGCCCGGAGGTGATTCCAGAGTGTCTGCGGTGTGGTTCTGGCGTAGCTGGCAGGTGATTTTGGCGTGACCAGCAGGTGGTTTTGGCGAGTCAAGCAGGTTTTCTGGCGTGCTCGGCGGGTGCTTCAGGTGTCATTAGCATGTGGTTCCGGCATGTCTGAGAGGTGGTTCCGCCATGCGCGGCAGGTGATTCCGGAGTGTTCGCCAAGTGGTTCTGGCGTAGCCGGCAGGTGATTTTGCATGTCCGGCAATGGTTCCGGCGAGTCAAGCCGGTGGTTCCGGCATGTCCGGCAGGTGGTTCCGGCATGTCCGGCAGGTGGTTCCGGCATGTCCAGCACGTGGTTCCAGCATGCCCGGCAGGTGATTCCGGATTGTCCGGCATGTGGTTTTGGCACCTCTGAGAGGTGGTTCTGGCATGCCCGGCAGGTGATTCCGGAGTGTCCGGGATGTGGTTCTGGCACCTCTGAGAGGTGGTTCCGGCAAGCCCGGCAGTTGGTTACAGAGTGACTGCCGAGTGGTTCTGGAGTAGCCGGCAGGTGATTCCAGCGTATCCAGCAGGTGGTTCTGTGGAGTGGATCAGGTGGTTCCGGCATACTCGGCAGGTGGTACCGGCGTGTCCGGAACATGGTTCTGGCAAGTCTGAGAGGTGGTACCGGCATGCCCGACAGGTGATTCCGGAGTGTTCGCCAAGTGGTTCTGGCGTAGCCGGCAGGTCATTTTGCATGTCCGGCGGTGGTTCCGGCGAGTCGAGCCGGTGTTTGCGGCGTATCCAGCAGGTGTTTCCGGTCTGTCCGGCAGGTGATTCTGGCGTGACCGGCACGAGGTTCTGGCACGTCGGAGAGCTGGTTCCGGCATGCCCGACAGGTGATTCCGGAGTGTCCGCCACGTGGTTCTGGCGTACCCGGCAGGTGATTTTGGCGTGTCTGGCAGGTGTTTCTGGCAAGTCGAGCATTTGGCTCAGGCATGCTCAGCAGGTGCTTCCGGCGTGTCTGGCACGTGGTTCTGGTGTGTCTGAGAGCTGGTTCTGGCATGTCCGGCAGATGATTCCGGAGTGTCCACCAAGTGGTTGTGGCATACCCGGCAGGTGATTTTAGCGTGTCATGTAGCTGGATCCGGCGAGTCGAGTAGGTGGTTCCGGCGTGCTCGGCAGGTGGTTCAGGCGGGTCTGGCAGGTGGTTTCGGTCTGTTCGGGGTGTGGTTCCGGCATCTCAGGCACATGGTTCTGGCACGTCTGCTAGGTGGTTCCGGCCGGCCCGACAGGTGTTTCCATGGTGTCCGACAAGTGGTTCTGGCATAGCTGGCAGGTGATGTTGGCGTGACCCGCAGGTGGTTCCAGCCAGCCAAGCAGGTGATTCCAAAGAGTTCACCAAATGATTGTGGCGTAGCCGGCAGGTGATTTTGGCGTGTCCAGCAGGTCGTTTTGGCGAGTCGAGCAGGTGGATCTGGCGGGCTCGGCAGGTGCTTCCGGTGTCATTGGCATGTGGTTCTGGCATGTCTGAGAGGTGGTTCCGCCATGCCCGGCAGGTGATTCCGGAGTGTTCGCCAAGTGGTTCTGGCGTAGCCGGCAGGTGATTTTGCATGTCCGGCAATGGTTCCGGCGAGGCGAGCCGGTGGTTCCGCCATGTCCGGCAGGTGGTTCCGGCATGTCCAGCACGTGGTTCCAGCATGCCTGGCAGGTGATTCCGGAGTGTCCGGCATGTGGTTCTGACACCTCTGAGAGGTGGTTCCGGCATGCCCGGCAGGTGATACCGGAGTGTCCGGCATTTGGTTCTGGCACCTCTGAGAGGTGGTTACGGAATGCGTGGCCTGTGATTCCGGAGTGTCTGCGGAGTGGTTCTGGCGTAGCCGGCAGTTGATTTTGGCGTGTCCACTAGGTGGTTCTGGGGAGTGGATCAGCTGGTTCCGGCATACTCGGCAGGTGGTACCGGCGTGTCCAGAACATGGTTCTGGCAAGTCTGAGAGGTGGTTCCGGCACGGCCGACAGGTGATTCCGGAGCGTCTGCCAAGTGTTTCTGGTGTACCCGGCGGGTGATTTTCGCCTGTCCGACAGGTGTATCTTGCGAGTCGAGCAGGTGGCTCAGGCATGCTCAGCTGGTGCTTCCGGCGTCTCTGGCACGTGGTTCTGGTGTGTCTGAGAGCTGGTTCTGGCATCTCCGGCAGATGATTCCGGAGTGTCCACCAAGCGGTTCTTGTATACCTGGCAGGTGATTTTGGCATGTCAGGAAGGTGGTTCAGGCTAGTTGAGCAGGTGGATAAGGCGTGCTCGCCAGGGGGTTCAGGCGGGTCTGGCAGGTGGTTTTGGTCTGTTCGGGGAGTGGTTCCGGCATCTCAGGCTCATGGTTCTGGCACGTCTGAGAGGTGGTTCCGGCCGGCCCGACAGGTGTTTCCATGGTGTCCGCCAAGTGGTTCTGGCATAGCTGGCAGGTGGTGTTGGCGTGACCAGCAGGTGGTTCCAGCAAGCCCGGCAGGTGATTCCGAAGAGTTCACCAAATGGTTGTGGCGTAGCCGGCAGGTGATTTTGGCGTGTCCAGCAGGTGGTTTTGGCGAGTCGAGCAGGTGGTTCTGGCGTGCTCGGCAGGTGCTTCCGGTGTCATTGGCATGTGGTAACGGCATGTCTGAGAGGTGGTTCCGGCATGCCCGGCAGGTGGTTCCGAAGAGTTCACCAAATGGTTGCGGCGTAGCAGGCAGTTGCTTTTGGCGTGTCAGGAAGGTGGTTCCGGCTAGTTGAGCAGGTGGATCAGGCGTGCTCGCCAGGGGGTTCATGCGGGTCTGGCAGGTGGTTTCGGTCTGTTCGGGGAGTGGTTCCGGCATCTCAGGCACATGGTTCTGGCACGTCTGAGAGGTGGTTCCGGCCGGCCGGAGAGGTGTTTCCGGAGTGTCCGCCAAGGGGTTCTGGTGTAGGTGAAAGGCGACGTTGGCGTGACCGGTAGGTGGTTCCTGCCAGCCCGGCAGGTGATTCCGGAGTGTCTGCCGTGTGGTTCTGGCGTAGCTGGCAGGTGATTTTGGCGTGTCCAGCAGGTGGTTCCGGCGAGATCGGCAGGTGGTACCAGCGTGTCCGGAACATGGTTCTGGCACGGCTGAGAGATGGTTCCGTCATGCCCGGCAGGTGAATCCGGAGTGTCCGGCATGTGGTTCTGGCACCTCTGAGATGTGGTTCCCCCATGACCGGCAGGTGATTCCGGAGTGTTCGGCATGTGGTTCTGGCACCTCTGAGAGTTGGTTCCAGAATGCCCGGCAGGTGGTTCCGGAGTGTCTGCCTAGTGGTTCTGGCGTAGTCGGCAGGTGATTCTGGCGTGTCCAGCAGGTGGTTCTGGGGAGTGGATCAGGTGGTTCCGGCATTCTCGGCAGGTGGTACCGGCGTGTCCGGAACATGGTTCTGGCAAGTCTGAGAGGCGGTTCCGGCATGCCCGACAGGTGATTCCGGAGTGTTCGCCAAGTGGTTCTGGCGTAGCCGGCAGGTCATTTTGCATGTCCGGCGGTGGTTCCGCGAGTCGAGCCGGTGGTTCCGGTGTGTCCGGCAGGTGGTTCTGGCGTGACCGGCACGAGGTTCTGGCACGTCTGAGAGTTGGTTCCGGCATGCCCGACAGGTGATTCCGGAGTGTCCGCCACGTGGTTCTGGCATACCCGGCAGGTGATTTTGGCGTGTCTGGCAGGTGTTTCTTGCAAGTCGAGCATTTGGCTCAGGCATGCTCAGCAGGTGCTTCCGGCGTGTCTGGCAGGTGGTTCTGGTGTGTCTGAGAGCTGGTTCTGGCGTGTCTGGCAGATGATTCCGGAGTGTCCACCAAGTGGCTGTGGCATACCCGGCAGGTGATTTTAGCGTGTCAGGTAGGTGGTTCCAGCGAGTCGAGTAGGTGGTTCCGGCGTGCTCGGCAGGTGGTTCAGGCGGGTCTGGCAGGTGGTTTCGGTCTGTTCGGGGAGTGGTTCCGGCATCTCAGGCACATGGTTCTGGCACGTCTGATAGGTGGTTCCGGCCGGCCCGACAGGTGTTTCCATGGTGTCCGCCAAGTGGTTCTGGCATAGCTGGCAGGTGATGTTGGCGTGACCGGCAGGTGGTTCCAGTCAGCCCGGCATGTGATTCCGAATGTTCACCAAATGCTTGTGGAGTAGCCGGAAGTTGATTTTGGCATGTCCAGCAGGTGGTTTTGGCGAGTCGAGCAGGTGGTTCTGGCGTGCTCGGCAGGTGCTTCCGGTGTCATCGGCATGTGGTTCCGGCATGTCTGAGAGGTGGTTCCGCCATGCCCGGCAGGTGATTCCGGAGTGTTCCCCAAGTGGTTCTGGCATAGCCGGCAGGTGATTTTGCATGTCCGGCAATGGTTCCGGCGAGTCGAGCCGCTGGTTCCGGCATGTCCGGCAGGTGGTTCCGGCATGCCCGGCAGGTGATTCCGGAGTGTCCGGCATGTGGTTCTGGCACCTCTGAGAGGTGGTTCCGGCATGCCCGGCAGGTGGTTCCGGCGTGTCTGCCGAGTGGTTCTGGCGTAGTCGGCAGGTGATTGTGGCGTGTCCAGCAGGTGGTTCTGAGGAGTGGATCAGGTGGTTCCGGCATACTCTGCAGGTGGTACCGGCGTGTCCGGAACATGGTTCTGGCAAGTCTGAGAGGTGGTTCCGGCATGCCCGACAGGTGATTCCGGAGTGTTCGCCAAGTGGTTGTGGCATACCCGGCAGGTGATTTTAGCGTGTCAGGTAGGTGGTTCCAGCGAGTCGAGTAGGTGGTTCCGGCGTGCTCGGCAGGTGGTTCAGGCGGGTCTGGCAGGTGGTTTCGGTCTGTTCGGGGAGTGGTTCCGGCATCTCAGGCACATGGTTCTGGCACGTCTGATAGGTGGTTCCGGCCGGCCCGACAGGTGTTTCCATGGTGTCCGCCAAGTGGTTCTGGCATAGCAGGCAGGTGACGTTGGCGTGACCAGCAGGTGGTTCCAGCCAGCCCGGCAGGTGATTCCGAAGTTTTCACCAAATGGTTGTGGCGTAGCCGGAATCTGATTTTTGCATGTCCAGCAGGTGGTTTTGGCGAGTCGAGCAGGTGGTCCTGGCGTGCTCGGCAGGTGCTTCCGGTGTCATTGGCATGTGGTTCCGGCATGTCTGAGAGGTGGTTCCGCCATGCCCGACAGGTGATTCCGGAGTGTCCGCCACGTGGTTCTGGCGTACCCGGCAGGTGATTTTGGCGTGTCTGGCAGGTGTTTCTTGCAAGTCGAGCATTTGGCTCAGGCATGCTCAGCAGGTGCTTCCGGCGTGTCTGGCACATGGTTCTGGTGTGTCTGAGAGCTGGTTCTGGCATGTCCGGCAGATGATTCCGGAGTGTCCACCAAGTGGTTGTGGCATACCTGGCAGGTGATTTTAGCGTGTCAGGTAGGTGGTTCCAGCGAGTCGAGTAGGTGGTTCCGGCGTGCTCGGCAGGTGGTTCAGGCGGGTCTGGCAGGTGGTTTCGGTCTGTTCGGGGTGTGGTTCCGGCGTCTCAGGCACATGGTTCTGGCACGTCTGATAGGTGGTTCCGGCCGGCCCGACAGGTGTTTCCATGGTGTCCGCCAAGTGGTTCTGGCATAGCTGGCAGGTGATGTTTGTGTGACCGGCACATGGTTCCAGAAAGCCCGGCAGGTGATTCCGAAGAGTTCACCAAATGGTTGTGGCCTAGCCGGCAGGTGATTTCGGCGTGTCCTGCAGGTGGTTTTGGCGAGTCAAGCAGGTCGTTCTGGCGTGCTCGGCAGGTGCTTGCGGTTTCATTGGCATGTGGTTCCGGCATGTCTGAGAGGTGGTTCCGGCATGCCCGACAGGTGATTCCGGAGTGTTCGCCAAGTTGTTCTGGCGTAGCCGGCAGGTCATTTTGCATGTCCAGCGGTGGTTCCGGCGAGTCGAGCCGGTGGTTCCGGCGTAGCCGGCAGTTGCTCTTGGCGTGTCCACTAGGTGGTTCTGGGGAGTGGATCAGCTGGTTCTGGCATACTCGGCAGGTGGTACCGGCGTGTCCAGTACATGGTTCTGGCAAGTCTGAGAGGTGGTTCCGGAACGCCCGACAGGTGATTCCGGAGCGTCCGCCAAGTGTTTCTGGCGTACCCGGCAGGTGATTTTGGCATGTCCGACAGGTGTTTCTTGCGAGTCGAGCAGGTGGCTCAGGCATGCTCAGCTGGTGCTTCCGGCGTGTCTGGCACGTGGTTCTGGTGTGTCTGAGAGCTGGTTCTGGCATGTCCGGCAGATGATTCCGGAGTGTCCACCAAGTGGTTCTGATATACCTGGCAGGTGATTTTGGCGTGTCAGGAAAGTGGTTCCGGCTAGTTGAGCAAGTGGATCAGGCGTGCTCGCCAGGGGGTTCATGCGGGTCTGGCAGGTGGTTTCGGTCTGTTCGGGGAGTGGTTCCGGCATCTCAGGCACATGGTTCTGGCACGTCTGAGAGGTGGTTCCGGCCGGCCGGAGAGGTGTTTCCGGAGTGTCCGCCAAGTGGTTCTGGCGTAGGTGAAAGGCGACTTTGGCGTGACCGGTAGGTGGTTCCAGCCAGCCCGGAGGTGATTCCAGAGTGTCTGCGGTGTGGTTCTGGCGTAGCTGGCAGGTGATTTTGGCGTGACCAGCAGGTGGTTTTGGCGAGTCAAGCAGGTTTTCTGGCGTGCTCGGCGGGTGCTTCAGGTGTCATTAGCATGTGGTTCCGGCATGTCTGAGAGGTGGTTCCGCCATGCGCGGCAGGTGATTCCGGAGTGTTCGCCAAGTGGTTCTGGCGTAGCCGGCAGGTGATTTTGCATGTCCGGCAATGGTTCCGGCGAGTCAAGCCGGTGGTTCCGGCATGTCCGGCAGGTGGTTCCGGCATGTCCGGCAGGTGGTTCCGGCATGTCCAGCACGTGGTTCCAGCATGCCCGGCAGGTGATTCCGGATTGTCCGGCATGTGGTTTTGGCACCTCTGAGAGGTGGTTCTGGCATGCCCGGCAGGTGATTCCGGAGTGTCCGGGATGTGGTTCTGGCACCTCTGAGAGGTGGTTCCGGCAAGCCCGGCAGTTGGTTACAGAGTGACTGCCGAGTGGTTCTGGAGTAGCCGGCAGGTGATTCCAGCGTATCCAGCAGGTGGTTCTGTGGAGTGGATCAGGTGGTTCCGGCATACTCGGCAGGTGGTACCGGCGTGTCCGGAACATGGTTCTGGCAAGTCTGAGAGGTGGTACCGGCATGCCCGACAGGTGATTCCGGAGTGTTCGCCAAGTGGTTCTGGCGTAGCCGGCAGGTCATTTTGCATGTCCGGCGGTGGTTCCGGCGAGTCGAGCCGGTGTTTGCGGCGTATCCAGCAGGTGTTTCCGGTCTGTCCGGCAGGTGATTCTGGCGTGACCGGCACGAGGTTCTGGCACGTCGGAGAGCTGGTTCCGGCATGCCCGACAGGTGATTCCGGAGTGTCCGCCACGTGGTTCTGGCGTACCCGGCAGGTGATTTTGGCGTGTCTGGCAGGTGTTTCTGGCAAGTCGAGCATTTGGCTCAGGCATGCTCAGCAGGTGCTTCCGGCGTGTCTGGCACGTGGTTCTGGTGTGTCTGAGAGCTGGTTCTGGCATGTCCGGCAGATGATTCCGGAGTGTCCACCAAGTGGTTGTGGCATACCCGGCAGGTGATTTTAGCGTGTCATGTAGCTGGATCCGGCGAGTCGAGTAGGTGGTTCCGGCGTGCTCGGCAGGTGGTTCAGGCGGGTCTGGCAGGTGGTTTCGGTCTGTTCGGGGTGTGGTTCCGGCATCTCAGGCACATGGTTCTGGCACGTCTGCTAGGTGGTTCCGGCCGGCCCGACAGGTGTTTCCATGGTGTCCGACAAGTGGTTCTGGCATAGCTGGCAGGTGATGTTGGCGTGACCCGCAGGTGGTTCCAGCCAGCCAAGCAGGTGATTCCAAAGAGTTCACCAAATGATTGTGGCGTAGCCGGCAGGTGATTTTGGCGTGTCCAGCAGGTCGTTTTGGCGAGTCGAGCAGGTGGATCTGGCGGGCTCGGCAGGTGCTTCCGGTGTCATTGGCATGTGGTTCTGGCATGTCTGAGAGGTGGTTCCGCCATGCCCGGCAGGTGATTCCGGAGTGTTCGCCAAGTGGTTCTGGCGTAGCCGGCAGGTGATTTTGCATGTCCGGCAATGGTTCCGGCGAGGCGAGCCGGTGGTTCCGCCATGTCCGGCAGGTGGTTCCGGCATGTCCAGCACGTGGTTCCAGCATGCCTGGCAGGTGATTCCGGAGTGTCCGGCATGTGGTTCTGACACCTCTGAGAGGTGGTTCCGGCATGCCCGGCAGGTGATACCGGAGTGTCCGGCATTTGGTTCTGGCACCTCTGAGAGGTGGTTACGGAATGCGTGGCCTGTGATTCCGGAGTGTCTGCGGAGTGGTTCTGGCGTAGCCGGCAGTTGATTTTGGCGTGTCCACTAGGTGGTTCTGGGGAGTGGATCAGCTGGTTCCGGCATACTCGGCAGGTGGTACCGGCGTGTCCAGAACATGGTTCTGGCAAGTCTGAGAGGTGGTTCCGGCACGGCCGACAGGTGATTCCGGAGCGTCTGCCAAGTGTTTCTGGTGTACCCGGCGGGTGATTTTCGCCTGTCCGACAGGTGTATCTTGCGAGTCGAGCAGGTGGCTCAGGCATGCTCAGCTGGTGCTTCCGGCGTCTCTGGCACGTGGTTCTGGTGTGTCTGAGAGCTGGTTCTGGCATCTCCGGCAGATGATTCCGGAGTGTCCACCAAGCGGTTCTTGTATACCTGGCAGGTGATTTTGGCATGTCAGGAAGGTGGTTCAGGCTAGTTGAGCAGGTGGATAAGGCGTGCTCGCCAGGGGGTTCAGGCGGGTCTGGCAGGTGGTTTTGGTCTGTTCGGGGAGTGGTTCCGGCATCTCAGGCTCATGGTTCTGGCACGTCTGAGAGGTGGTTCCGGCCGGCCCGACAGGTGTTTCCATGGTGTCCGCCAAGTGGTTCTGGCATAGCTGGCAGGTGGTGTTGGCGTGACCAGCAGGTGGTTCCAGCAAGCCCGGCAGGTGATTCCGAAGAGTTCACCAAATGGTTGTGGCGTAGCCGGCAGGTGATTTTGGCGTGTCCAGCAGGTGGTTTTGGCGAGTCGAGCAGGTGGTTCTGGCGTGCTCGGCAGGTGCTTCC
The DNA here is from genome assembly GCF_041296265.1 of Equus caballus. Taxonomy (NCBI): domain Eukaryota; kingdom Metazoa; phylum Chordata; class Mammalia; order Perissodactyla; family Equidae; genus Equus; species Equus caballus. Next base: position 5,243,823 of record NW_027222395.1, read on the forward strand.
GGTGTCATTGGCATGTGGTAACGGCATGTCTGAGAGGTGGTTCCGGCATGCCCGGCAGGTGGTTCCGAAGAGTTCACCAAATGGTTGCGGCGTAGCAGGCAGTTGCTTTTGGCGTGTCAGGAAGGTGGTTCCGGCTAGTTGAGCAGGTGGATCAGGCGTGCTCGCCAGGGGGTTCATGCGGGTCTGGCAGGTGGTTTCGGTCTGTTCGGGGAGTGGTTCCGGCATCTCAGGCACATGGTTCTGGCACGTCTGAGAGGTGGTTCCGGCCGGCCGGAGAGGTGTTTCCGGAGTGTCCGCCAAGGGGTTCTGGTGTAGGTGAAAGGCGACGTTGGCGTGACCGGTAGGTGGTTCCTGCCAGCCCGGCAGGTGATTCCGGAGTGTCTGCCGTGTGGTTCTGGCGTAGCTGGCAGGTGATTTTGGCGTGTCCAGCAGGTGGTTCCGGCGAGATCGGCAGGTGGTACCAGCGTGTCCGGAACATGGTTCTGGCACGGCTGAGAGATGGTTCCGTCATGCCCGGCAGGTGAATCCGGAGTGTCCGGCATGTGGTTCTGGCACCTCTGAGATGTGGTTCCCCCATGACCGGCAGGTGATTCCGGAGTGTTCGGCATGTGGTTCTGGCACCTCTGAGAGTTGGTTCCAGAATGCCCGGCAGGTGGTTCCGGAGTGTCTGCCTAGTGGTTCTGGCGTAGTCGGCAGGTGATTCTGGCGTGTCCAGCAGGTGGTTCTGGGGAGTGGATCAGGTGGTTCCGGCATTCTCGGCAGGTGGTACCGGCGTGTCCGGAACATGGTTCTGGCAAGTCTGAGAGGCGGTTCCGGCATGCCCGACAGGTGATTCCGGAGTGTTCGCCAAGTGGTTCTGGCGTAGCCGGCAGGTCATTTTGCATGTCCGGCGGTGGTTCCGCGAGTCGAGCCGGTGGTTCCGGTGTGTCCGGCAGGTGGTTCTGGCGTGACCGGCACGAGGTTCTGGCACGTCTGAGAGTTGGTTCCGGCATGCCCGACAGGTGATTCCGGAGTGTCCGCCACGTGGTTCTGGCATACCCGGCAGGTGATTTTGGCGTGTCTGGCAGGTGTTTCTTGCAAGTCGAGCATTTGGCTCAGGCATGCTCAGCAGGTGCTTCCGGCGTGTCTGGCAGGTGGTTCTGGTGTGTCTGAGAGCTGGTTCTGGCGTGTCTGGCAGATGATTCCGGAGTGTCCACCAAGTGGCTGTGGCATACCCGGCAGGTGATTTTAGCGTGTCAGGTAGGTGGTTCCAGCGAGTCGAGTAGGTGGTTCCGGCGTGCTCGGCAGGTGGTTCAGGCGGGTCTGGCAGGTGGTTTCGGTCTGTTCGGGGAGTGGTTCCGGCATCTCAGGCACATGGTTCTGGCACGTCTGATAGGTGGTTCCGGCCGGCCCGACAGGTGTTTCCATGGTGTCCGCCAAGTGGTTCTGGCATAGCTGGCAGGTGATGTTGGCGTGACCGGCAGGTGGTTCCAGTCAGCCCGGCATGTGATTCCGAATGTTCACCAAATGCTTGTGGAGTAGCCGGAAGTTGATTTTGGCATGTCCAGCAGGTGGTTTTGGCGAGTCGAGCAGGTGGTTCTGGCGTGCTCGGCAGGTGCTTCCGGTGTCATCGGCATGTGGTTCCGGCATGTCTGAGAGGTGGTTCCGCCATGCCCGGCAGGTGATTCCGGAGTGTTCCCCAAGTGGTTCTGGCATAGCCGGCAGGTGATTTTGCATGTCCGGCAATGGTTCCGGCGAGTCGAGCCGCTGGTTCCGGCATGTCCGGCAGGTGGTTCCGGCATGCCCGGCAGGTGATTCCGGAGTGTCCGGCATGTGGTTCTGGCACCTCTGAGAGGTGGTTCCGGCATGCCCGGCAGGTGGTTCCGGCGTGTCTGCCGAGTGGTTCTGGCGTAGTCGGCAGGTGATTGTGGCGTGTCCAGCAGGTGGTTCTGAGGAGTGGATCAGGTGGTTCCGGCATACTCTGCAGGTGGTACCGGCGTGTCCGGAACATGGTTCTGGCAAGTCTGAGAGGTGGTTCCGGCATGCCCGACAGGTGATTCCGGAGTGTTCGCCAAGTGGTTGTGGCATACCCGGCAGGTGATTTTAGCGTGTCAGGTAGGTGGTTCCAGCGAGTCGAGTAGGTGGTTCCGGCGTGCTCGGCAGGTGGTTCAGGCGGGTCTGGCAGGTGGTTTCGGTCTGTTCGGGGAGTGGTTCCGGCATCTCAGGCACATGGTTCTGGCACGTCTGATAGGTGGTTCCGGCCGGCCCGACAGGTGTTTCCATGGTGTCCGCCAAGTGGTTCTGGCATAGCAGGCAGGTGACGTTGGCGTGACCAGCAGGTGGTTCCAGCCAGCCCGGCAGGTGATTCCGAAGTTTTCACCAAATGGTTGTGGCGTAGCCGGAATCTGATTTTTGCATGTCCAGCAGGTGGTTTTGGCGAGTCGAGCAGGTGGTCCTGGCGTGCTCGGCAGGTGCTTCCGGTGTCATTGGCATGTGGTTCCGGCATGTCTGAGAGGTGGTTCCGCCATGCCCGGCAGGTGATTCCGGAGTGTTCGCCAAGTGGTTCTGGCGTAGCCGGCAGGTGATTTTGCATGTCCGGCAATGGTTCCGGCGAGTCGAGCCGGTGGTTCCGGCATGTCCGGCAGGTGGTTCCGGCATGACCGGCAGGTGATACCGGAGTGTTCGCCAAGTGGTTCTGGCGTAGCCGGCAGGTGATTTTGCATGTCCGGCAATGGATCCGGCGAGTCGAGCCGGTGGTTCCGGAATGTCCGGCAGGTGGTTCCGGCATGTCCGGCAGGTGGTTCCGGCATGTCCAGCACGTGGTTCCAGCATGCCCGGCAGGTGATTCCGGAGTGTCCGGCATGTGGTTCTGGAACCTCTGAGAGGTGGTTCCGGCATGCATGGCAGGTGATACCGGAGTCTCCGGCATTTGGTTCTGGCACCTCTGAGAGGTGGTTCCGGAATGCCTGTCATGTGATTCCGGAGTGTCTGCCGAGTGGTTCTGGCGTAGCCGGCAGTTGATTTTGTCGTGTCCACTAGGTGGTTCTGGGGAGTGGATCAGCTGGTTCTGGCATACTCGGCAGGTGGTACCGGCGTGTCTGGAACATGGTTCTGGCAAGTCTGAGAGGCGGTTCTGGCATGCCCGACAGGTGATTCCGGAGTGTTCGCCAAGTGGTTCTGGCGTAGCCGGCAGGTCATTTTGCATGTCCGGCGGTGGTTCCGCGAGTCGAGCCGGTGGTTCCGGTGTGTCCGGCAGGTGGTTCTGGCGTGACCGGCACGAGGTTCTGGCACGTCTGAGAGTTGGTTCCGGCATGCCCGACAGGTTTTGGCGAGTCAAGCAGGTCGTTCTGGCGTGCTCAGCAGGTGCTTGCGGTTTCATTGGCATGTGGTTCCGGCATGTCTGAGAGGTGGTTCCGCCATGCCCGGCAGGTTATTCCGGAGTGTTCCCCAAGTGGTTCTGGCGTAGCCGGCAGGTGATTTTGCATGTCCGGCAATGGTTCCGGCGAGTCGAGCCGGTGGTTCCGGCATGTCCGGCAGGTGATTCCGGCATGTCCAGCAGGTGGTTCTGAGAAGTGGATCAGGTGGTTCCGGCAGGCACGGCAGGTGATTCCGGAGTGTCCGGCATGTGATTCTGTCACCTCTGAGAGGTTGTTCTGGCATGCCCGGCAGGTGATACCACAGTGTCCGGCATTTGGTTCTGGCACCTCTGACAGGTGGTTCCGGGATGCCTGGCATGTGATTCCGGAGTGTCTGCCGAGTGGTTCTGGCGTGTCCAGCAGGTGTTTCCGGTCTTTCCGGCACGTGGTTCTGGCGTGTCCGGCACGAGGTTCTGGCACGTCTGAGAGTTGGTTCCGGCATGCCCGACAGGTGATTCCGGAGTGTCCGCCACGTGGTTCTGGCGTACCCGGCAGGTGATTTTGGCGTGTCTGGCAGGTGTTTCTTGCAAGTCGAGCATTTGGCTCAGGCATGCTCAGCAGGTGCTTCCGGCGTGTCTGGCACGTGGTTCTGGTGTGTCTGAGAGCTGCTTCTGGCATGTCCGGCAGATGATTCCGGAGTGTCCACCAAGTGGTTGTGGCATACCCGGCAGGTGATTTTAGCGTGTCAGGTAGGTGGTTCCAGCGAGTCGAGTAGGTGGTTCCGGCGTGCTCGGCAGGTGGTTCAGGTGGGTCTGGCAGGTGGTTTCGGTCTGTTCGGGGAGTGGTTCCGGCATCTCAGGCACATGGTTCTGGCACGTCTGATAGGTGGTTCCGGCCGGCCCGACAGGTGTTTCCATGGTGTCCGCCAAGTGGTTCTGGCATAGCTGGCAGGTGATGTTGGCGTGACCGGCAGGTGGTTCCACTCAGCCCGGCAGGTGATTCCGAAGTGTTCACCAAATGCTTGTGGAGTAGCCGGAAGTTGATTTTGGCATGTCCAGCAGGTGGTTTTGGCGAGTCGAGCAGGTGGTTCTGGCGTGCTCGGCAGGTGCTTCCTGTGTCATCGGCATGTGGTTCCGGCATGTCTGAGAGGTGGTTCCGCCATGCCCGGCAGGTGATTCCGGAGTGTTCCCCAAGTGGTTCTGGCATAGCCGGCAGTTGATTTTGCATGTCCGGCAATGGTTCCGGCGAGTCGAGCCGGTGGTTCCGGCATGTCCGGCAGGTGGTTCCGGCATGCCCGGCAGGTGATTCCGGAGTGTCCGGCATGTGGTTCTGGCACCTCTGAGAGGTGGTTCCGGCATGCCCGGCAGGTGGTTGCGGCGTGTCTGCCGACTGGTTCTGGCGTAGTCGGCAGGTGATTGTGGCGTGTCCAGCAGGTGGTTCTGAGGAGTGGATCAGGTGGTTCCGGCATACTCTGCAGGTGGTACCGGCGTGTCCGGGACATGGTTCTGGCAAGTCTGAGAGGTGGTTCCGGCATGCCCGACAGGTGATTCCGGAGTGTCCGGCATGTGGTCCGGGCACCTCTGAGAGGTGGTTCCGGCATACCCGGCAGGTGATTCCGGAGTGTTCGCCAAGTGGTTCTGGCGTAGCCGGCAGGTCATTTTGCATGTCCGGGGGTGGTTCCGGCGAGTCGAGCCGGTGGTTCTGGCGTGTCCAGCAGGTGGTTCTGGCGTGACCGGCACGAGGTTCTGGCACGTCTGAGAGTTGGTTCCGGCATGCCCGACAGGTGATTCCGGAGTGTCCGCCACGTGGTTCTGGCGTACCCGGCAGGTGATTTTGGCGTGTCTGGCAGGTGTTTCTTGCAAGTCGAGCATTTGGCTCAGGCATGCTCAGCAGGTGCTTCCGGCGTGTCTGGCACATGGTTCTGGTGTGTCTGAGAGCTGGTTCTGGCATGTCCGGCAGATGATTCCGGAGTGTCCACCAAGTGGTTGTGGCATACCTGGCAGGTGATTTTAGCGTGTCAGGTAGGTGGTTCCAGCGAGTCGAGTAGGTGGTTCCGGCGTGCTCGGCAGGTGGTTCAGGCGGGTCTGGCAGGTGGTTTCGGTCTGTTCGGGGTGTGGTTCCGGCGTCTCAGGCACATGGTTCTGGCACGTCTGATAGGTGGTTCCGGCCGGCCCGACAGGTGTTTCCATGGTGTCCGCCAAGTGGTTCTGGCATAGCTGGCAGGTGATGTTTGTGTGACCGGCACATGGTTCCAGAAAGCCCGGCAGGTGATTCCGAAGAGTTCACCAAATGGTTGTGGCCTAGCCGGCAGGTGATTTCGGCGTGTCCTGCAGGTGGTTTTGGCGAGTCAAGCAGGTCGTTCTGGCGTGCTCGGCAGGTGCTTGCGGTTTCATTGGCATGTGGTTCCGGCATGTCTGAGAGGTGGTTCCGGCATGCCCGACAGGTGATTCCGGAGTGTTCGCCAAGTTGTTCTGGCGTAGCCGGCAGGTCATTTTGCATGTCCAGCGGTGGTTCCGGCGAGTCGAGCCGGTGGTTCCGGCGTAGCCGGCAGTTGCTCTTGGCGTGTCCACTAGGTGGTTCTGGGGAGTGGATCAGCTGGTTCTGGCATACTCGGCAGGTGGTACCGGCGTGTCCAGTACATGGTTCTGGCAAGTCTGAGAGGTGGTTCCGGAACGCCCGACAGGTGATTCCGGAGCGTCCGCCAAGTGTTTCTGGCGTACCCGGCAGGTGATTTTGGCATGTCCGACAGGTGTTTCTTGCGAGTCGAGCAGGTGGCTCAGGCATGCTCAGCTGGTGCTTCCGGCGTCTCTGGCACGTGGTTCTGGTGTGTCTGAGAGCTGGTTCTGGCATGTCCGGCAGATGATTCCGGAGTGTCCACCAAGTGGTTCTGATATACCTGGCAGGTGATTTTGGCGTGTCAGGAAAGTGGTTCCGGCTAGTTGAGCAAGTGGATCAGGCGTGCTCGCCAGGGGGTTCATGCGGGTCTGGCAGGTGGTTTCGGTCTGTTCGGGGAGTGGTTCCGGCATCTCAGGCACATGGTTCTGGCACGTCTGAGAGGTGGTTCCGGCCGGCCGGAGAGGTGTTTCCGGAGTGTCCGCCAAGTGGTTCTGGCGTAGGTGAAAGGCGACTTTGGCGTGACCGGTAGGTGGTTCCAGCCAGCCCGGAGGTGATTCCAGAGTGTCTGCGGTGTGGTTCTGGCGTAGCTGGCAGGTGATTTTGGCGTGACCAGCAGGTGGTTTTGGCGAGTCAAGCAGGTTTTCTGGCGTGCTCGGCGGGTGCTTCAGGTGTCATTAGCATGTGGTTCCGGCATGTCTGAGAGGTGGTTCCGCCATGCGCGGCAGGTGATTCCGGAGTGTTCGCCAAGTGGTTCTGGCGTAGCCGGCAGGTGATTTTGCATGTCCGGCAATGGTTCCGGCGAGTCAAGCCGGTGGTTCCGGCATGTCCGGCAGGTGGTTCCGGCATGTCCGGCAGGTGGTTCCGGCATGTCCAGCACGTGGTTCCAGCATGCCCGGCAGGTGATTCCGGATTGTCCGGCATGTGGTTTTGGCACCTCTGAGAGGTGGTTCTGGCATGCCCGGCAGGTGATTCCGGAGTGTCCGGGATGTGGTTCTGGCACCTCTGAGAGGTGGTTCCGGCAAGCCCGGCAGTTGGTTACAGAGTGACTGCCGAGTGGTTCTGGAGTAGCCGGCAGGTGATTCCAGCGTATCCAGCAGGTGGTTCTGTGGAGTGGATCAGGTGGTTCCGGCATACTCGGCAGGTGGTACCGGCGTGTCCGGAACATGGTTCTGGCAAGTCTGAGAGGTGGTACCGGCATGCCCGACAGGTGATTCCGGAGTGTTCGCCAAGTGGTTCTGGCGTAGCCGGCAGGTCATTTTGCATGTCCGGCGGTGGTTCCGGCGAGTCGAGCCGGTGTTTGCGGCGTATCCAGCAGGTGTTTCCGGTCTGTCCGGCAGGTGATTCTGGCGTGACCGGCACGAGGTTCTGGCACGTCGGAGAGCTGGTTCCGGCATGCCCGACAGGTGATTCCGGAGTGTCCGCCACGTGGTTCTGGCGTACCCGGCAGGTGATTTTGGCGTGTCTGGCAGGTGTTTCTGGCAAGTCGAGCATTTGGCTCAGGCATGCTCAGCAGGTGCTTCCGGCGTGTCTGGCACGTGGTTCTGGTGTGTCTGAGAGCTGGTTCTGGCATGTCCGGCAGATGATTCCGGAGTGTCCACCAAGTGGTTGTGGCATACCCGGCAGGTGATTTTAGCGTGTCATGTAGCTGGATCCGGCGAGTCGAGTAGGTGGTTCCGGCGTGCTCGGCAGGTGGTTCAGGCGGGTCTGGCAGGTGGTTTCGGTCTGTTCGGGGTGTGGTTCCGGCATCTCAGGCACATGGTTCTGGCACGTCTGATAGGTGGTTCCGGCCGGCCCGACAGGTGTTTCCATGGTGTCCGACAAGTGGTTCTGGCATAGCTGGCAGGTGATGTTGGCGTGACCCGCAGGTGGTTCCAGCCAGCCAAGCAGGTGATTCCAAAGAGTTCACCAAATGATTGTGGCGTAGCCGGCAGGTGATTTTGGCGTGTCCAGCAGGTCGTTTTGGCGAGTCGAGCAGGTGGATCTGGCGGGCTCGGCAGGTGCTTCCGGTGTCATTGGCATGTGGTTCTGGCATGTCTGAGAGGTGGTTCCGCCATGCCCGGCAGGTGATTCCGGAGTGTTCGCCAAGTGGTTCTGGCGTAGCCGGCAGGTGATTTTGCATGTCCGGCAATGGTTCCGGCGAGGCGAGCCGGTGGTTCCGGCATGTCCGGCAGGTGGTTCCGGCATGTCCAGCACGTGGTTCCAGCATGCCTGGCAGGTGATTCCGGAGTGTCCGGCATGTGGTTCTGACACCTCTGAGAGGTGGTTCCGGCATGCCCGGCAGGTGATACCGGAGTGTCCGGCATTTGGTTCTGGCACCTCTGAGAGGTGGTTACGGAATGCGTGGCCTGTGATTCCGGAGTGTCTGCGGAGTGGTTCTGGCGTAGCCGGCAGTTGATTTTGGCGTGTCCACTAGGTGGTTCTGGGGAGTGGATCAGCTGGTTCCGGCATACTCGGCAGGTGGTACCGGCGTGTCCAGAACATGGTTCTGGCAAGTCTGAGAGGTGGTTCCGGCACGGCCGACAGGTGATTCCGGAGCGTCTGCCAAGTGTTTCTGGTGTACCCGGCGGGTGATTTTCGCCTGTCCGACAGGTGTATCTTGCGAGTCGAGCAGGTGGCTCAGGCATGCTCAGCTGGTGCTTCCGGCGTCTCTGGCACGTGGTTCTGGTGTGTCTGAGAGCTGGTTCTGGCATCTCCGGCAGATGATTCCGGAGTGTCCACCAAGCGGTTCTTGTATACCTGGCAGGTGATTTTGGCATGTCAGGAAGGTGGTTCAGGCTAGTTGAGCAGGTGGATAAGGCGTGCTCGCCAGGGGGTTCAGGCGGGTCTGGCAGGTGGTTTTGGTCTGTTCGGGGAGTGGTTCCGGCATCTCAGGCTCATGGTTCTGGCACGTCTGAGAGGTGGTTCCGGCCGGCCCGACAGGTGTTTCCATGGTGTCCGCCAAGTGGTTCTGGCATAGCTGGCAGGTGGTGTTGGCGTGACCAGCAGGTGGTTCCAGCAAGCCCGGCAGGTGATTCCGAAGAGTTCACCAAATGGTTGTGGCGTAGCCGGCAGGTGATTTTGGCGTGTCCAGCAGGTGGTTTTGGCGAGTCGAGCAGGTGGTTCTGGCGTGCTCGGCAGGTGCTTCCGGTGTCATTGGCATGTGGTAACGGCATGTCTGAGAGGTGGTTCCGGCATGCCCGGCAGGTGGTTCCGAAGAGTTCACCAAATGGTTGCGGCGTAGCAGGCAGTTGCTTTTGGCGTGTCAGGAAGGTGGTTCCGGCTAGTTGAGCAGGTGGATCAGGCGTGCTCGCCAGGGGGTTCATGCGGGTCTGGCAGGTGGTTTCGGTCTGTTCGGGGAGTGGTTCCGGCATCTCAGGCACATGGTTCTGGCACGTCTGAGAGGTGGTTCCGGCCGGCCGGAGAGGTGTTTCCGGAGTGTCCGCCAAGGGGTTCTGGTGTAGGTGAAAGGCGACGTTGGCGTGACCGGTAGGTGGTTCCTGCCAGCCCGGCAGGTGATTCCGGAGTGTCTGCCGTGTGGTTCTGGCGTAGCTGGCAGGTGATTTTGGCGTGTCCAGCAGGTGGTTCCGGCGAGATCGGCAGGTGGTACCAGCGTGTCCGGAACATGGTTCTGGCACGGCTGAGAGATGGTTCCGTCATGCCCGGCAGGTGAATCCGGAGTGTCCGGCATGTGGTTCTGGCACCTCTGAGATGTGGTTCCCCCATGACCGGCAGGTGATTCCGGAGTGTTCGGCATGTGGTTCTGGCACCTCTGAGAGTTGGTTCCAGAATGCCCGGCAGGTGGTTCCGGAGTGTCTGCCTAGTGGTTCTGGCGTAGTCGGCAGGTGATTCTGGCGTGTCCAGCAGGTGGTTCTGGGGAGTGGATCAGGTGGTTCCGGCATTCTCGGCAGGTGGTACCGGCGTGTCCGGAACATGGTTCTGGCAAGTCTGAGAGGCGGTTCCGGCATGCCCGACAGGTGATTCCGGAGTGTTCGCCAAGTGGTTCTGGCGTAGCCGGCAGGTCATTTTGCATGTCCGGCGGTGGTTCCGCGAGTCGAGCCGGTGGTTCCGGTGTGTCCGGCAGGTGGTTCTGGCGTGACCGGCACGAGGTTCTGGCACGTCTGAGAGTTGGTTCCGGCATGCCCGACAGGTGATTCCGGAGTGTCCGCCACGTGGTTCTGGCATACCCGGCAGGTGATTTTGGCGTGTCTGGCAGGTGTTTCTTGCAAGTCGAGCATTTGGCTCAGGCATGCTCAGCAGGTGCTTCCGGCGTGTCTGGCAGGTGGTTCTGGTGTGTCTGAGAGCTGGTTCTGGCGTGTCTGGCAGATGATTCCGGAGTGTCCACCAAGTGGCTGTGGCATACCCGGCAGGTGATTTTAGCGTGTCAGGTAGGTGGTTCCAGCGAGTCGAGTAGGTGGTTCCGGCGTGCTCGGCAGGTGGTTCAGGCGGGTCTGGCAGGTGGTTTCGGTCTGTTCGGGGAGTGGTTCCGGCATCTCAGGCACATGGTTCTGGCACGTCTGATAGGTGGTTCCGGCCGGCCCGACAGGTGTTTCCATGGTGTCCGCCAAGTGGTTCTGGCATAGCTGGCAGGTGATGTTGGCGTGACCGGCAGGTGGTTCCAGTCAGCCCGGCATGTGATTCCGAATGTTCACCAAATGCTTGTGGAGTAGCCGGAAGTTGATTTTGGCATGTCCAGCAGGTGGTTTTGGCGAGTCGAGCAGGTGGTTCTGGCGTGCTCGGCAGGTGCTTCCTGTGTCATCGGCATGTGGTTCCGGCATGTCTGAGAGGTGGTTCCGCCATGCCCGGCAGGTGATTCCGGAGTGTTCCCCAAGTGGTTCTGGCATAGCCGGCAGGTGATTTTGCATGTCCGGCAATGGTTCCGGCGAGTCGAGCCGCTGGTTCCGGCATGTCCGGCAGGTGGTTCCGGCATGCCCGGCAGGTGATTCCGGAGTGTCCGGCATGTGGTTCTGGCACCTCTGAGAGGTGGTTCCGGCATGCCCGGCAGGTGGTTCCGGAGTGTCTGCCGAGTGGTTCTGGCGTAGTCGGCAGGTGATTGTGGCGTGTCCAGCAGGTGGTTCTGAGGAGTGGATCAGGTGGTTCCGGCATACTCTGCAGGTGGTACCGGCGTGTCCGGAACATGGTTCTGGCAAGTCTGAGAGGTGGTTCCGGCATGCCCGACAGGTGATTCCGGAGTGTTCGCCAAGTGGTTCTGGCGTAGCCGGCAGGTCATTTTGCATGTCCGGCGGTGGTTCCGCGAGTCGAGCCAGTGGTTCCGGTGTGTCCGGCAGGTGGTTCTGGCGTGACCGGCACGAGGTTCTGGCACGTCTGAGAGTTGGTTCCGGCATGCCCGACAGGTCATTCCGGAGTGTCCGCCACGTGGTTCTGGCGTACCCGGCAGGTGATTTTGGCGTGTCTGGCAGGTGTTTCTTGCAAGTCGAGCATTTGGCTCAGGCATGCTCAGCAGGTGCTTCCGGCGTGTCTGGCAGGTGGTTCTGGTGTGTCTGAGAGCTGGTTCTGGCGTGTCTGGCAGATGATTCCGGAGTGTCCACCAAGTGGCTGTGGCATACCCGGCAGGTGATTTTAGCGTGTCAGGTAGGTGGTTCCAGCGAGTCGAGTAGGTGGTTCCGGCGTGCTCGGCAGGTGGTTCAGGCGGGTCTGGCAGGTGGTTTCGGTCTGTTCGGGGAGTGGTTCCGGCATCTCAGGCACATGGTTCTGGCACGTCTGATAGGTGGTTCCGGCCGGCCCGACAGGTGTTTCCATGGTGTCCGCCAAGTGGTTCTGGCATAGCTGGCAGGTGATGTTGGCGTGACCGGCAGGTGGTTCCAGCCAGCCTGGCATGTGATTCCGAAGAGTTCACCAAATGGTTGTGGCCTAGCCGGCAGGTGATTTTGGCGTGTCCAGCAGGTGGTTTTGGCGAGTCAAGCAGGTTGTTCTGGCGTGCTCGGCGGGTGCTTCAGGTGTCATTAGCATGTGGTTCCGGCATGTCTGAGAGGTGGTTCCGCCATGCCCGGCAGGTGATTCCGGAGTGTTCGCCAAGTGGTTCTGGCGTAGCCGGCAGGTGATTTTGCATGTCCGGCAATGGTTCCGGCGAGTCGAGCCGGTGGTTCCGGCATGTCCGGCAGGTGGTTCCGGCATGACCGGCAGGTGATACCGGAGTGTTCGCCAAGTGGTTCTGGCGTAGCCGGCAGGTGATTTTGCATGTCCGGCAATGGATCCGGCGAGTCGAGCCGGTGGTTCCGGAATGTCCGGCAGGTGGTTCCGGCATGTCCGGCAGGTGGTTCCGGCATGTCCAGCACGTGGTTCCAGCATGCCCGGCAGGTGATTCCGGAGTGTCCGGCATGTGGTTCTGGAACCTCTGAGAGGTGGTTCCGGCATGCATGGCAGGTGATACCGGAGTCTCCGGCATTTGGTTCCGGCACCTCTGAGAGGTGGTTCCGGAATGCCTGTCATGTGATTCCGGAGTATCTGCCGAGTGGTTCTGGCGTAGCCGGCAGTTGATTTTGTCGTGTCCACTAGGTGGTTCTGGGGAGTGGATCAGCTGGTTCTGGCATACTCGGCAGGTGGTACCGGCGTGTCCAGAACTTGGTTCTGGCAAGTCTGAGAGGTGGTTCCGGCACGCCCGACAGGTGATTCCGGAGCGTCCGCCAAGTGTTTCTGGCGTACCCGGCGGGTGATTTTCGCCTGTCCGACAGGTGTATCTTGCGAGTCAAGCAGGTGGCTGAGGCATGCTCAGCTGGTGCTTCCGGCGTCTCTGGCACGTGGTTCTGGTGTGTCTGAGAGCTGGTTCTGGCATGTCCGGCAGATGATTCCGGAGTGTCCACCAAGTGGTTCTGGTATACCTGGAAGGTGATTTTGGCGTGTCAGGAAGGTGGTTCCGGCTAGTTGAGCAGGTGGATCAGGCGTGCTCGACAGGGGGTTCAGGCGGGTCTGGCAGGTGGTTTCGGTCTGTTCGGGGAGTGGTTCCGGCATCTCAGGCACATGGTTCTGGCACGTCTGAGAGGTGGTTCCGGCCGGCCGGAGAGGTGTTTCCCGAGTGTCCGCCAAGTGGTTCTGGCGTAGGTGAAAGGCGACTTTGGCGTGACCGGTAGGTGGTTCCAGCCAGCCCGGAGGTGATTCCAGAGTGTCTGCCGTGTGGTTCTGGCGTAGCTGGCAGGTGATTTTGGCGTGTCCAGCAGGTGGTTTTGGCGAGTCAAGCAGGTTTTCTGGCGTGCTCGGCGGGTGCTTCAGGTGTCATTAGCATGTGGTTCCGGCATGTCTGAGAGGTGGTTCCGCCATGCCCGGCAGGTGATTCCGGAGTGTCCGCCAAGTGGTTCTGGCGTAGCCGGCAGGTGATTTTGCATGTCCGGCAATGGTTCCGGCGAGTCGAGCCGGTGGTTCCGGCATGTCCGGCAGGTGGTTCCGGCATGACCGGCAGGTGATACCGGAGTGTTCGCCAAGTGGTTCTGGCGTATCCGGCAGGTGATTTTGCATGTCCGGCAATGGATCCGGCGAGTTGAGCCGGTGGTTCCGGAATGTCCGGCAGGTGGTTCCGGCATGTCCGGCAGGTGGTTCCGGCATGTCCAGCACGTGGTTCCAGCATGCCCGGCAGGTGATTCCGGATTGTCCGGCATGTGGTTTTGGCACCTCTGAGAGGTGGTTCTGGCATGCCCGGCAGGTGATTCCGGAGTGTCCGGCATGTGGTTCTGGCACCTCTGAGAGGTGGTTCCGGCAAGCCCGGCAGTTGGTTACGGAGTGTCTGCCGAGTGGTTCTGGAGTAGCCGGCAGGTGATTCCAGCGTATCCAGCAGGTGGTTCTGTGGAGTGGATCAGGTGGTTCCGGCATACTCGGCAGGTGGTACCGGCGTGTCCGGAACATGGTTCTGGCAAGTCTGAGAGTTGGTACCGGCATGCCCGACAGGTGATTCCGGAGTGTTCGCCAAGTGGTTCTGGCGTAGCCGGCAGGTCATTTTGCATGTCCGGCGGTGGTTCCGGCGAGTCGAGCCGGTGGTTGTGGCGTATCCAGCAAGTGTTTCCGGTCTGTCCGGCAGGTGATTCTGGCGTGACCGGCACGAGGTTCTGGCACGTCGGAGAGCTGGTTCCGGCATGCCCGACAGGTGATTCCGGAGTGTCCGCCACGTGGTTCTGGCGTACCCGGCAGGTGATTTTGGCGTGTCTGGCAGGTGTTTCTGGCAAGTCGAGCATTTGGCTCAGGCATGCTCAGCAGGTGCTTCCGGCGTGTCTGGCACGTGGTTCTGGTGTGTCTGAGAGCTGGTTCTGGCATGTCCGGCAGATGATTCCGGAGTGTCCACCAAGTGGTTGTGGCATACCCGGCAGGTGATTTTAGCGTGTCATGTAGCTGGATCCGGCGAGTCGAGTATGTGGTTCCGGCGTGCTCGGCAGGTGGTTCAGGCGGGTCTGGCAGGTGGTTTCGGTCTGTTCGGGGTGTGGTTCCGGCATCTCAGGCACATGGTTCTGGCACGTCTGATAGGTGGTTCCGGCCGGCCCGACAGGTGTTTCCATGGTGTCCGACAAGTGGTTCTGGCATAGCTGGCAGGTGATGTTGGCGTGACCCGCAGGTGGTTCCAGCCAGCCAAGCAGGTGATTCCAAAGAGTTCACCAAATGTTTGTGGCGTAGCCGGCATGTGATTTTGGCGTGTCCAGCAGGTGGTTTTGGCGAGTCGAGCAGGTGGATCTGGCGGGCTGGGCAGGTGCTTCCGGTGTCATTGGCATGTGGTTCTGGCATGTCTGAGAGGTGGTTCCGCCATGCCCGGCAGGTGATTCCGGAGTGTTCGCCAAGTGGTTCTGGCGTAGCCGGCAGGTGATTTTGCATGTCCGGCAATGGTTCCGGCGAGGCGAGCCGGTGGTTCTGGAATGTCCGGCAGGTGGTTCCGGCATGTCCGGCAGGTGGTTCCGGCATGTCCAGCACGTGGTTCCAGCATGCCTGGCAGGTGATTCCGGAGTGTCCGGCATGTGGTTCTGGCACGTCTGAGAGGTGGTTCCGGCATGCCCGGCAGGTGATACCGGAGTGTCCGGCATTTGGTTCTGGCACCTCTGAGAGGTGGTTCCGGAATGCGTGGCCTGTGATTCCGGAGTGTCTGCCGAGTGGTTCTGGCGTAGCCGGCAGTTGATTTTGGCGTGTCCACTAGGTGGTTCTGGGGAGTGGATCAGCTGGTTCCGGCATACTCGGCAGGTGGTACCGGCGTGTCCAGAACATGGTTCTGGCAAGTCTGAGAGGTGGTTCCGGCACGCCCGACAGGTGATTCCGGAGCGTCCGCCAAGTTTTTCTGGCGTACCCGGCGGGTGATTTACGCCTGTCCGACAGGTGTATCTTGCGAGTCGAGCAGGTGGCTCAGGCATGCTCAGCTGGTGCTTCCGGCGTCTCTGGCACGTGGTTCTGGTGTGTCTGAGAGCTGGTTCTGGCATCTCCGGCAGATGATTCCGGAGTGTCCACCAAGCGGTTCTTGTATACATGGCAGGTGATTTTGGCATGTCAGGAAGATGGTTCAGGCTAGTTGAGCAGGTGGATAAGGCGTGCTCGCCAGGGGGTTCAGGCGGGTCTGGCAGGTGGTTTTGGTCTGTTCGGGGAGTGGTTCCGGCATCTCAGGCTCATTGTTCTGGCACGTCTGATAGGTGGTTCCGGCCGGCCCGACAGGTGTTTCCATGGTGTCCGCCAAGTGGTTCTGGCATAGCTGGCAGGTGATGTTGGCGTGACCGGCAGGTGGTTCCAGCCAGCCTGGCATGTGATTCCGAAGAGTTCACCAAATGGTTGTGGCCTAGCCGGCAGGTGATTTTGGCGTGTCCAGTAGGTGGTTTTGGCGAGTCAAGCAGGTTGTTCTGGTGTGCTCGGCGGGTGCTTCAGGTGTCATTAGCATGTGGTTCCGGCATGTCTGAGAGGTGGTTCCGCCATGCCCGGCAGGTGATTCCGGAGTGTTCGCCAAGTGGTTCTGGCGTAGCCGGCAGGTGATTTTGCATGTCCGGCAATGGTTCCGGCGAGTCGAGCCGGTGGTTCCGGCATGTCCGGCAGGTGGTTCCGGCATGACCGGCAGGTGATACCGGAGTGTTCGCCAAGTGGTTCTGGCGTAGCCGGCAGGTGATTTTGCATGTCCGGCAATGGATCCGGCGAGTCGAGCCGGTGGTTCCGGAATGTCCGGCAGGTGGTTCCGGCATGTCCGGCAGGTGGTTCCGGCATGTCCAGCACGTGGTTCCAGCATGCCCGGCAGGTGATTCCGGAGTGTCCGGCATGTGGTTCTGGAACCTCTGAGAGGTGGTTCCGGCATGCATGGCAGGTGATACCGGAGTCTCCGGCATTTGGTTCTGGCACCTCTGAGAGGTGGTTCCGGAATGCCTGTCATGTGATTCCGGAGTGTCTGCCGAGTGGTTCTGGCGTAGCCGGCAGTTGATTTTGTCGTGTCCACTAGGTGGTTCTGGGGAGTGGATCAGCTGGTTCTGGCATACTCGGCAGGTGGTACCGGCGTGTCCGGAACATGGTTCTGGCAAGTCTGAGAGGCGGTTCCGGCATGCCCGACAGGTGATTCCGGAGTGTTCGCCAAGTGGTTCTGGCGTAGCCGGCAGGTCATTTTGCATGTCCGGCGGTGGTTCCGCGAGTCGAGCCGGTGGTTCCGGTGTGTCCGGCAGGTGGTTCTGGCGTGACCGGCACGAGGTTCTGGCACGTCTGACAGTTGGTTCCGGCATGCCCGACATGTTTTGGCGACTCAAGCAGGTCGTTCTGGTGTGCTCGGCAGGTGCTTGCGGTTTCATTGGCATGTGGTTCCGGCATGTCTGAGAGGTGGTTCCGCCATGCCCGTCAGGTGATTCCGGAGTGTTCCCCAAGTGGTTCTGGCGTAGCCGGCAGGTGATTTTGCATGTCCGGCAATGGTTCCGGCGAGTCGAGCCGGTGGTTCCGGCATGTCCGGCAGGTGATTCCGGCATGTCCAGCAGGTGGTTCTGAGAAGTGGATCAGGTGGTTCCGGCAGGCACGGCAGGTGATTCCGGAGTGTCCGGCATGTGATTCTGTCACCTCTGAGAGTTTGTTCTGGCATGCCCGGCAGGTGATACCACAGTGTCCGGCATTTGGTTCTGGCACCTCTGACAGGTGGTTCCGGGATGCCTGGCATGTGATTCCGGAGTGTCTGCCGAGTGGTTCTGGCGTGTCCAGCAGGTGTTTCCGGTCTTTCCGGCACGTGGTTCTGGCGTGTCCGGCACGAGGTTCTGGCACGTCTGAGAGTTGGTTCCGGCATGCCCGACAGGTGATTCCGGAGTGTCCGCCACGTGGTTCTGGCGTACCCGGCAGGTGATTTTGGCGTGTCTGGCAGGTGTTTCTTGCAAGTCGAGCATGCGGCTCAGGCATGATCAGCAGGTGCTTCCGGCCTGTCCGGCACGTGGTTCTGGTGTGTCTGAGAGCTGGTTCTGGCATGTCCGGCAGATTATTCCGGAGTGTCCACCAAGTGGTTGTGGCATACCCGGCAGGTGATTTTAGCGTGTCAGGTAGGTGGTTCCGGCGAGTCGAGTTGGTGGTTCCGGCATGCTCGGCAGGTGGTTCAGGCGGGTCTGGCAGGTGGTTTCGGTCTGTTCGGTGTGTGGTTCCGGCATCTCAGGCACATGGTTCTGGCACGTCTGATAGGTGGTTCCGGCCGGCCCGACAGGTGTTTCCATGGTGTCCGCCAAGTGGTTCTGGCATAGCAGGCAGGTGACGTTGGCGTGACCGGCAGGTGGTTCCAGCCAGCCCGGCAGGTGATTCCGAAGTTTTCACCAAATGGTTGTGGCGTAGCCGGAATCTGATTTTTGCATGTCCAGCAGGTGGTTTTGGCGAGTCGAGCAGGTGGTTCTGGCGTGCTCGGCAGGTGCTTCCGGTGTCATTGGCATGTGGTTCCGGCATGTCTGAGAGGTGGTTCCGCCATGCCCGGCAGGTGATTCCGGAGTGTTCGCCAAGTGGTTCTGGCGTAGCCGGCAGGTGATTTTGCATGTCCGGCAATGGTTCCGGCGAGTCGAGCCGGTGGTTCCGGCATGTCCGGCAGGTGGTTCCGGCATGCCCGGCAGGTGATTCCGCAGTCTCCGGCATTTGGTCCTGGCACCTCTGAGAGGTGGTTCAGGCATGCCCGGCAGGTGATTCCGGAGTGTTCGCCAAGTGGTTCTGGCGTAGCCGGCAGGTGATTTTGCATGTCCGGCAATGGTTCCGGCGAGTCGAGCCGGTGGTTCCGGCATGTCCGGCAGGTGGTTCCGGCATGCCCGGCAGGTGATTCCGCAGTCTCCGGCATTTGGTCCTGGCACCTCTGAGAGGTGGTTCAGGCATGCCCGACAGGTGATTCCGGAGTGTTCGCCAAGTGGTTCTGGCGTTGCCGGCAGGTCATTTTGCATGTCTTGCGGTGGTTCCGGCGAGTCGAGCCGGTGGTTCCGGCGTAGCCGGCAGTTGCTCTTGGCGTGTCCACTAGGTGGTTCTGGGGAGTGGATGAGCTGGTTCCGGCATACTCGGCAGGTGGTACCGGCGTGTCCAGAACATGGTTCTGGCAAGTCTGAGAGGTGGTTCCGGCACGCCCGACAGGTGATTCCGGAGCGTCCGCCAAGTGTTTCTGGCGTACCCGGCAGGTGATTTTGGCATGTCCGACAGGTGTTTCTTGCGAGTCGAGCAGGTGGCTCAGGCATGCTCAGCTGGTGCTTCCGGCGTCTCTGGCACGTGGTTCTGGTGTGTCTGAGAGCTGGTTCTGGCATGTCCGGCAGATGATTCCGGAGTGTCCACCAAGTGGTTCTGGTATACCTGGCAGGTGATTTTGGCGTGTCAGGAAGGTGGTTGCGGCTAGTTGAGCAGGTGGATCAGGCGTGCTCGCCAGGGGGTTCATGCGGGTCTGGCAGGTGGTTTCGGTCTGTTCGGGGAGTGGTTCCGGCATCTCAGGCACATGGTTCTGGCACGTCTGAGAGGTGGTTCCGGCCGGCCGGAGAGGTGTTTCCAGAGTGTCCGCCAAGTGGTTCTGGCGTAGGTGAAAGGCGACGTTGGCGTGACCGGTAGGTGGTTCCAGCCAGCCCGGAGGTGATTCCAGAGTGTCTGCGGTGTGGTTCTGGCGTAGCTGGCAGGTGATTTTGGCGTGTCCAGCAGGTGGTTCCGGCGAGATCGGCAGGTGGTATCAGCGTGTCCGGAACATGGTTCTGGCACGGCTGAGAGATGGTTCCGTCATGCCCGGCAGGTGAATCCGGAGTGTCCGGCATGTGGTTCTGGCACCTCTGAGATGTGGTTCCCCCATGCCCGGCAGGTGATTCCGGAGTGTTCGGCATGTGGTTCTGGCACCTCTGAGAGGTGGTTCCAGCATGCCCGGCAGGTGTTTCCGGAGTGTCTGCCTAGTGGTTCTGGCGTAGTCGGCAGGTGATTCTGGCGTGTCCAGCAGGTGGTTCTGGGGAGTGGATCAGGTGGTTCCGGCATTCTCGGCAGGTGGTACCGGCGTGTCCGGAACATGGTTCTGGCAAGTCTGAGATGCGGTTCCGGCATGCCCGACAGGTGATTCCGGAGTGTTCGCCAAGTGGTTCTGGCGTAGCCGGCAGGTCATTTTGCATGTCCGGCGGTGGTTCCGCGAGTCGAGCCGGTGGTTCCGGTGTGTCCGGCAGGTGGTTCTGGCGTGACCGGCACGAGGTTCTGGGACGTCTGAGAGTTGGTTCCGGCATGCCCGACAGGTGATTCCGGAGTGTCCGCCACGTGGTTCTGGCATACCCGGCAGGTGATTTTGGCGTGTCTGGCAGGTGTTTCTTGCAAGTCGAGCATTTGGCTCAGGCATGCTCAGCAGGTGCTTCCGGCGTGTCTGGCAGGTGGTTCTGGTGTGTCTGAGAGCTGGTTCTGGCATGTCTGGCAGATGATTCCGGAGTGTCCACCAAGTGGTTGTGGCATACCCGGCAGGTGATTTTAGCGTGTCAGGTAGGTGGTTCCAGCGAGTCGAGTAGGTGGTTCCGGCGTGCTCGGCAGGTGGTTCAGGCGGGTCTAGCAAGTGGTTTCGGTCTGTTCGGGGAGTGGTTCCGGCCGGCCCGACAGGTGTTTCCATGGTGTCCGCCAAGTGGTTCTGGCATAGCTGGCAGGTGATTTTGGCGTGACCGGCAGGTGGTTCCAGACAGCCCGGCAGGTGATTCCGAAGTGTTCACCAAATGCTTGTGGAGTAGCCGGTAGTTGATTTTGGCATGTCCAGCAGGTGGTTTTGGCGAGTCGAGCGGGTGGTTCTGGCGTGCTCGGCAGGTGATTCCGGTGTCATCGGCATGTGGTTCCGGCATGTCTGAGAGGTGGTTCCGCCATGCCCGGCAGGTGATTCCGGAGTGTTCGCCAAGTTGTTCTGGCGTAGCCGGCAGGTGATTTTGCATGTCCGGCAATGGTTCCGGCGAGTCGAGCCGCTGGTTCTGGCATGTCCGGCAGGTGGTTCCGGCATGCCCGGCAGGTGATTCCGGAGTGTGCGGCATGTGGTTCTGGCACCTCTGAGAGGTGGTTCCGGCATGCCCGGCAGGTGGTTCCGGCGTGTCTGCCGAGTGTTCTGGCGTAGTCGGCAGGTGATTGTGGAGTGTCCAGCAGGTGGTTCTGAGGAGTGGATCAGGTGGTTCCGGCATACTCTGCAGGTAGTACCGGCGTGTCCGGAACATGTTTCTGGCAAGTCTGAGAGGTGGTTCCGGCATGCCCGACAGGTGATTCCGGAGTGTTCGCCAAGTGGTTCTGGCGTAGTCGGCAGGTCATTTTGCATGTCCGGCGCTGGTTCCGGCGAGTCGAGCCGGTGGTTCTGGCGTGTCCGGCAGGTGGTTCTGGCGTGACCGGCACGAGGTTCTGGCACGTCTGAGAGTTGGTTCCGGCATGCCCGACAGGTGATTCCGGAGTGTCCGCCACGTGGTTCTGGCGTACCCGGCAGGTGATTTTGGCGTGCCTGGCAGGTGTTTCTTGCAAGTCGAGCATTTGGCTCAGGCATGCTCAGCAGGTGCTTCCTGCGTGTCTGGCAGGTGGTTCTGGTGTGTCTGAGAGCTGGTTCTGGCATGTCTGGCAGATGATTCCGGAGTGTCCACCAAGTGGTTGTGGCATACCCGGCAGGTGATTTTAGCGTGTCAGGTAGGTGGTTCCAGCGAGTCGAGTAGGTGGTTCCGGCATGCTCGGCAGGTGGTTCAGGCGGGTCTGGCAGGTGGTTTCGGTCTGTTCGGGGAGTGGTTCCGGCATCTCAGGCACATGGTTCTGGCACGTCTGATAGGTGGTTCCGGCCGGCCCGACAGGTGTTTCCATGGTGTCCGCCAAGTGGTTCTGGCATAGCTGGCAGGTGATGTTGGTGTTTCCAGCAGGTGGTTCCAGCAAGCCCGGCAGGTGATTCCGAAGAGTTCACCAAATGGTTGTCGCGTAGCCGGCAGGTGATTTTGGCGTGTCCAGCAGGTGGTTTTGGCGAGTCGAGCAGGTGGTTCTGGCGTGCTCGGCAGGTGCTTCCGGTGTCATTGGCATGTGGTAACGGCATGTCTGAGAGGTGGTTCCGGCATGCCCGGCAGGTGGTTCCGAAGAGTTCACCAAATGGTTGCGGCGTAGCAGGCAGTTGCTTTTGGCGTGTCAGGAAGGTGGTTCCGGCTAGTTGAGCAGGTGGATCAGGCGTGCTCGCCAGGGGGTTCATGCGGGTCTGGCAGGTGGTTTCGGTCTGTTCGGGGAGTGGTTCCGGCATCTCAGGCACATGGTTCTGGCACGTCTGAGAGGTGGTTCCGGCCTGCCGGAGAGGTGTTTCCGGAGTGTCCGCCAAGTGGTTCTGGCGTAGGTGAAAGGCGACGTTGGCGTGACCGGTAGGTGGTTCCAGCCAGCCCGGCAGGTGATGCCGGAGTGTCTGCCGTGTGGTTCTGGCGTAGCTGGCAGGTGATTTTGGCGTGTCCAGCAGGTGGTTCCGGCGAGATCGGCAGGTGGTACCAGCGTGTCCGGAACATGGTTCTGGCACGGCTGAGAGATGGTTCCGTCATGCCCGGCAGGTGAATCCGGAGTGTCCGGCATGGGGTTCTGGCACCTCTGAGATGTGGTTCCCCCATGCCCGGCAGGTGGTTCCGGAGTGTCTGCCTAGTGGTTCTGGCGTAGTCGGCAGGTGATTCTGGCGTGTCCAGCAGGTGGTTCTGGGGAGTGGATCAGGTGGTTCCGGCATTCTCGGCAGGTGGTACCGGCGTGTCCGGAACATGGTTCTGGCAAGTCTGAGAGGCGGTTCCGGCATGCCCGACAGGTGATTCCGGAGTGTTCGCCAAGTGGTTCTGGCGTAGCCGGCAGGTCATTTTGCATGTCCGGCGGTGGTTCCGCGAGTCGAGCCGGTGGTTCCGGTGTGTCCGGCAGGTGGTTCTGGCGTGACCGGCACGAGGTTCTGGCACGTCTGACAGTTGGTTCCGGCATGCCCGACAGGTTTTGGCGAGTTAAGCAGGTCGTTCTGGCGTGCTCGGCAGGTGCTTGCGGTTTCATTGGCATGTGGTTCCGGCATGTCTGAGAGGTGGTTCCGCCATGCCCGGCAGGTGATTCCGGAGTGTTCGCCAAGTGGTTCTGGCGTAGCCGGCAGGTGATTTTGCATGTCTGGCAATGGTTCCGGCGAGTCGAGCCGGTGGTTCTGGCATGTCCGGCAGGTGATTCCGGCATGTCCAGCAGGTGGTTCTGAGAAGTGGATCAGGTGGTTCCGGCAGGCACGGCAGGTGATTCCGGAGTGTCCGGCATGTGATTCTGTCACCTCTGAGAGGTTGTTCTGGCATGCCCGGCAGGTGATACCACAGTGTCCGGCATTTGGTTCTGGCACCTCTGACAGGTGGTTCCGGGATGCCTGGCATGTGATTCCGGAGTGTCTGCCGAGTGGTTCTGGCGTGTCCAGCAGGTGTTTCCGGTCTTTCCGGCAGGTGGTTCTGGCGTGTCCGGCACGAGGTTCTGGCACGTCTGAGAGTTGGTTCCGGCATGCCCGACAGGTGATTCCGGAGTGTCCGCCACGTGGTTCTGGCGTACCCGGCAGGTGATTTTGGCGTGTCTGGCAGGTGTTTCTTGCAAGTCGAGCATGTGGCTCAGGCATGATCAGCAGGTGCTTCCGGCCTGTCCGGCACGTGGTTCTGGTGTGTCTGAGAGCTGGTTCTGGCATGTCCGGCAGATTATTCCGGAGTGTCCACCAAGTGGTTGTGGCATACCCGGCAGGTGATTTTAGCGTGTCAGGTAGGTGGTTCCGGCGAGTCGAGTTGGTGGTTCCGGCATGCTCGGCAGGTGGTTCAGGCGGGTCTGGCAGGTGGTTTCGGTCTGTTCGGTGTGTGGTTCCGGCATCTCAGGCACATGGTTCTGGCACGTCTGATAGGTGGTTCCGGCCGGCCCGACAGGTGTTTCCATGGTGTCCGCCAAGTGGTTCTGGCATAGCAGGCAGGTGACGTTGGCGTGACCGGCAGGTGGTTCCAGCCAGCCCGGCAGGTGATTCCGAAGTTTTCACCAAATGGTTGTGGCGTAGCCGGAATCTGATTTTTGCATTTCCAGCAGGTGGTTTTGGCGAGTCGAGCAGGTGGTTCTGGCGTGCTCGGCAGGTGCTTCCGGTGTCATTGGCATGTGGTTCCGGCATGTCTGAGAGGTGGTTCCGCCATGCCCGGCAGGTGATTCCGGAGTGTTCGCCAAGTGGTTCTGGCGTAGCCGGCAGGTGATTTTGCATGGCCGGCAATGGTTCCGGCGAGTCGAGCCGGTGGTTCCGGCATGTCCGGCAGGTGGTTCCGGCATGACCGGCAGGTGATACCGGAGTGTTCGCCAAGTGGTTCTGGCGTATCCGGCAGGTGATTTTGCATGTCCGGCAATGGATCCGGCGAGTCGAGCCGGTGGTTCCGGAATGTCCGGCAGGTGGTTCCGGCATGTCCGGCAGGTGGTTCCGGCATGTCCAGCACGTGGTTCCATCATGCCCGGCAGGTGATTCCGGATTGTCCGGCATGTGGTTTTGGCACCTCTGAGAGGTGGTTCCGGCATGCCCGGCAGGTGATTTCGGAGTGTCCGGCGTGTGGTTCTGGCACCTCTGAGAGGTGGTTCCGGCAAGCCCGGCAGTTGGTTACGGAGTGTCTGCCGAGTGGTTCTGGAGTAGCCGGCAGGTGATTCTGGGGTATCCAGCAGGTGGTTCTGTGGAGTGGATCAGGTGGTTCCGGCATACTCGGTAGGTGGTACCGGCGTGTCCGGAACATGGTTCTGGCAAGTCTGAGAGGTGGTACCGGCATGCCCGACAGGTGATTCCGGAGTGTTCGCCAAGTGGTTCTGGCGTAGCCGGCAGGTCATTTTGCATGTCCGGCGGTGGTTCCGGCGAGTCGAGCCGGTGGTTGCGGCGTATCCAGCAGGTGTTTCCGGTCTGTCCGGCAGGTGATTCTGGCGTGACCGGCACGAGGTTCTGGCACGTCGGAGAGCTGGTTCCGGCATGCCCGACAGGTGATTCCGGAGTGTCCGCCACGTGGTTCTGGCGTACCCGGCAGGTGATTTTGGCGTGTCTGGCAGGTGTTTCTGGCAAGTCGAGCATTTGGCTCAGGCATGCTCAGCAGGTGCTTCCGGCGTGTCTGGCACGTGGTTCTGGTGTGTCTGAGAGCTGGTTCTGGCATGTCCGGCAGATGATTCCGGAGTGTCCACCAAGTGGTTGTGGCATACCCGGCAGGTGATTTTAGCGTGTCATGTAGCTGGATCCGGCGAGTCGAGTAGGTGGTTCCGGCGTGCTCGGCAGGTGGTTCAGGCGGGTCTGGCAGGTGGTTTCGGTCTGTTCGGGGTGTGGTTCCGGCATCTCAGGCACATGGTTCTGGCACGTCTGATAGGTGGTTCCGGCCGGCCCGACAGGTGTTTCCATGGTGTCCGACAAGTGGTTCTGGCATAGCTGGCAGGTGATGTTGGCGTGACCCGCAGGTGGTTCCAGCCAGCCAAGCAGGTGATTCCAAAGAGTTCACCAAATGTTTGTGGCGTATCCGGCATGTGATTTTGGCGTGTCCAGCAGGTGGTTTTGGCGAGTCGAGCAGGTGGATCTGGCGGGCTCGGCAGGTGCTTCCGGTGTCATTGGCATGTGGTTCTGGCATGTCTGAGAGGTGGTTCCGCCATGCCCGTCAGGTGATTCCGGAGTGTTCGCCAAGTGGTTCTGGCGTAGCCGGCAGGTGGTTTTGCATGTCCGGCAATGGTTCCGGCAAGTCGAGCCGGTGGTTCCGGCATGTCCGGCAGGTGGTTCCGGGATGACCGGCAGGTGATACCGGAGTGTTCGCCAAGTGGTTCTGGCGTAGCCGGCAGGTGATTTTGCATGTCCGGCAATGGATCCGGCGAGTCGAGCCGGTGGTTCCGGAATGTCCGGCAGGTGGTTCCGGCATGTCCGGCAGGTGGTTCCGGCATGTCCAGCACGTGGTTCCAGCATGCCCGGCAGGTGATTCCGGAGTGTCCGGCATGTGGTTCTGGAACCTCTGAGAGGTGGTTCCGGCATGCACGGCAGGTGATACCGGAGTCTCCGGCATTTGGTTCTGGCACCTCTGAGAGGTGGTTCCGGAATGCCTGTCATGTGATTCCGGAGTGTCTGCCGAGTGTTTCTGGCGTAGCCGGCAGTTGATTTTGGCGTGTCCACTAGGTGGTTCTGGGGAGTGGATCAGCTGGTTCTGGCATACTCGGCAGGTGGTACCGGCGTGTCCAGAACTTGGTTCTGGCAAGTCTGAGAGGTGGTTCCGACACGCCCGACAGGTGATTCCGGAGCGTCCGCCAAGTGTTTCTGGCGTACCCGGCGGGTGATTTTTGCCTGTCCGACAGGTGTATCTTGCGAGTCAAGCAGGTGGCTGAGGCATGCTCAGCTTGTGCTTCCGGCGTCTCTGGCACGTGGTTCTGGTGTGTCTGAGAGCTGGTTCTGGCATCTCCGGCAGATGATTCCGGAGTGTCCACCAAGTGGTTCTGGTATACCTGCAAGGTGATTTTGGCGGGTCAGGAAGGTGGTTCCGGCTAGTTGAGCAGGTGGATCAGGTGTGCTCGACAGGGGGTTCAGGCGGGTCTGGCAGGTGGTTTCGGTCTGTTCGGCGAGTGGTTCCGGCATCTCAGGCACATGGTTCTGGCACGTCTGAGGTGGTTCTGGCCGGCCCGACAGGTGTTTCCGGAGTGTCCTCCAAGTGGTTCTGGCGTAGGTGAAAGGTGATGTTGGCGTGACCGACAGGTGGTTCCAGCCAGACCGGCAGGTTATTCCGGAGTGTCTGCCGAGTGGTTCTGGCGTAGCCGGCAGGTGATTTTGGCGTGTCCAGCGGGTGGTTTTGGCGAGTCAAGCAGGTGGTTCTGTCGTGCTCGGCAGGTGCTTCCGGTGTCATTGGCATGCGGTTCCGGCATGTCTGAGAGGTGGTTCCGCCATGCCCGGCAGGTGATTCCGGAGTGTTCGCCAAGTGGTTCTGGCGTAGCCGGCAGGTGATTTTGCCTGTCCGGCACTGGTTCCGGCGAGTCGAGCCGGTGGTTCTGGCATGTCCAGCAGGTGGTTCCTGTATGCCCGGCAGTTGATTCCGGATTGTCCGGCATGTGGTTCTGGCACCTCTGAGAGGTGGTTCCGGCATGCCCGGCAGGTGATTCCGGAGTGTCCGGCATGTGGTTCTGGCACCTCTGAGAGGTGGTTCCGGCAAGCCCGGCAGTTGGTTGCGGAGTGTCTGCCGAGTGGTTCTGGCGTAGCCGGCAGTTGATTTTGGCGTGTCCACTATGTGGTTCTGTGGAGTGGATCAGCTGGTTCCGGCATACTCAGCAGGTGGTACCGGCGTGTCCAGAACATGGTTCTGGCAAGTCTGAGAGGTGGTTCCGGCACGCCCGACAGGTGATTCCGGAGCGTCCGCCAAGTGTTTCTGGCGTACCCGGCGGGTGATGTACGCCTGTCCGACAGGTGTATCTTGCGAGTCAAGCAGGTGGCTCAGGCATGCTCAGCTGGTGCTTCCGGCGTCTCTGGCACGTGGTTCTGGTGTGTCTGAGAGCTGGTTCTGGCATCTCCGGCAGATGATTCCGGAGTGTCCACCAAGCGGTTCTTGTATACCTGGCAGGTGATTTTGGCGTGTCAGGAAGGTGGTTCCGGCTAGTTGAGAAGGTGGATAAGGCGTGCTCGCCAGGGGGTTCAGGCGGGTCTGGCAGGTGGTTTTGGTCTGTTCGGGGAGTGGTTCCGGCATCTCAGGCTCATGGTTCTGGCACGTCTGAGAGGTGGTTCCGGCCGGCCCGACAGGTGTTTCCATGGTGTCCGCCAAGTGGTTCTGGCATAGCTGGCAGGTGATGTTGGTGTGACCAGCAGGTGGTTCCAGCAAGCCCGGCCGGTGATTCCGAAGAGTTCACCAAATGGTTGTCGCGTAGCCGGCAGGTGATTTTGGCGTGTCCAGCAGGTGGTTTTGGCGAGTCGAGCAGGTGGTTCTGGCGTGCTCGGCAGGTGCTTCCGGTGTCATTGGCATGTGGTAACGGCATGTCTGAGAGGTGGTTCCGGCATGCCCGGCAGGTGGTTCCGAAGAGTTCACCAAATGGTTGCGGCGTAGCAGGCAGTTGCTTTTGGCGTGTCAGGAAGGTGGTTCCGGCTAGTTGAGCAGGTGGATCAGGCGTGCTCGCCAGGGGGTTCATGCGGGTCTGGCAGGTGGTTTCGGTCTGTTCGGGGAGTGGTTCCGGCATCTCAGGCACATGGTTCTGGCACGTCTGAGAGGTGGTTCCGGCCTGCCGGAGAGGTGTTTCCGGAGTGTCCGCCAAGTGGTTCTGGCGTAGGTGAAAGGCGACGTTGGCGTGACCGGTAGGTGGTTCCAGCCAGCCCGGCAGGTGATGCCGGAGTGTCTGCCGTGTGGTTCTGGCGTAGCTGGCAGGTGATTTTGGCGTGTCCAGCAGGTGGTTCCGGCGAGATCGGCAGGTGGTACCAGCGTGTCCGGAACATGGTTCTGGCACGGCTGAGAGATGGTTCCGTCATGCCCGGCAGGTGAATCCGGAGTGTCCGGCATGTGGTTCTGGCACCTCTGAGATGTGGTTCCCCCATGCCCGGCAGGTGGTTCCGGCGTGTCTGCCTAGTGGTTCTGGCGTAGTCGGCAGGTGATTCTGGCGTGTCCAGCAGGTGGTTCTGGGGAGTGGATCAGGTGGTTCCGGCATTCTCGGCAGGTGGTACTGGCGTGTCCGGAACATGGTTCTGGCAAGTCTGAGATGCGGTTCCGGCATGCCCGACAGGTGATTCCGGAGTGTTCGCCAAGTGGTTCTGGCGTAGCCGGCAGGTCATTTTGCCTGTCCGGCGGTGGTTCCGCGAGTCGAGCCGGTGGTTCCGGTGTGTCCGGCAGGTGGTTCTGGCGTGACCGGCACGAGGTTCTGGCACGTCTGAGAGTTGGTTCCGGCGTGCCCGACAGGTGATTCCGGAGTGTCCGCCACGTGGTTCTGGCATACCCGGCAGGTGATTTTGGCGTGTCTGGCAGGTGTTTCTTGCAAGTCGAGCATTTGGCTCAGGCATGCTCAGCAGGTGCTTCCGGCGTGTCTGGCAGGTGGTTCTGGTGTGTCTGAGAGCTGGTTCTTGCATGTCTGGCAGATGATTCCGGAGTGTCCACCAAGTGGTTGTGGCATACCCGGCAGGTGATTTTAGCGTGTCAGGTAGGTGGTTCCAGCGAGTCGAGTAGGTGGTTCCGGCGTGCTCGGCAGGTGGTTCAGGCGGGTCTAGCAAGTGGTTTCGGTCTGTTCGGGGAGTGGTTCCGGCATCTCAGGCACATGGTTCTGGCACGTCTGATAGGTGGTTCCGGCCGGCCCGACAGGTGTTTCCATGGTGTCCGCCAAGTGGTTCTGGCATAGCTGGCAGGTGATTTTGGCGTGACCGGCAGGTGGTTCCAGACAGCCCGGCAGGTGATTCCGAAGTGTTCACCAAATGCTTGTGGAGTAGCCGGAAGTTGATTTTGGCATGTCCAGCAGGTGGTTTTGGCGAGTCGAGCAGGTGGTGCTGGCGTGCTCGACAGGTGATTCCGGTGTCATCGGCATGCGGTTCCGGCATGTCTGAGAGGTGGGTCCGCCATGCCCGGCAGGTGATTCCGGAGTGTTCGCCAAGTTGTTCTGGCGTAGCCGGCAGGTGATTTTGCATGTCCGGCAATGGTTCCGGCGAGTCGAGCCGCTGGTTCCGGCATGTCCGGCAGGTGGTTCCGGCATGCCCGGCAGGTGATTCCGGAGTGTCCGGCATGTGGTTCTGGCACCTCTGAGAGGTGGTTCCGGCATGCCCGGCAGGTGGTTCCGGCGTGTCTGCCGAGTGGTTCTGGCGTAGTCGGCAGGTGATTGTGGCGTGTCCAGCAGGTGGTTCTGAGGAGTGGATCAGGTGGTTCCGGCATACTCTGCAGGTAGTACCGGCGTGTCCGGAACATGGTTCTGGCAAGTCTGAGAGGTGGTTCCGGCATGCCCGACAGGTGATTCCGGAGTGTTCGCCAAGTGGTTCTGGCGTAGCCGGCAGGTCATTTTGCATGTCCGGCGGTGGTTCCGGCGAGTCGAGCCGGTGGTTCTGGCGTGTCCAGCAGGTGGTTCTGGCGTGACCGGCACGAGGTTCTGGCACGTCTGAGAGTTGGTTCCGGCATGCCCGACAGGTGATTCCGGAGTGTCCGGCATGTGGTTTTGGCACCTCTGACAGGTGATTCCGGCATGCCCGGCAGGTGATTCCGGAGTGTCCGGCATGTGGTTCTGGCACCTCTGAGAGGTGGTTCCGGCAAGCCCGGCAGTTGGTTACGGAGTGTCTGCCGAGTGGTTCTGGAGTAGCCGGCAGGTGATTCTGGCGTATCTAGCAGGTGGTCCTGTGGAGTGGATCAGGTGGTTCCGGCATACTCGGCAGGTGGTACCGGCGTGTCCGGAACATGGTTCTGGCAAGTCTGAGAGGTGGTACCGGCATGCCCGACAGGTGATTCCGGAGTGTTCGCCAAGTGGTTCTGGCGTAGCCGGCAGGTCATTTTGCATGTCCGGCGGTGGTTCCGGCGAGTCGAGCCGGTGGTTGCGGCGTATCCAGCAGGTGTTTCCGGTCTGTCCGGCAGGTGATTCTGGCGTGACCGGCACGAGGTTCTGGCACGTCGGAGAGCTGGTTCCGGCATGTCCGACAGGTGATTCCAGAGTGTCCGCCACGTGGTTCTGGCGTACCCGGCAGGTGATTTTGGCGTGTCTGGCAGGTGTTTCTTGCAAGTCGAGCATTTGGCTCAGGCATGCTCAGCAGGTGCTTCCGGCGTGTCTGGCACGTGGTTCTGGTGTGTCTGAGAGCTGGTTCTGGCATGTCCGGCAGATGATTCTGGAGTGTCCACCAAGTGGTTGTGGCATACCCGGCAGGTGATTTTAGCGTGTCATGTAGCTGGATCCGGCGAGTCGAGTAGGTGGTTCCGGCGTGCTCGGCAGGTGGTTCAGGCGGGTCTGGCAGGTGGTTTTGGTCTGTTCGGGGAGTGGTTCCGGCATCTCAGGCTCATGGTTCTGGCACGTCTGAGAGGTGGTTCCGGCCGGCCCGACAGGTGTTTCCATGGTGTCCGCCAAGTGGTTCTGGCATAGCTGGCAGGTGATGTTGGCGTGACCAGCAGGTGGTTCCAGCAAGCCCGGCAGGTGATTCCGAAGAGTTCACCAAATGGTTGTGGCGTAGCCGGAATCTGATTTTTGCATGTCCAGCAGGTGGTTTTGGCGAGTCGAGCAGGTGGTTCTGGCGTGCTCGGCAGGTGCTTCCGGTGTCATTGGCATGTGGTTCCGGCATGTCTGAGAGGTGGTTCCGCCATGCCCGGCAGGTGTATCGGAGTGTTCGCCAAGTGGTTCTGGCGTAGCCGGCAGGTGATTTTGCATGTCCGGCGGTGGTTCCGCGAGTCGAGCCGGTGGTTCCGGTGTGTCCGGCAGGTGGTTCTGGCGTGACCGGCACGAGGTTCTGGCACGTCTGAGAGTTTGTTCCGGCGTGCCCGACAGGTGATTCCGGAGTGTCCGCCACGTGGTTCTGGCATACCCGGCAGGTGATTTTGGCGTGTCTGGCAGGTGTTTCTTGCAAGTCGAGCATTTGGCTCAGGCATGCTCAGCAGGTGCTTCCGGCGTGTCTGGCAAGTGGTTCTGGTGTGTCTGAGAGCTGGTTCTGTCATGTCCGGCAGATGATTCCGGAGTGTCCACCAAGTGGTTGTGGCACACCCGGCAGGTGATTTTAGCGTGTCAGGTAGGTGGTTCCGGCGAGTCGAGTTGGTGGTTCCGGCGTGCTCGGCAGGTGGTTCAGGCGGGTCTGGCAGGTGGTTTCGGTCTGTTCGGGGTCTGGTTCTGGCATCTCAGGCACATGGTTCTGGCACGCCTGATAGGTGGTTCCGGCCGGCCCGACAGGTGTTTCCATGGTGTCCGCCAAGTGGTTCTGGCATAGCTGGCAGGTGATGTTGGCGTGACCGGCAGGTGGTTCCAGACAGCCCGGCAGGTGATTCCGAAGTGTTCACGAAATGCTTGTGGAGTACCCGGAAGTTGATTTTGGCATGTCCAGCAGGTGGTTTTGGCGAGTCGAGCAGGTGGTTCTGGCGTGCTCGGCAGGTGCTTCCAGTGTCATCGGCATGTGGTTCGGGCATGTCTGAGAGGTGGTTCCGCCATGCCCGGCAGGTGCTTCCGGAGTGTTCCCCAAGTGGTTCTGGCATAGCCGGCAGGTGATTTTGCATGTCCGGCAATGGTTCCGGCGAGTCGAGCCGCTGGTTCCGGCATGTCCGGCAGGTGGTTCTGGCATGCCCGGCAGGTGATTCCGGAGTGTCCGGCATGTGGTTCTGGCACCTCTGAGAGGTGGTTCCGGCATGCCCGGCAGGTGGTTCCGGCGTGTCTGCCGAGTGGTTCTGGCGTAGTCGGCAGGTGATTGTGGCGTGTCCAGCAGGTGGTTCTGAGGAGTGGATCAGGTGGTTCCGGCATACTCTGCAGGTGGTACCGGCGTGTCCGGAACATGGTTCTGGCAAGTCTGAGAGGTGGTTCCGGCATGCCCGACAGGTGATTCCGGAGTGTTCGCCAAGTGGTTCTGGCGTAGCCGGCAGGTCATTTTGCATGTCCGGCGGTGGTTCCGCGAGTCGAGCCGGTGGTTCCGGTGTGTCCGGCAGGTGGTTCTGGCGTGACCGGCACGAGGTTCTGGCACGTCTGAGAGTTGGTTCCGGCATGCCCGACAGGTGATTCCGGAGTGTCCGCCACGTGGTTCTGGCGTACCCGGCAGGTGACTTTGGCGTGTCTGGCAGGTGTTTCTTGCAAGTCGAGCATTTGGCTCAGGCATGCTCAGCAGGTGCTTCCGGCGTGTCTGGCACATGGTTCTGGTGTGTCTGAGAGCTGGTTCTGGCATGTCCGGCAGATGATTCCGGAGTGTCCACCAAGTGGCTGTGGCATACCCGGCAGGTGATTTTAGCGTGTCAGGTAGGTGGTTCCAGCGAGTCGAGTAGGTGGTTCCGGCGTGCTCGGCAGGTGGTTCAGGCGGGTCTGGCAGGTGGTTTCGGTCTGTTCGGAGTGTGGTTCCGGCGTCTCAGGCACATGGTTCTGGCACGTCTGATAGGTGGTTCCGGCCGGCCCGACAGGTGTTTCCATGGTGTCCGCCAAGTGGTTCTGGCATAGCTGGCAGGTGATGTTTGTGTGACCGGCACGTGGTTCCAGAAAGCCCGGCAGGTGATTCCGAAGAGTTCACCAAATGGTTGTGGCCTAGCCGGCAGGTGATTTCGGCGTGTCCTGCAGGTGGTTTTGGCGAGTCAAGCAGGTCTTTCTGGCGTGCTCGGCAGGTGCTTGCGGTTTCATTGGCATGTGGTTCCGGCATGTCTGAGAGGTGGTTCCGCCATGCCCGGCAGGTGATTCCGGAGTGTTCCCCAAGTGGTTCTGGCGTAGCCGGCAGGTGATTTTGCATGTCCGGCAATGGTTCCGGCGAGTCGAGCCGGTGGTTCCGGCATGTCCGGCAGGTGATTCCGGCATGTCCAGCAGGTGGTTCTGAGAAGTGGATCAGGTGGTTCCGGCAGGCACGGCAGGTGATTCCGGAGTGTCCGGCATGTGATTCTGTCACCTCTGAGAGTTTGTTCTGGCATGCCCGGCAGGTGATACCACAGTGTCCGGCATTTGGTTCTGGCACCTCTGACAGGTGGTTCCGGGATGCCTGGCATGTGATTCCGGAGTGTCTGCCGAGTGGTTCTGGCGTGTCCAGCAGGTGTTTCCGGTCTTTCCGGCAGGTGGTTCTGGCGTGTCCGGCACGAGGTTCTGGCACGTCTGAGAGTTGGTTCCGGCATGCCCGACAGGTCATTCCGGAGTGTCCGCCACGTGGTTCTGGCGTACCCGGCAGGTGATTTTGGCGTGTCTGGCAGGTGTTTCTCGCAAGTCGAGCATGTGGCTCAGGCATGATCAGCAGGTGCTTCCGGCCTGTCCGGCACGTGGTTGTGGTGTGTCTGAGAGCTGGTTCTGGCATGTCCGGCAGATTATTCCAGAGTGTCCACCAAGTGGTTGTGGCATACCCGGCAGGTGATTTTAGCGTGTCAGGTAGGTGGTTCCGGCGAGTCGAGTTGGTGGTTCCGGCGTGCTCGGCAGGTGGTTCAGGCGGGTCTGGCAGGTGGTTTCGGTCTGTTCGGTGTGTGGTTCCGGCATCTCAGGCACATGGTTCTGGCACGTCTGATAGGTGGTTCCGGCCGGCCCGACAGGTGTTTCCATGGTGTCCGCCAAGTGGTTCTGGCATAGCAGGCAGGTGACGTTGGCGTGACCGGCAGGTGGTTCCAGCCAGCCCGGCAGGTGATTCCGAAGTTTTCACCAAATGGTTGTGGCGTAGCCGGAATCTGATTTTGGCGTGTCCAGCAGGTGGTTTTGGCGAGTCGAGCAGGTGGTTCTGGAGTTCTCGGCAGGTGCTTCCGGTGTCATCGGCATGTGGTTCCGGCATGTCTGAGAGGTGGTTCCGCCATGCCCGGCAGGTGATTCTGGAGTGTTCCCCAAGTGGTTCTGGCATAGCCGGCAGGTGATTTTGCATGTCCGGCAATGGTTCCGGCGAGTCGAGCCGCTGGTTCCGGCATGTCCGGCAGGTGGTTCCGGCATGCCCGGCAGGTGATTCCGGAGTGTCCGGCATGTGGTTCTGGCACCTCTGAGAGGTGGTTCCGTCATGCCCGGCAGGTGGTTCCGGCGTTTCTGCCGAGTGGTTCTGGCGTACTCGGCAGGTGATTGTGGCGTGTCCAGCAGGTGGTTCTGAGTAGTGGATCAGGTGGTTCCGGCATACTCTGCAGGTGGTACCGGCGTGTCCGGAACATGGTTCTGGCACGTCTGAGAGGTGGTTCCGGCATGCCCGACAGGTGATTCCGGAGTGTTCGCCAAGTGGTTCTGGCGTAGCCGGCAGGTCATTTTGCATGTCCGGCGGTGGTTCTGGCGAGTCAAGCCGGTGGTTCCGGCGTGTCCGGCAGGTGTTTCCGGTCTGTCCGGCACGTGGTTCTGGCGTGTCCGGCACGAGGTTCTGGCACGTCTGAGAGTTGGTTCCGGCATGCCCGACAGGTGATTCCGGAGAGTCCGCCACGTGGTTCTGGCGTACCCGGCAGGTTATTTTGGGGTGTCTGACAGGTGTTTCTTGCAAGTCGAGCATGTATCTCAGGCATGATCAGCAGGTGCTTCCGGCGTGTCCGGCACGTGGTTCTGGTGTGTGAGAGGGCTGGTTCTGGCATTTCTGTCAGATGATTCCGGAGTGTCCACCAAGTGGTTCTGGTAGACCTGGCAGGTGATTTTGGCGTGTCTGGAAGGTGGTTCCGGCGAGTTGAGCAGGTGGATCAGGCGTGCTCGCCAGGGGGTTCAGGCGGGTCTGGCAGGTGGTTTCGGTCTGTTCGGGGAGTGGTTCCGGCATCTTAGGCACATGGTTCTGGCACGTCTGAGAGGTGTTTCCTGCCGGCCGGAGAGGTGTTTCCGGAGTGTCCGCCAAGTGGTTCTGGCTTAGCTGAAAGGTGATGTTGACGTGACCGGCAGGTCGTTCCAGCCAGCCCGGCAGGTGATTCCGGAGTGTCTGCCTTGAGGTTCTGGCGTAGCTGGCAGGTGATTTTAGCGTGTCCAGCAGGTGGTTCTGGCCAGCTCGGCAGGTGGTACCAGCGTGTCCGGAACATGGTTCTCTCACGTCTGAGAGATGGTTCCGTCATGCCCGGCAGGTGATTCCGGAGTGTCCGGCATGTGGTTCTGGCACCTCTGAGAGGTGGGTCCGGCATGCCCGGCAGGTGGTTCCAGAGTGTCTGCCGAGTGGTTCTGGCATAGTCGGCAGGTGATTCTGGCGTGTCCAGCAGGTGGTTCTGGGGAGTGGATCAGGTGGTTCCGGCATTCTCGGCAGGTGGTCCCGGCGTGTCCGGAACATGGTTCTGGCAAGTATGAGAGCCGGATCCGGCATGCCCGAGAGGTGATTCTGGAGTGTTCGCCAAGTGGTTCAGGCGTAGCCTGCAGGTCATTTTGCATGTCCGGCGGTGGTTCCGGCGAGTCGAGCCGGTGGTTCCGGCATGTCCGGCAGGTGGTTCCGGCATGTCCAGCACGTCGTTCCAGCATGCCCGGCAGGTGATTCCGGAGTGTTCGCCAAGTGGTTCTGGTGTAGCCGTCAGGTCATTTTGCATGTCCGGTGGTGGTTCTGGCGAGTCAAGCCGGTTGTTCCGGCGTGTCCGGCAGGTGTTTCCGGTCTGTCCGGCACGTGCTTCTGGCGTGTCCGGCACGAGGTTCTGGCACGTCTGAGATTTGGTTCCGGCATGACCGACAGGTGATTCCGGAGTGTGAGCCACGTGGTTCTGGCGTACCCGGCAGGTGATTTTGGCGTGTCTGGCAGGTGTTTCTTGCAAGTCGAGCATGTGGCTCAGGCATGATCAGCAGGTGCTTCCGGCGTGTCTGGCACGTGGTTCTGGTGTGTCAGAGGGCTGGTTCTGGCATTTCTGGCAGATGATTCCGGAGTGTCCACCAAGTGGTTCTGGTAGACCTGGCAAGTGATTTTGGCGTGTCTGGAAGGTGGTTCCGGCTAGTTGAGCAGGTGGATCAGGCGTGCTCGCCAGGGGGTTCAGGCGGGTCTGGCAGGTGGTTTCGGTCTGTTCGGGGAGTGGTTCCGGCATCTCAGGCACATGGTTCTGGCACGTCTGAGAGGTGGTTCCGGCCGGCCCGACAGGTGTTTCCATGGTGACCGCCAAGTGGTTCTGGCGTAGCAGAAAGGTGATGTTGGCGTGACCGGCAGGTGGTTCCACACAGCCCGGCAGGTGATTCCGGAGTGTCTGCCGAGTGGTTCTGGCGTAGCTGGCAGGTGATTTTGCAGTGTCGAGCAGGAGGTTCCGGCGAGCTCGGCAGGTGGTACCGGCGTGTCCGGAACATGGTTCTGGCACCTCTGAGAGGTGGTTCCGCCATGCCCGGCAGGTGATACCGGAGTGTCCAGCATTTGGTTCTGGCCCATGTGAGAGGTGGTTCCGGAATGCCCGGCATGTGATTCCGGAGTGTCTGCCGAGTGGTTCTGGCGTAGCCGGCAGGTGATTTTGGCGTGTCCAGCAGGTGGTTCCGGCGAGCTCGGCAGGTGGTTCCGGCATTTCCGGAACATGGTTCTGGCACGTCTGAGAGATGGTTCCGGCATGCCCGGCAGGTGATTCCGGAGTTTCCGCCAAGTGGTTCTGGCGTAGCTTAAAGGTGATGTTGGCGTGTCCATCAGGTGGTTTTGGCGAGTCGAGCAGGTGGTTTTGGCGTGCTCGGCAGGTGCTTCCGGTGTCATTGGCATGTGGTTCCGGCATGTCTGAGAGGTGGTTCGGCCATGCCTGGCAGGTGATTCCGGAGTGTTCGCCAAGTGGTTCTGGCGTAGCCGGCAGGTGATTTTGCACGTCCGGCAATGGTTCCGGCGAGTCGAGCCGGTGGTTCCGGCATGTCCAGCAGGTGGTTCCGGCATGTCTTGCAGGTGGTTACGGCATGTCCATCACGTGGTTCCAGCATGCCCTGCAGGTGATTCCGGAGTGTCCGGCATGTGGTTCTGGCACCTCTGAGAGGTGGTTCCGGGTGCCCGGGAGGTGATACCGGAGTCTTCTGCATTTGGTTCTCGCACCTCTGAGAGGCTCTTCCGAAATGCCTGGCCTGGGATTCCGGAGTGTCTGCCGAGTGGTTCTGGCGTAGCCGGCAGTTGATTTTGGCTTGTCCACTAGATGGTTCTGGGGAGTGGATCAGCTGGTTCTGGCATACTCGGCAGGTGTTACCGGCGTGTCCAGAACATGGTTCTGGCAAGTCTGAGAGGTGGTTCTGGCACGGCCGACAGGTGATTCCGGAGCGTCCGCCCAGTGTTTCTGGCGTACCCGGCAGGTGATTTTGGCATGTCCGACAGGTGTATATTGCGAGTCGAGCAGGTGGCTGAGGCATGCTCAGCTGGTGCTTCCGGCGTCTCTGGCACGTGGTTCTGGTGTGTCTGAGAGCTGGTTCAGGCATCTCCGGCAGATGATCCGGAGTGTCCACCAAGTGGTTCTTGTATACCTGGCAAGTGATCTTTGCGTGTCAGGAAGTTGGTTCCAGCTAGTTGAGCAGGTGGATCAGGCGTGCTTGCCAGGGGCTTCAGGCGGGTCTGAGAGGTGGTTTCGGTCTGTTCGGGGAGTGGTTCCGGCATCTCAGGCTCATGATTCTGGCACGTCTGAGAGGTGGTTCCGGCCGGCCTGACAGGTGTTTCCATGGTGTCCGCCAAGTGGTTCTGGCATAGCTGGCAGGTGATATTGGCGTGACCGGGATGTGGTTCCACACAGCCCGGCAGGTGATTCCGGAGTTTCTGCCGTGTGGTTCTGGCGTAGCTGGCAGGTGATTTTGGCGCGTCCAGAAGGTGGTTCTGGTGAGCTCGGCAGGTGGTACCAGCGTGTCCGGAACATGGTTCTGGCACGTCTGAGAGATGGTTCCGTCATGCTAGGCAGGTGATTCCGGAGTGTCCTCCACGTGGTTCTGGCGTACCCGGCAGGTGATTTTGGCGTGTCTGGCAGGTGCTTCTTGCAAGTCGAGCATTTGGCTCAGGCATGCTCAGCAGGTTCTTCCGGCATGTCTGGCACGTGGTTCTGGTGTGTCTGAGAGCTGGTTCTGGCATGTCCGGCAGATGATTCCGGAGTGTCCACCAAGTGGCTGTGGCATACCCGGGGGGTGATTTTAGCGTGTCGGGTAGGTGGTTCCAGCGAGTCGAGTAGGTGGTTCCGGCGTGCTAGGCAGGTGGTTCAGGCGGGTCTGGCAGGTGGTTTCGTCTGTTCGGGGTGTGGTTCCGGCATCTCAGGCACATGGTTCTGGCACGTCTGATAGGTGGTTCCGGCCGGCCCGACAGGTGTTTCCATGGTGTCCGCCAAGTGGTTCTGGCATAGCTGGCAGGTGACGTTGGCGTGACCGGCAGGTGGTTCCAGCCAGCCCGGCAGGTGATTCCGAAGTGTTCACCAAATGGTTGTGGCGTAGCCGGCAGGTGATTTTGGCGTGTCCAGCAGGAGGTTTTGGCGAGTCGAGCAGGTGGTTCTGGCGTGCTCGGCAGGTGCTTCCGGTGTCATTGGCATGTGGTTCCGGCATGTCTGAGAGGTGGTTCCGCCATGCCCGGCAGGTGATTCCGGAGTGTTCCCCAAGTGGTTCTGGCATAGCCGGCAGGTGATTTTGCATGTCCGGCAATGGTTCCGGCGAGTCGAGCCGGTGGTTCCGGCATGTCCGGCAGGTGGTTCCGGCATGCCCGGCAGGTGATTCCGGAGTGTCCGGCATGTGGTTCTGGCACCTCTGAGAGGTGGTTCCGGCATGCCCGGCAGGTGATACCAGAGTGTTCGCCAAGTGGTTCTGGCATAGCCGGTAGGTGATTTTGCATGTCCAGCAATGGTTCCGGCGAGTCGAGCCGGTGGTTCCGGAATGTCCGGCAGGTGGTTCCGGCATGTCCGTCAGGTGGTTCCGGCATGTCCAGCACGTGGTTCCGGCATGCCCGACAGGTGATTCCGGAGTGTCTGGCATGTGGTTCTGGCACCTCTGAGAGGTGGTTCCGGCATGCCCGGCAGGTGATACCGGAGTCTCCGGCATTTGGTTCTGGCATCTCTGAGAGGTGGTTCCGGAATGCCTGGCCTGTGATTCCGGAGTGTCTGCCGAGTGGTTCTGGCGTAGCCGGCAGTTGATTTTGGCGTGTGCAGCAGGTGGTTTTGGCGAGTCGAGCAGGTGGTTCTGGCGTGCTTGGCAGGTGCTTCAGGTGTCATTGGCATGTGGTTCCGGCATGTCTGAGAGGTGGTTCCGGCATGCCCGGCAGATGGTTCTGGAGAGTCTTCCGAGTGGTTCTGGAGCCAGCACGGCAGGTGATTCCGAAGAGTTCACCAAATGGTTGTGGCGTACCGGCAGGTTATTTTGGCCTGTCAGGAAGTTGGTTCCGGCTAGTTGAGCAGGTGGATCAGGCGTTCTCGCCAGGGGGTTCAGGCGGGTCTGGCAGGTGGTTTCGGTCTGTTCGGGGAGTGGTTCCGGCATCTCAGGCACATGGTTCTGGCACGTCTGACAGGTGGTTCCGGCCAACCGGAGAGGTGTTTCCGGAGTGTCCGCCATGTGGTTCTGGCGTAGCTGAAAGGTGATGTTGGCGTGAGTGGCAGGTGGTTCCAGCCAGCCCGGCATGTGATTCCGGAGTGTCTGCCGTGTGGTTCTGGCGTAGCCGGCAGGTGATTTTGGCGTGTCCAGCAGGTGGTTCCGGCGAGCTCGGCAGGTGGTAGCGGCGCGTCCGGAACATGGTTCTGGCACATCTGAGAGATGGTTCCGGCATGCCCGGCAGGTGATTCCGGAGTGTCCGGCATGTGGTTCTGGCACCTCTGAGAGGTGGTTCCGGCATGCCCGGCAGGTGGTTCCGGAGTGTCTGCCGAGTGGTTCTGGCGTAGCCGGCAGGTGATTCTGGCGTGTCCAGAAGGTGGTTCTGGGGAGTGGATAAGCTGGTTCCGGCATACTCGGCAGGTGGTACCGGCGTGTCCGGAACATGGTTCTGGCAAGTCTGAGAGGTGGTTCCGGCACGCCCGACAGGTGATTCCGGAGCGTCCGCCAAGTGTTTCTGGCGTACCCGTCAGGTGATTTTCGCCTGTCGGACAGGTGTATCTTGCGAGTCGAGCAGGTGGCTCAGGCATGCTCAGCTGGTGCTTCCGGCGTCTCTGGCACGTGGTTCTGGTGTGTCTGAGAGCTGGTTCTGGCATCTCCGGCAGATGATTCCGGAGTGTCCACCAAGTGGTTCTGGTATACCTGGCAGGTGATTTTGGCGTGTCAGGAAGGTGGTTCCGGCTAGTTGAGCAGGTGGATCAGGCGTGCACGCCAGGGGGTTCAGGCGGGTCTGGCAGGTGGTTTCGGTCTGTTCTGGGAGTGGTTCCGGCATCTCAGGCTCATGGTTCTGGCACGTCTGAGAGGTGGTTCCGGCCGGCCCGACAGGTGTTTCCATGGTGTCCGCCAAGTGGTTCTGGCGTAGCCGGCAGTTGATTTTGGCGTGTCCACTGGGTGGTTCTGGGGAGTGGATCAGCTGGTTCCGGCATACTCTGCAGGTGGTACCGGCGTGTCCAGAACATGGTTCTGGCAAGTCTGAGAGGAGGTTCCGGCACGCCCGACAGGTGATTCCAACGTCGGCCAAGTGTCTCTGGCATACCCGGCAGGTGATTATGGCATGTCCGACAGATGATTCTTGCGAGTAGAGCAGGTGGCTCAGGCATGCTCAGCTGGTGCTTCCGGTGTCTCTGGCACGTGGTTCCGGTGTGTCTGAGAGCTGGTTCTGGCATGTCCGGCAGATGATTCCGGAGTGTCCACAAAGTGGTTCTGGTAGACCTGGCAGGTGTTTTGGGCGTGTCTGGAAGGTGGTTCCGGCTAGTTGAGCAGGTGGATCAGGCGTGCTCGCCAGGGGGTTCAGGCGGGTCTGGCAGGTGGTTTAGGTGTGTTCGGGGTGTGGTTCCGGCATCTCAGGCTCATGGTTCTGGCACGTCTGAGAGGTGGTTCCGGCCGACCCGACAGCTGTTTCCATGGTGTCCACCAAGTGGTTCTGGCATAGCTGGCAGGTGATGTTGGCGTGACCGGCAGGTGGTTCCAGCAAGCCCGGCAGGTGATTCCGAAGAGTTCACCAAATGGTTGTGGCGTAGCCGG
This sequence comes from Equus caballus, assembly GCF_041296265.1. Lineage (NCBI taxonomy): Eukaryota > Metazoa > Chordata > Mammalia > Perissodactyla > Equidae > Equus > Equus caballus. The sequence goes on from NW_027222395.1 coordinate 5,284,634, forward strand.
CATGTGATTATGGCGTGTCAGGAAGTTGGTTCCGGCTAGTTGAGCAGGTGGATCAGGCGTGCTCGCCAGGGGGTTCAGGCGGGTCTGGCAGGTGGTTTCGGTCTGTTCGGGTAGTGGTTCCGGCATCTCAGGCACATGGATCTGGCACATCTGAGACGTGGTTCCGGCCGGCCGGAGAGGTGTTTCCGGAGTGTCCTCCAAGTGGTTCTGGCGTAGGTGAAAGGCGACGTTGGCGTGACTGGTAGGTGGTTCCAGCCAGCCCGGCAGGTGATTCCAGAGTGTCTGCCGTGTGGTTCTGGCGTAGCTGGCAGGTGATTATGGCGTGTCCAGCAGGTGGTTCCGGCGAGATCGGCAGGTGGTACCAGCGTGTCCGGAACATGGTTCTGGCACGGCTGAGAGATGGTTCCGTCATGCCCGGCAGGTGAATCCGGAGTGTCCGGCATGTGGTTCTGGCACCTCTGAGATGTGGTTCCCCCATGCCCGGCAGGTGATTCCGGAGTGTTCGGCATGTGGTTCTGGAACCTCTGAGAGGTGGTTCCGGCATGCCTGGCAGGTGGTTCCGGAGTGTCTGCCTAGTGGTTCTGGCGTAGTCGGCAGGTGATTCTGGCGTGTCCAGCAGGTGGTTCTGGGGAGTGGATCAGGGGGTTCCGGCATTCTCGGCAGGTGGTACAGGCGTGTCCCGAACATGGTTCTGGCAAGTCTGAGAGGTGGTTCCGGCATGCCCGACAAGTGATTCCGGAGTGTTCACCAAGTGGTTCTGGCGTAGCCGGCAGGTCATTTTGCATGTCCGGCGGTGGTTCCGCGAGTCGAGCTGGTGGTTCCGGTGTGTCCGGCAGGTGGTTCTGGCGTGACCGGCACGAGGTTCTGGCACCTCTGAGAGTTGGTTCTGGCATGCCCGACAGGTGATTCCGGAGTGTCCGCCACGTGGTTCTGGCGTACCCGGCAGGTGATTTTGGCGTGTCTGGCAGGTTTTTCTTGCAAGTCGAGCATGTGGCTCAGGCTTGTTCAGCAGGTGCTTCCGGCGTGTCTGGCACGTGGTTCTGGTGTGTCTGAGAGCTGGTTCTGGCATGTCTGGCAGATGATTCCGGAGTGTCCACCAAGTGGTTGTGGCACACCCGGCAGGTGATTTTAGCGTGTCAGGTAGGTGGTTCCGGCGAGTCGAGTTGGTGGCTCCGGCGTGCTCGGCAGGTGGTTCAGGCGGGTCTGGCAGGTGGTTTCGGTCTGTTCAGTGTCTGGTTCTGGCATCTCAGGCACATGGTTCTGGCACGCCTGATAGTTGGTTCCGGCCGGCCCGACAGGTGTTTCCATGGTGTCCGCCAAGTGGTTCTGGCATAGCTGGCAGGTGATGTTGGCGTGACCGGCAGGTGGTTCCAGTCAGCCCGGCAGGTGATTCCAAAGAGTTCAGCAAATGTTTGTGGCGTAGCCGGCAGGTGATTTTGGCGTGTCCAGCAGGTGGTTCTGTGGAGTGGATCAGGTGGTTCCGGCATACTCGGCAGGTGGTACCGGCGTGTCCGGAACATGGTTCTGGCAACTCTGAGAGGTGGTACCGGCATGCCCGACAGGTGATTCCGGAGTGTTCGCCAAGTGGTTCTGGCGTAGCCGGCAGGTCATTTTGCATGTCCGGCTGTGCTTCCGGCGAGTCGAGCCGGTGGTTGCGGCGTATCCAGCAGGTGTTTCCGGTCTGTCCAGCAGGTGATTCTGGCGTGACCGGCACGAGGTTCAGGCACGTCGGAGAGCTGGTTCCGGCATGCCCGACAGGTGATTCCAGAGTGTCCACCACGTGGTTCTGGCGTACCCGGCAGGTGATTTTGGCGTGTCTGGCAGGTGTTTCTGGCAAGTCGAGCATTTGGCTCAGGCATGCTCAGCAGGTGCTTCCGGCGTGTCTGGCACGTGCTTCTGGTGTGTCTGAAAGCTGGTTCTGGCATGTCCGGCAGATGATTCCGGAGTGTCCACCAAGTGGTTGTGGCATACCCGGCAGGTGATTTTAGCGAGTCATGTAGCTGGATCCGGCGAGTCGAGTAGGTGGTTCCGGCGTGCTCGGCAGGTGGTTCAGGCGGGTCTGGCAGGTGGTTTCGGTCTGTTCGGGGAGTGGTTCCGGCATCTCAGGCACATGGTTCTGGCACGTCTGATAGGTGGTTCCGGCCGGCCCGACATGTGTTTCCATGGTGTCCGCCAATTGGTTCTGGCATAGCTGGCAGGTGATTTTGGCGTGACCCACAGGTGGTTCCAGCCAGCCAAGCAGGTGATTCCAAAGAGTTCACCAAATGTTTGTGGCGTAGCCGGCAGGTGATTTTGGCGTGTCCAGCAGGTGGTTTTGGCGAGTCGAGCAGGTGGATCTGGCGGGCTGGGCAGGTGCTTCCGGTGTCATTGGCATGTGGTTCTGGAATGTCTGAGAGGTGGTTCCGCCATGCCCGGCAGGTGATTCCGGAGTGTTCGCCAAGTGGTTCTGGCGTAGCCGGCAGGTGATTTTGCATGTCCGGCAATGGTTCCGGCGAGTCGAGCCGGTGGTTCTGGAATGTCCGGCAGGTGGTTCCGGCATGTCCGGCAGGTGGTTCCGGCATGTCCAGCACGTGGTTCCAGCATGCCTGGCAGGTGATTCTGGAGTGTTCGGCATGTGGTTCTGGCACCTCTGAGAGGTGGTTCCAGCATGCCCGGCAGGTGATACCGGAGTGTCCGGCATTTGGTTCTGGCACCTCTGAGAGGTGGTTCCGGAATGCGTCGCCTGTGATTCCGGAGTGTCTGCGGAGTGGTTCTGGCATAGCCGGCAGTTGATTTTGGCGTGTCCAGCAGGTGGTTCTGGGGAGTGGATCAGCTGGTTCCGGCATACTCGGCAGGTGGTACCGGCGTGTCCAGAACATGGTTCTGGCAAGTCTGAGAGGTGGTTCCGGCACGCCCGACAGGTGATTCCGGAGCGTCTGCCAAGTGTTTCTGGCGTACCCGGCGGGTGATTTACGCCTGTCCGACAGGTGTATCTTGCGAGTCGAGCAGGTGGCTCAGGCATGCTCAGCTGGTGCTTCCGGCATCTCTGGCACGTAGTTCTGGTGTGTCTGAGAGCTGGTTCTGGCATCTCCGGCAGATGATTCCGGAGTGTCCACCAAGCGGTTCTTGTATACCTGGCAGGTGATTTTGGCGTGTCAGGAAGGTGGTTCTGGCTAGTTGAGCAGGTGGATAAGGCGTGCTCGCCAGGGGGTTGAGGCGGGTCTGGCAGGTGGTTTTGGTCTGTTCGGGGAGTGGTTCCGGCATCTCAGGCTCATGGTTCTGGCACGTCTGAGAGGTGGTTCCGGCCGGCCCGACAGGTGTTTCCATGGTGTCCGCCAAGTGGTTCTGGCATAGCTGGCAGGTGATGTTGGCGTGACCAGCAGGTGGTTCCAGCAAGCCCGGCCGGTGATTCCGAAGAGTTCACCAAATGGTTGTGGCGTAGCCGGCAGGTGATTTTGGCGTGTCCAGCAGGTGGTTTTGGCGAGTCGAGCAGGTGGTTCTGGCTTGCTCGGCAGGTGCTTCCGGTGTCATTGGCATGTGGTAACGGCATGTCTCAGAGGTGGTTCCGGCATGCCCGGCAGGTGGTTCCGAAGAGTTCACCAAATGGTTGCGGCGCAGCAGGCAGTTGCTTTTGGCGTGTCAGGAAGGTGGTTCCGGCTAGTTGAGCAGGTGGATCAGGCGTGCTCGCCAGGGGGTTCATGCGGGTCTGGCAGGTGGTTTCGGTCTGTTCGGGGAGTGGTTCCGGCATCTCAGGCACATGGTTCTGGCACGTCTGAGAGGTGGTTCCGGCCGGCCGGAGAGGTGTTTCCGGAGTGTCCGCCAAGTGGTTCTGGCGTAGGTGAAAGGCGACGTTGGCGTGACCGGTAGGTGGTTCCAGCCAGCCCGGCAGGTGATTCCGGAGTGTCTGCCATGTGGTTCTGGCGTAGCTGGCAGGTGATTTTGGCGTGTCCAGCAGGTGGTTCCGGCGAGATCGGCAGGTGGTACCAGCGTGTCCGGAACATGGTTCTGGCACGGCTGAGAGATGGTTCCCTCATGCCCGGCAGGTGAATCCGGAGTGTCCGGCATGTGGTTCTGGCACCTCTGAGATGTGGTTCCCCCATGCCCGGCAGGTGATTCCGGAGTGTTCGGCATGTGGTTCTGGCACCTCTGAGAGTTGGTTCCAGAATGCCCGGCAGGTGGTTCCGGAGTGTCTGCCTAGTGGTTCTGGCGTAGTCGGCAGGTGATTCTGGCGTGTCCAGCAGGTGGTTCTGGGGAGTGGATCAGTTGGTTCCGGCATTCTCGGCAGGTGGTACCGGCATGTCCGTAACATGCTTCTGGCAAGTCTGAGAGGCGGTTCCGGCATGCCCGACAGGTGATTCCGGAGTGTTCGCCAAGTGGTTCTGGCGTAGCCGGCAGGTCATTTTGCATGTCCGGCGGTGGTTCCGGCGAGTCGAGCCGGTGGTTCCGGCATGTCCGGCAGGTGGTTCCGGCATGACCGGCAGGTGATACCGGAGTGTTCGCAAAGTGGTTCTGGCGTAGCCGGCAGGTGATTTTGCATGTCCGGCAATGGATCCGGCGAGTCGAGCCGGTGGTTCCGGAATGTCCGGCAGGTGGTTCTGGCGTGACCGGCACGAGGTTCTGGCACGTCTGAGAGTTGGTTCCGGCATGCCCGACAGGTGATTCTGGAGTGTCCGCCACGTGGTTCTGGCGTACCCGGCAGGTGATTTTGGCGTGTCTGGCAGGTGTTTCTTGCAAGTCGAGCATTTGGCTCAGGCATGCTCAGCAGGTGCTTCCGGCGTGTCTGGCAGGTGGTTCTGGTGTGTCTGAGAGCTGGTTCTGGCGTGTCTGGCAGATGATTCCGGAGTGTCCACCAAGTGGTTGTGGCATACCCGGCAGGTGATTTTAGCGTGTCAGGTAGGTGGTTCCAGCGAGTCGAGTAGGTGGTTCCGGCGTGCTCGGCAGGTGGTTCAGGCGGGTCTGGCAGGTGGTTTCGGTCTGTTCGGGGAGTGGTTCCGGCATCTCAGGCACATGGTTCTGGCACGTCTGATAGGTGGTTCCGGCCGGCCCGACAGGTGTTTCCATGGTGTCCGCCAAGTGGTTCTGGCATAGCTGGCAGGTGATGTTGGCGTGACCGGCAGGTGGTTCCAGTCAGCCCGGCATGTGATTCCGAATGTTCACCAAATGCTTGTGGAGTAGCCGGAAGTTGATTTTGGCATGTCCAGCAGGTGGTTTTGGCGAGTCGAGCAGGTGGTTCTGGCGTGCTCGGCAGGTGCTTCCGGTGTCATCGGCATGTGGTTCCGGCATGTCTGAGAGGTGGTTCCGCCATGCCCGGCAGGTGATTCCGGAGTGTTCCCCAAGTGGTTCTGGCATAGCCGGCAGGTGATTTTGCATGTCCGGCAATGGTTCCGGCGAGTCGAGCCGCTGGTTCCGGCATGTCCGGCAGGTGGTTCCGGCATGCCCGGCAGGTGATTCCGGAGTGTCCGGCATGTGGTTCTGGCACCTCTGAGAGGTGGTTCCGGCATGCCCGGCAGGTGGTTCCGGCGTGTCTGCCGAGTGGTTCTGGCGTAGTCGGCAGGTGATTGTGGCGTGTCCAGCAGGTGGTTCTGAGGAGTGGATCAGGTGGTTCCGGCATACTCTGCAGGTGGTACCGGCGTGTCCGGAACATGGTTCTGGCAAGTCTGAGAGGTGGTTCCGGCATGCCCGACAGGTGATTCCGGAGTGTTCGCCAAGTGGTTCTGGCGTAGCCGGCAGGTCATTTTGCATGTCCGGCGGTGGTTCCGCGAGTCGAGCCGGTGGTTCCGGTGTGTCCGGCAGGTGGTTCTGGCGTGACCGGCACGAGGTTCTGGCACGTCTGAGAGTTGGTTCCGGCATGCCCGACAGGTGATTCCGGAGTGTCCGCCACGTGGTTCTGGCGTACCCGGCAGGTGATTTTGGCGTGTCTGGCAGGTGCTTCTTGCAAGTCGAGCATTTGGCTCAGGCATGCTCAGCAGGTGCTTCCGGCGTGTCTGGCAGGTGGTTCTGGTGTGTCTGAGAGCTGGTTCTGGCATGTCTGGCAGATGATTCCGGAGTGTCCACCAAGTGGCTGTGCCATACCCGGCAGGTGATTTTAGCGTGTCAGGTAGGTGGTTCCAGCGAGTCGAGTAGGTGGTTCCGGCGTGCTCGGCAGGTGGTTCAGGCGGGTCTGGCAGGTGGTTTCGGTCTGTTCGGGGAGTGGTTCCGGCATCTCAGGCACATGGTTCTGGCACGTCTGATAGGTGGTTCCGGCCGGCCCGACAGGTGTTTCCATGGTGTCCGCCAAGTGGTTCTGGCATAGCTGGCAGGTGATGTTGGCGTGACCGGCAGGTGGTTCCAGCCAGCCTGGCATGTGATTATGAAGAGTTCACCAAATGGTTGTGGCCTAGCCGGCAGGTGATTTTGGCGTGTCCAGCAGGTGGTTTTGGCGAGTCAAGCAGGTTGTTCTGGCGTGCTCGGCGGGTGCTTCAGGTGTCATTAGCATGTGGTTCCGGCATGTCTGAGAGGTGGTTCCGCCATGCCCGGCAGGTGATTCCGGAGTGTTCGCCAAGTGGTTCTGGCGTAGCCGGCAGGTGATTTTGCATGTCCGGCAATGGTTCCGGCGAGTCGAGCCGGTGGTTCCGGCATGTCCGGCAGGTGGTTCCGGCATGACCGGCAGGTGATACCGGAGTGTTCGCAAAGTGGTTCTGGCGTAGCCGGCAGGTGATTTTGCATGTCCGGCAATGGATCCGGCGAGTCGAGCCGGTGGTTCCGGAATGTCCGGCAGGTGGTTCCGGCTTGTCCGGCAGGTGGTTCCGGCATGTCCAGCACGTGGTTCCAGCATGCCCGGCAGGTGATTCCGGAGTGTCCGGCATGTGGTTCTGGAACCTCTGAGAGGTGGTTCCGGCATGCACGGCAGGTGATACCGGAGTCTCCGGCATTTGGTTCTGGCACCTCTGAGAGGTGGTTCCGGAATGCCTGTCATGTGATTCCGGAGTGTCTGCCGAGTGGTTCTGGCGTAGCCGGCAGTTGATTTTGGCGTGTCCACTAGGTGGTTCTGGGGAGTGGATCAGCTGGTTCCGGCATACTCGGCAGGTGGTACCGGCGTTTCCAGAACATGGTTCTGGCAAGTCTGAGAGGTGGTTCCGGCACGCCTGACAGGTGATTCCGGAGCGTCCGCCAAGTGTTTCTGGCGTACCCGGCGGGTGATTTTCGCCTGTCCGACAGGTGTATCTTGCGAGTCAAGCAGGTGGCTGAGGCATGCTCAGCTGGTGCTTCCGGCGTCTCTGGCACGTGGTTCTGGTGTGTCTGAGAGCTGGTTCTGGCATGTCCGGCAGATGATTCCGGAGTGTCCACCAAGTGGTTCTGGTATACCTGGCAGGTGATTTTGGCGTGTCAGGAAGGTGGTTCCGGCTAGTTGAGCAGGTGGGTCAGGCATGCTCGACAGGGGGTTCCGGCATGCCCGGCAGGTGATACCGGAGTCCGGCCTTTGGTTCTGGCACCTCTGAGAGGTGGTTCCGGCATGCCCGGCAGGTGGTTCCGGAGGTCTGCCTAGTGGTTCTGGAGCCAGCCCGTCAGGTGATTCCGAAGAGTTCACCAAATGGTTGCGGCGTAGCAGGCAGTTGCTTTTGGCGTGTCAGGAAGGTGGTTCCGGCTAGTTGAGCAGGGGGATCAGTCGTGCTCGCCAGCGGGTTCATGCGGGTCTGGCAGGTGGTTTCGGTCTGTTCGGGGAGTGGTTCCGGCATCTCAGGCACATGGTTCTGGCACGTCTGTGAGGTGGCTCCGGCCGGCCCGAGAGGTGTTTCCGGAGTTTCCGCCAAGTGGTTCTGGCGTAGGTGAAAGGCGACGTTGGCGTGACCGGTAGGTGGTTCCAGCCAGCCCGGCAGGTGATGCCGGAGTGTCTGCCGTGTGGTTCTGGCGTAGCTGGCAGGTGATTTTGGCGTGTCCAGCAGGTGGTTCCGGCGAGATCGGCAGGTGGTACCAGCGTGTCCGGAACATGGTTCTGGCACGGCTGAGAGATGGTTCCGTCATGCCCAGCAGGTGAATCCGGAGTGTCCGGCATGTGGTTCTGGCACCTCTGAGATGTGGTTCCCCCATGCCCGGCAGGTGATTCCGGAGTGTTCGGCATGCGGTTCTGGCACCTCTGAGAGGTGGTTCCGGCATGCCCGGCAGGTGGTTCCGGAGTGCCTGCCTAGTGGTTCTGGCGTAGTCGGCAGGTGATTCTGGCGTGTCCAGCAGGTGGTTCTGGGGAGTGCATCAGGTGGTTCCGGCATTCTCGGCAGGTGGTACCGGCGTGTCCGGAACATGGTTCTGGCAAGTCTGAGAGGCGGTTCCGGCATGCCCGACAAGTGATTCCGGAGTGTTCGCCAAGTGGTTCTGGCGTAGCCGGCAGGTCATTTTGCATGTCCGGCGGTGGTTCCGCGAGTCGAGCCGGTGGTTCCGGTGTGTCCGGCAGGTGGTTCTGGCGTGACCGGCACGAGGTTCTGGCACGTCTGAGAGTTGGTTCCGGCATGCCCGACAGGTTTTGGCGAGTCAAGAAGGTCGTTCTGGTGTGCTCGGCAGGTGCTTGCGGTTTCATTGGCATGTGGTTCCGGCATGTCTGAGAGGTGGTTCCGCCATGCCCGGCAGGTGATTCTGGAGTGTTCGCCAAGTGGTTCTGGCGTAGCCGGCAGGTGATTTTGCATGTCCGGCAATGGTTCCGGCGAGTCGAGCCGGTGGTTCCGGCATGTCCGGCAGGTGATTCCGGCATGTCCAGCAGTTGGTTCTGAGAAGTGGATCAGGTGGTTCCGGCAGGCACGGCAGGTGATTCCGGAGTGTCCGGCATGTGATTCTGTCACCTCTGAGAGGTTGTTCTGGAATGCCCGGCAGGTGATACCACAGTGTCCGCCATTTGGTTCCGGCACCTCTGACACGTGGTTCCGGGATGCCTGGCATGTGATTCCGGAGTGTCTGCCGAGTGGTTCTGGCGTGTCCAGCAGGTGTTTCCGGTCTTTCCGGCAGGTGGTTCTGGCGTGTCCGGCACGAGGTTCTGGCACGTCTGAGAGTTGGTTCTGGCATGCCCGACAGGTGATTCCGGAGTGTCCGCCACGTGGTTCTGGCGTACCCGGCAGGTGATTTTGGCGTGTCTGGCAGGTTTTTCTTGCAAGTCGAGCATGTGGCTCAGGCATGCTCAGCAGGTGCTTCCGGCGTGTCTGGCACGTGGTTCTGGTGTGTCTGAGAGCTGGTTCTGGCATGTCCGGCAGATGATTCCGGAGTGTCCACCAAGTGGTTGTGGCACACCCGGCAGGTGATTTTAGCGTGTCAGGTAGGTCGTTCCGGCGAGTCGAGTTGGTGGTTCCGGCGTGCTCGGCAGGTGGTTCAGGCGGGTCTGGCAGGTGGTTTCGGTCTGTTCAGTGTCTGGTTCCGGCATCTCAGGCACATGGTTCTGGCACGCCTGATAGGTGGTTCCGGCCGGCCCAACAGGTGTTTCCATGGTGTCCGCCAAGTGGTTCTGGCATAGCTGGCAGGTGATGATGGCGTGACCGGCAGGTGGTTCCAGTCAGCCCGGCAGGTGATTCCGAAGTGTTCACCAAATGCTTGTGGAGTAGCCGGAAGTTGATTTTGGCATGTCCAGCAGGTGGTTTTGGCGAGTCGAGCAGGTGGTTCTGGCGTGCTCGGCAGGTGCTTCCGGTGTCATCGGCATGTGGTTCCGGCATGTCTGAGAGGTGGTTCCGCCATGCCCGGCAGGTGATTCCGGAGTGTTCCCCAAGTGGTTCTGGCATAGCCGGCAGGTGATTTTGCATGTCCGGCAATGGTTCCGGCGAGTCGAGCCGCTGGTTCCGGCATGTCCGGCAGGTGGTTCCGGCATGCCCGGCAGGTGATTCCGGAGTGTCCGGCATGTGGTTCTGGCACCTCTGAGAGGTGGTTCCGGCATGCCCGGCAGGTGGTTCCGGCGTGTCTGCCGAGTGGTTCTGGCGTAGTCGGCAGGTGATTGTGGCGTGTCCAGCAGGTGGTTCTGAGAAGTGGATCAGGTGGTTCCGGCAGGCACGGCAGGTGATTCCGGAGTGTCCGGCATGTGATTCTGTCACCTCTGAGAGTTTGTTCTGGCATGCCCGGCAGGTGATACCACAGTGACCGCATTTGGTTCTGGCACCTCTGACAGGTGGTTCCGGGATGCCTGGCATGTGATTCCGGAGTGTCTGCCGAGTGGTTCTGGCGTGTCCAGCAGGTGTTTCCGGTCTTTCCGGCAGGTGGTTCTGGCGTGTCCGGCACGAGGTTCTGGCACGTCTGAGAGTTGGTTCCGGCATGCCCGACAGGTGATTCCGGAGTGTCCGCCACGTGGTTCTGGCGTACCCGGCAGGTGATTTTGGCGTGTCTGGCAGGTGTTTCTTGCAAGTCGAGCATGTGGCTCAGGCATGATCAGCAGGTGCTTCCGGCCTGTCCGGCACGTGGTTCTGGTGTGTCTGAGAGCTGGTTCTGGCATGTCCGGCAGATGATTCCGGAGTGTCCACCAAGTGGTTGTGGCATACCCGGCAGGTGATTTTAGCGTGTCAGGTAGGTGGTTCCGGCGAGTCGAGTTGATGGTTCCGGCGTGCTCGGCAGGTGGTTCAGGCGGGTCTGGCAGGTGGTTTCGGTCTGTTCATTGTGTGGTTCCGGCATCTCAGGCACATGGTTCTGGCACGTCAGATAGGTGGTTCCGGCCGGCACGACAGGTGTTTCCATGGTGTCCGCCAAGTGGTTCTGGCATAGCAGGCAGGTGACTTTGGCGTGACCGGCAGGTGGTTCCAGCCAGCCCGGCAGGTGATTCCGAAGTTTTCACCAAATGGTTGTGGCGTAGCCGGAATCTGATTTTTGCATGTCCATCAGGTGGTTCCGGCGAGTCGAGTTGGTGGTTCTGGCGTGCTCAGCAGGTGCTTCCGGTGTCATTGGCATGTGGTTCTGGCATGTCTGAGAGGTGGTTCCGCCATGCCCGGCAGGTGATTCCGGAGTGTTCGCCAAGTGGTTCTGGCGTAGCCGGCAGGTGATTTTGCATGGCCGGCAATGGTTCCGGCGAGTCGAGCCGGTGGTTCCGGCATGTCCGGCAGGTGGTTCCGGCATGCCCGGCAGGTGATTCCGCAGTCTCCGTCATTTGGTCCTGACACCTCTGAGAGGTGGTTCAGGCATGCCCGACAGGTGATTCCGGAGTGTTCGCCAAGTGGTTCTGGCGTAGCCGGCAGGTCATTTTGCATGTCCAGCGGTGGTTCCGGCGAGTCGAGCCGGTGGTTCCGGCGTAGCCGGCAGTTGCTCTTGGCGTGTCCACTAGGTGGTTCTGGGGAGTGGATCAGCTGGTTCCGGCATACTCGGCAGGTGGTACCGGCGTGTCCAGAACATGGTTCTGGCAAGTCTGAGTGGTGGTTCCGGCACGCCCGACAGGTGATTCCGGAGCATCCGCCAAGTGTTTCTGGCGTACCCGGCAGGTGATTTTGGCACGTCCGACAGGTGTTTCTTGCGAGTCGAGCAGGTGGCTCAGGCATGCTCAGCTGGTGCTTCCGGCGTCTCTGGCACGTGGTTCTGGTGTGTCTGAGAGCTGGTTCTGGCATGTCCGGCAGATGATTCCGGAGTGTCCACCTAGTGGTTCGGGCATACCTGGCAGGTGATTTTGGCGTGTCAGGAAGGTGGTTCCGGCTAGTTGAGCAGGTGGATCAGGCGTGCTCGCCAGGGGGTTCATGCGGGTCTGGCAGGTGGTTTCGGTCTGTTCGGGGAGTGGTTCCGGCATCTCAGGCACATGGTTCTGGCACGTCTGAGAGGTGGTTCCGGCCGGCCGGAGAGGTGTTTCCGGAGTGTCCGCCAAGTGGTTCTGGCGTAGGTGAAAGTCGACGTTGGCGTGACCGGTAGGTGGTTCCAGCCAGCCCGGCAGGTGATTCCAGAGTGTGTGCCGTGTGGTTCTGGCGTAGCTGGCAGGTGATTTTGGCGTGTCCAGCAGGTGGTTCCGGCGATATCGGCAGGTGGTACCAGCGTGTCCGGAACATGGTTCTGGCACGGCTGAGAGATGGTTCCGTCATGCCCGGCAGGTGAATCCGGAGTGTCCGGCATGTGGTTCTGGCACCTCTGAGATGTGGTTCCCCCATGCCCGGCAGGTGATTCCGGAGTGTTCGGCATGTGGTTCTGGCACCTCTGAGAGGTGGTTCCGGCATGCCCGGCAGGTGGTTCCGGAGTGTCTGCCTAGTGGTTCTGGCGTAGTCAGCAGGTGATTCTGGCGTGTCCAGCAGGTGGTTCTGGGGAGTGGATCAGGTGGTTCCGGCATTCTCGGCGGGTGGTACCGGCGTGTCCGGAACATGGTTCTGGCAAGTCTGAGAGGCGGTTCCAGCATGCCCGACAGGTGATTCCGGAGTGTTCGCCAAGTGGTTCCGGCGTAGCCGGCAGGTCATTTTGCATGTCCGGCGGTGGTTCCGCGAGTCGAGCTGGTGGTTCCGGTGTGTCTGGCAGGTGGTTCTGGCGTGACCGGCACGAGGTTCTGGCACGTCTGAGAGTTGGTTCCGGCATGCCCAATAGGTGATTCCGGAGTGTCCGCCACGTGGTTCTGGCGTACCCGGCAGGTGATTTTGGCGTGTCTGGCAGGTGTTTCTTGCAAGTCGAGCATTTGGCTCAGGCATGCTCAGCAGGTGCTTCCGGCGTGTCTGGCAGGTGGTTCTGGTGTGTCTGAGAGCTGGTTCTGGCATGTCTGGCAGATGATTCCGGAGTGTCCACCAAGTGGTTGTGGCATACCCGGCAGGTGATTTTAGCGTGTCAGCTAGGTGGTTCCAGCGAGTCGAGTAGGTGGTTCCGGTGTGCTCGGCAGTTGGTTCAGGCGGGTCTGGCAGGTGGTTTCGGTCTGTTCGGGGAGTGGTTCCGGCATCTCAGGCACATGGTTCTGGCACGCCTGATAGGTGGTTCCGGCCGGCCCAACAGGTGTTTCCATGGTGTCCGCCAAGTGGTTCTGGCATAGCTGGCAGGTGATGCTGGCGTGACCGGCAGGTGGTTCCAGTCAGCCCGGCAGGTGATTCCGAAGTGTTCACCAAATGCTTGTGGAGTAGCCGGAAGTTGATTTTGGCATGTCCAGCAGGTGGTTTTGGCGAGTCGAGCAGGTGGTTCTGGCGTGCTCGGCAGGTGCTTCTGGTGTCATCGGCATGTGGTTCCGGCATGTCTGAGAGGTGGTTCCGCCATGCCCGGCAGGTGATTCCGGAGTGTTCCCCAAGTGGTTCTGGCATAGCCGGCAGGTGATTTTGCATGTCCGGCAATGGTTCCGGCGAGTCGAGCCGCTGGTTCCGGCATGTCCGGCAGGTGGTTCCGGCATGCCCGGCATGTGATTCCTTAGTGTCCGGCATGTGGTTCTGGCACCTCTGAGAGGTGGTTCCGGCATGCCCGGCAGGTGGTTCCGGCGTGTCTGCCGAGTGGTTCTGGCGTAGTCGGCCGGTGATTGTGGCGTGTCCAGCAGGTGGTTCTGAGGAGTGCATCAGGTGGTTCCGGCATACTCTGCAGGTGGTACCGGCGTGTCCGGAACATGGTTCTGGCAAGTCTGAGAGGTGGTTCCGGCATGCCCGACAGGTGATTCCGGAGTGTTCGCCAAGTGGTTCTGGCGTAGCCGGCAGGTCATTTTGCATGTCCGGCGGTGGTTCCGGCGAGTCGAGCCGGTGGTTCTGGCGTGTCCGGCAGGTGGTTCTGGCGTGACCGGCACGAGGTTCTGGCACGTCTGAGAGTTGGTTCCGGCATGCCCGACAGGTGATTCCGGAGTGTCCGCCACGTGGTTCTGGCGTACCCGGCAGGTGATTTTGGCGTGTCTGGCAGGTGTTTCTTGCAAGTCGAGCATTTGGCTCAGGCATGCTCAGCAGGTGCTTCCGGCGTGTCTGGCACATGGTTCTGGTGTGTCTGAGAGCTGGTTCTGGCATGTCTGTCAGATGATTCCAGAGTGTCCAGCTAGTGGTTGTGGCATACCTGGCAGGTGATTTTAGCGTGTCAGGTATGTGGTTCCAGCGAGTCGAGTAGGTGGTTCCGGAGTGCTCGGCAGGTGGTTCAGGCGGGTCTGGCAGGTGGTTTCGGTCTGTTCGGGGTGTGGTTCCGGCGTCTCAGGCACATGGTTCTGGCACGTCTGATAGGTGGTTCCGGCCGGCCCGACAGGTGTTTCCATGGTGTCCGCCAAGTGGTTCTGGCATAGCTGGCAGGTGATGTTTGTGTGACCGGCACGTGGTTCCAGAAAGCCCGGCAGGTGATTCCGAAGAGTTCACCAAATGGTTGTGGCCTAGCCGTCAGGTGATTTCGGCGTGTCCTGCAGGTGGTTTTGGCGAGTCAAGCAGGTCGTTCTGGCGTGCTCGGCAGGTGCTTCCGGTGTCATTGGCATGTGGTTCCGGCATGTCTGAGAGGTGGTTCCGCCATGCCCGGCAGGTGATTCTGGAGTGTTCGCCAAGTGGTTCTGGCGTAGCCGGCAGGTGATTTTGCATGTCCGGCAATGGTTCCGGCGAGTCGAGCCGGTGGTTCCGGCATGTCCGGCATGTGATTCCGGCATGTCCAGCAGGTGGTTCTGAGAAGTGGATCAGGTGGTTCCGGCAGGCACGGCAGGTGATTCCGGAGTGTCCGGCATGTGATTCTGTCACCTCTGAGAGGTTGTTCTGGCATGCCCGGCAGGTGATACCACAGTGTCCGCCATTTGGTTCTGGCACCTCTGACAGGTGGTTCCGGGATGCCTGGCATGTGATTCCGGAGTGTCTGCCGAGTGGTTCTGGCGTGTCCAGCAGGTGTTTCCGGTCTTTCCGGCAGGTGGTTCTGGCGTGTCCGGCACGAGGTTCTGGCACGTCTGAGAGTTGGTTCTGGCATGCCCGACAGGTGATTCCGGAGTGTCCGCCACGTGGTTCTGGCGTACCCGGCAGGTGATTTTGGCGTGTCTGGCAGGTTTTTCTTGCAAGTCGAGCATGTGGCTCAGGCATGCTCAGCACGTGCTTCTGGCGTGTCTGGCACGTGGTTCTGGTGTGTCTGAGAGCTGGTTCTGGCATGTCCGGCAGATGATTCCGGAGTGTCCACCAAGTGGTTGTGGCACACCCGGCAGGTGATTTTAGCGTGTCAGGTAGGTGGTTCCGGCGAGTCGAGTTGGTGGTTCCGGCGTGCTCGGCAGGTGGTTCAGGCGGGTCTGGCAGGTGGTTTCGGTCTGTTCATTGTGTGGTTCCGGCATCTCAGGCACATGGTTCTGGCACGTCAGATAGGTGCTTCCGGCCGGCACGACAGGTGTTTCCATGGTGTCCGCCAAGTGGTTCTGGCATAGCAGGCAGGTGACTTTGGCGTGACCCGCAGGTGGTTCCAGCCAGCCCGGCAGGTGATTCCGAAGTTTTCACCAAATGGTTGTGGCGTAGCCGGAATCTGATTTTTGCATGTCCATCAGGTGGTTCCGGCGAGTCGAGTTGGTGGTTCTGGCGTGCTCGGCAGGTGCTTCCGGTGTCATTGGCATGTGGTTCTGGCATGTCTGAGAGGTGGTTCCGCCATGCCCGGCAGGTGATTCCGGAGTGTTCGCCAAGTGGTTCTGGCGTAGCCGGCAGGTGATTTTGCATGGCCGGCAATGGTTCCGGCGAGTCGAGCCGGTGGTTCCGGCATGTCCGGCAGGTGGTTCCGGCATGCCCGGCAGGTGATTCCGCAGTCTCCGTCATTTGGTCCTGGCACCTCTGAGAGGTGGTTCAGGCATGCCCGACAGGTGATTCCGGAGTGTTCGCCAAGTGGTTCTGGCGTAGCCGGCAGGTCATTTTGCATGTCCAGCGGTGGTTCCGGCGAGTCGAGCCGGTGGTTCCGGCGTAGCCGGCAGTTGCTCTTGGCGTGTCCACTAGGTGGTTCTGGGGAGTGGATCAGCTGGTTCCGGCATACTCGGCAGGTGGTACCGGCGTGTCCAGAACATGGTTCTGGCAAGTCTGAGTGGTGGTTCCGGCACGCCCGACAGGTGATTCCGGAGCGTCCGCCAAGTGTTTCTGGCGTACCCGGCAGGTGATTTTGGCACGTCCGACAGGTGTTTCTTGCGAGTCGAGCAGGTGGCTCAGGCATGCTCAGCTGGTGCTTCCGGCGTCTCTGGCACGTGGTTCTGGTGTGTCTGAGAGCTGGTTCTGGCATGTCCGGCAGATGATTCCGGAGTGTCCACCTAGTGGTTCGGGCATACCTGGCAGGTGATTTTGGCGTGTCAGGAAGGTGGTTCCGGCTAGTTGAGCAGGTGGATCAGGCGTGCTCGCCAGGGGGTTCATGCGGGTCTGGCAGGTGGTTTCGGTCTGTTCGGGGAGTGGTTCCGGCATCTCAGGCACATGGTTCTGGCACGTCTGAGAGGTGGTTCCGGCCGGCCGGAGAGGTGTTTCCGGAGTGTCCGCCAAGTGGTTCTGGCGTAGGTGAAAGGCGACGTTGGCGTGACCGGTAGGTGGTTCCAGCCAGCCCGGCAGGTGATTCCAGAGTGTGTGCCGTGTGGTTCTGGCGTAGCTGGCAGGTGATTTTGGCGTGTCCAGCAGGTGGTTCCGGCGAGATCGGCAGGTGGTACCAGCGTGTCCGGAACATGGTTCTGGCACGGCTGAGAGATGGTTCCGTCATGCCCGGCAGGTGAATCCGGAGTGTCCGGCATGTGGTTCTGGCACCTCTGAGATGTGGTTCCCCCATGCCCGGCAGGTGATTCCGGAGTGTTCGGCATGTGGTTCTGGCACCTCTGAGATGTGGTTCCGGCATGCCCGGCAGGTGGTTCCGGAGTGTCTGCCTAGTGGTTCTGGCGTAGTCAGCAGGTGATTCTGGCGTGTCCAGCAGGTGGTTCTGGGGAGTGGATCAGGTGGTTCCGGCATTCTCGGCGGGTGGTACCGGCGTGTCCGGAACATGGTTCTGGCAAGTCTGAGAGGCGGTTCCAGCATGCCCGACAGGTGATTCCGGAGTGTTCGCCAAGTGGTTCTGGCGTAGCCGGCAGGTCATTTTGCATGTCCGGCGGTGGTTCCGCGAGTCGAGCTGGTGGTTCCGGTGTGTCCGGCAGGTGGTTCTGGCGTGACCGGCACGAGGTTCTGGCACGTCTGAGAGTTGGTTCCGGCATGCCCGAAAGGTGATTCCGGAGTGTCCGCCACGTGGTTCTGGTGTAGCCGGCAGGTGATTTTGGTGTGTCTGGCAGGTGTTTCTTGCAAGTCGAGCATTTGGCTCAGGCATGCTCAGCAGGTGCTTCCGGCGTGTCTTGCACGTGGTTCTGGTGTGTCTGAGATCTGGTTCTGGCATGTCCGGCAGATGATTCCGGATTGTCCACCAAGTGGTTGTGGCATACCCGGCCGGTGATTTTAGCGTGTCAGGTAGGTGGCTCCAGCGAGTCGAGAAGGTGGTTCCAGTGTGCTCGGCAGGTGGTTCAGGCGGGTCTGGCAGGTGGTTTCGGTCTGTTCGGGGTGTGGTTCCAGCATCTCAGGCACATGGTTCTGGCACGTCAGATAGGTGGTTCCGGCCTGCCCGACAGGTGTTTCCATGGTGTCCGCCAAGTGGTTCTGGCATAGCTGGCAGGTGATGTTGGCGTGACCGGCAGGTGGTTCCAGCCAGCCCGGCAGGTGATTCCGAAGTGTTCACCAAATGGTTGTGGCGTAGCCGGAAGGTGATTTTGGCGTGTCCAGAAGGTGGTTTTGGCGAGTCGAGCAGGTGATTCTGGAGTGCTCGGCAGGTGCTTCCGGTGTCATTGGCATGTGGTTCCGGCATGTGTGAGAGGTGGTTCCGCCATGCCCGGCAGGTGATTCCGGAGTGTTCCCCAAGTGGTTCTGGCATAGCCGGCAGGTGATTTTGCATGTCCGGCAATGGTTCCGGCGAGTCGAGCCGGTGGTTCCGGCAAGTCCGGCAGGTGATTCCGGCATGTCCAGCAGGTTGTTCCGGCATGCCCGGCAGGTGATACCGGAGTGTCCGGCATTTGGTTCTGGCTCCTCTGAGAGGTGGTTCCGGATGCCTGGCATGTGATTCCGGAGTGTCTGCCGATTGGTTCTGGCATAACCGGCAGTTGATTTTGGCGTGTCCAGGAGGTGGTTCTCGGGAGTGGATCAGGCGGTTCCGGCATACTCGGCAGGTGGTACCGGCGTGTCACGAACATGGTTCTGGCAAGTCTGAGAGGTGGTTCTGGGATGCCCGACAGGTGATTCTGGAGTGTTCGCCAAGTGCTTCTGGCGTAGACGACATGTCATTTTGCATGTCCGGCGGTGGTTCCGGCGAGTCGAGCCGGTGGTGCCGGCGTGTCCAGCAGGTGTTTCTGGTCTGTCCGGCAAGTGGTTCTGGCGTGTCCGGCACGAGGTTCTGGCACGTCTGAGAGTTGCTTCCAGCAAACCCGGCAGGTGATTCCGAAGAGTTCACCAAATGGTTGTGGCGTAGCCGGCAGGTGATTTTGGCGTGTCCAGCAGGTGGTTTTGGCGAGTCGAGCAGGTGGTTCTGGCATGCACGGCCGGTGCTTCCGGTGTCATTGACATGTGGTTCCGGCATGTCTGAGAGGTGGTTCCGGCATGCCCGGCAGGTGGTTCCGGAGAGTCTGCCGAGTGGTTCTGGAGCCAGCCCAGCAGGTGATTCTGAAGAGTTCACCAAATGGTTGTGGCGTAGCCGGCAGGTGATTTTGGCATGTCAGGAAGGTGGTTCCAGCTAGTTGAGCAGGTGGATCAGGCGTGCTCGCCAGTGGGTTCAGGCGGGTCTGGCAGGTGGTTTCGGTCTGTTCGGGGAGTGGTTCCGGCATCTCAGGCACATGGTTCTGACATGTCTGAGAGGTGTTTCCGGCCGGCCGGAGAGGTGTTTCCGGAGTGTCCGCCATGTCGTTCTGGCGTAGCTGAAAGGTGATGTTGGCGTGACCGGCAGGTGGTTCCAGCCAGCCCGGCAGGTGATTCCGGAGTGTCTGCCTTGAGGTTCTGGCGTAGCTGGCAGGTGATTTTGGCGTGTCCAGCAGGTGGTTCTGGCGAGCTCGGCAGGTGGTACCAGCCTGTCCGGAACATGGTTCTGGCACGTCTGAGAGATGGTTCTGGCATGCCTGGCAGGTGATTCCGGAGTGTCCGGCATGTGGTTCTGGCACCTCTGAGAGGTGGTTCCGGCATGCCCGGCAGGTGGTTCCGGAGTGTCTGCCGAGTGGTTCTGGCGTAGTCGGCAGGTGATTCTGGCGTGTCCTGCAGGTGGTTCTGGGGAGAGGATCAGGTGGTTCCGGCATATTCGGCAGGTGGTACCAGCGTGTCCGGAACATGGTTCTGGCAAGTCTGAGAGGCGGTTCCGGCACGCCCGACAGGTGATTCCGGAGTGTTCGCCAAGTGGTTCTGGCGTAGCCGGCAAATCATTTTGCATGTCCGGCGGTGGTTCCGGCGAGTCGATCCGGTGGTTCCGTCATGCCCGGCAGGTGCTTCCGGCGTGTCCGGCACGTGGTTCTGGTGTGTCACAGGGCTGGTTCTGGCATTTCCGGCAGATGATTCCGGAGTGTCCAGCATGTGGTTCTGGCACCTCTGAGAGGTGGTTCCGGCATGCCCGGCAGGTGATACCGGAGTGTCCGGAATGTGGTTCTGGCACCTCTGAGAGGTGGTTCCGGCATGCCCGACAGGTGATGCCGGAGTGTTCGCCAAGTGGTTCTGGCGTAGCCGGCAGGTCATTTTGCATGTCCGGCGGTGGTTCCGGCGAGTCGAGCCGGTGGTTCCGGCGTGTCCAGCAGGTGTTTCCGGGGTGTCCAGCAGGTGGTTCTGGCGTGTCCGGCACGAGGTTCTGGCACGTCTGAGAGTTGGTTCCGGCATGCCCGAAAGGTGATTCCGGAGTGTCCGCCACGTGGTCCTGGCGTACCCGGCAGGTGATTTTGGCGTGTCTGGCAGGTGTTTCTGGCAAGTCGAGCATTTGGCTCAGGCATGATCAGTAGGTGCATCCGGCGTGTCTGGCACGTGGTTCTGGTGTGTCTGAGAGCTGGTTCTGGCATGTCCGGCAGATGATTCCGGAGTGTCCACCAAGTGGTTGTGGCATACCCGGCAGGTGATTTTTGCGTGTCAGGTAGGTGGTTCCGGCGAGTCGAGTAGGTGGTTCCGCCGTGCTCGTCAGGTGGTTCAGGCGGGTCTGGCAGGAGGTTTCGGTCTTTTCAGTGTGTGGTTCCGGCATCTCAGGCACATGATTCTGGCACGTCTGAGAGGTGGTTCCGGCATGCCCGGCAGGTGATTCCGGAGTGTCCGGCATGCGGTTCTGGCAAATCTGAGAGGCTGTTCCGGCATGCCCGACAGGTGATTCCAGAGTGTTCGCCAAGTGGTTCTGGCGTAGCCGGCAGGTCAATTTGCGTGTCCGGCGGTGGTTCCGGCGAGTCGAGGCGGTGGTTCCGGAGTGTCCGGCAGGTGGTTCTGGCGTGACCGGCACGAGGTTCTGGCACGTCTGAGAGTTGTTTCCTGCATGCCCGACAGGTGATTCCGGAGTGTTCGCCAAGTGGTTCTGGCGTAGCCGGCAGGTGATTTTGCATGTCCGGCAATGGTTCCGGCGAGTCGAGCCGGTGGTTCCGGCATGTCCAGCAGGTGGTTCCGGTATGACCGGCAGGTGATTCCGGAGTGTCCGGCATGTGGTTTTGGTACCTCTGAGACGTGGTTCCGGCATGCCCGGCAGGTGATTCCGGAGTGTCCGGAATGTGGTTCTGGCACCTCTGAGAGGTGGTTCCGGCAAGCCCGGCAGTCGGTTACGGAGTTTCTGCCGAGTGGTTCTGGAGTAGCCGGCAGGTGATTCTGGCGTATCCAGCAGGTGGTTCTGGGGAGTGGATCAGGTGTTTCCGGCATACTCGGCAGGTGGTACCGGCGTGTCCGGAACATGGTTCTGGCAAGTCTGAGACGTGGTACCGGCATGCCCGACAGGTGATTCCGGAGTGTTCGCCAAGTGGTTCTGGCGTAGCCGGCAGGTCATTTTGCATGTCCGGCGGAGGTTCCGGCGAGTCGAGCCGGTGGTTGCGGCGTATCCAGCAGGTGTTTCCGGACTGTCCGGCAGGTGATTCTGGCGTGACCGGCACGAGGTTCTGGCACGTCTGAGAGTTGGTTCCGGCATGCCCGACAGGTGATTCCAGAGTGTCCGCCACGTGGTTCTGGCATACCCGGCAGGTGATTTTGGCGTGTCTGGCAGGTGTTTCAGGCAAGTCGAGCATTTGGCTCAGGCATGCACAGCAGGTGCTTCCGGCGTGTCTGGCACGTGGTTCTGGTGTTTCTGAGAGCTGGTTGTGGCATGTCCGGCAGATGATTCCGGAGTGTCCACCAAGTGGTTGTGGCATACCCGGCAGATGATTTTAGCGTGTCATGTAGCTGGATCCGGCGAGTCGAGTAGGTGGTTCCGGCGTGCTCGGCAGGTGGTTCAGGCGGGTCTGGCAGGTGGTTTCGGTCTCTTCGGGGTGTGGTTCCGGCATCTCAGGAACATGGTTCTGGCACGTCTGATAGGTGGTTCCGGCCGGCCCGACAGGTGTTTCCATGGTGTCCGCCAAGTGGTTCTGGCATAGCTGGCAGGTGATGTTGGCGTGACCGGCAGGTGGTTCCAGCAAGCAAAGCAGGTGATTCCAAAGTGTTCACCAAATGGTCGTGGCGTAGCCGGAAGGTGATTTTGGCGTGTCCAGCAGGTGGTTTTGGCGAGTCGAGCAGGTGGTTCTGGCGTGCTCGGCAGGTGCTTCCGGTGTCATTGTCATGCGGTTCCGGCATGTCTGAGAGGTGGTTCCGCCATGTCCGGCAGGTGATTCCGGATTGTTCGCCAAGTGGTTCAGGAGTAGCCGGCAGGTGATTTTGCATGTCCGGCAATGGTTCCGGCGAGTCGAGCCGGTGGTTCCGGAATGTCCGGCAGGTGGTTCCGGCATGTCCGGCAGGTGGTTCCGGCATGCCCGGCAGGTGATTCCGGAGTGTCCGGCATGTGGTTGTGGCACCTCTGAGAGGTGGCTCCGGCAGGCCCGGCAGGTGATACCGGACTGTTCGCCAAGTGGTTCTGGCATAGCCGGCTGGTGATTTTGCATGTCCGGCAATGGTTCCGGCGCGTCGAGCCGGTGGTTCCGGAATGTCCGGCAGGTGGTTCCGGCATATCCGGCAGGTGGTTCCGGCATGTCCAGCACGTGGTTCCAGCATGCCCGGAAGGTGATACCAGACTCTCCGGCATTTGGTTCTGGCACCTCTGAGAGGTGGTTCCGGAATGCCTGGCCTGTGATTCTGGAGTGTCTGCCGAGTGGTTCTGGCGTAGCCGGCAGTTGATCTTGGCGTGTCCACTAGGTGGTTCTGGGGAGTGGATCAGCTGGTTCCGGCATACTCGGCAGGTGGTACCGGCGTCTCCAGAACATGGTTCTGGCAAGTCTGAGAGGTGGTTCCGGCACGCCCGACAGGTGATTCCGGAGCGACCGCCAAGTGTTTCTGGCGTACCCGGCAGGTGATTTTGGCATGTCCGACAGGTGTTTCTTGCGAGTCGAGCAGGTGGATCAGGCATGGTCAGCTGGTGCTTCCGGCGTCTCTGGCACGTGGTTCTTTTGTGTCTGAGAGCTGGTTCTGGCATGTGCGCCAGATGATTCCGGAGTGTCCACCAAGTCGTTCTGGTATACCTGGCAGGTGATTGTGGCGTGTCAGGAAGGTGGTTCCGGCTAGTTGAGCAGGTGGATCAGGCGTGCTCGCCAGGGGGTTCAGGCGGGTCTGGCAGGTGGTTTCGGTCTCTTTGGGGAGTGGTTCCGGCATCTCAGGCACATGGTTCTGGGACGTCTGAGAGGTGGTTCCGGTCGGCCCGACAGGTGTTTCCGGAGTGTCTGCCAAGTGGTTCTGGTGTAGCTGAAAGTGATGTTGGCATGACCGGCAGGTGGTTCCAGCCAGCTCGGCAGGTGATTCCGGAGTGTCTGCCACGTGGTTCTGGCGTAGCCGGCAGGTGATTTTGGCGTGTCCAGCAGGTGGTTCCGGCGAGCTCGGCAGGTGGTACCAGCGTGTCCGGAACATGGTTCTGGCACGTCTTAGAGATGGTTCCGGCATGCCCGGCAGGTGATTCTGGGGTGTCCGGCATGTGGATCTGGCGTAGGTGAAAGGCCACGTTGGCGTGACCGGTAGGTGGTTCCAGTCAGCCCGGCAGGTGATTCCGGAGTGTCTGCCGTGTGGTTCTGGCGTAGCTGGCAGGTGATTTTGGCGTGTCCAGCAGGTGGTTCCGGCGAGATCGGCAGGTGGTACCAGCGTGTCCGGAACATGGTTCTGGC
The DNA here is from genome assembly GCF_041296265.1 of Equus caballus. Classification (NCBI taxonomy): domain Eukaryota; kingdom Metazoa; phylum Chordata; class Mammalia; order Perissodactyla; family Equidae; genus Equus; species Equus caballus. The sequence continues at coordinate 5,307,699 of NW_027222395.1, forward strand.
ACGGCTGAGAGATGGTTCCGTCATGCCCGGCAGGTGAATCCAGAGTGTCCGGCATGTGGTTCTGGCACCTCTGAGATGTGGTTCCCCCATGCCCGGCAGGTGATTCCGGAGTGTTCGGCATTTGGTTCTGGCACCTCTGAGAGGTGGTTCCGGCATGCCCGGCAGGTGGTTCCGGAGTGTGTGCCTAGTGGTTCTGGCGTAGTCGGCAGGTGATTCTGGCGTGTCCAGCAGGTGGTTTTGGCGAGTCGAGCAGGTGGTTCTGGCGTGCTCGGCAGGTGCTTCCGGTGTCATCGGCATGTGGTTCCGGCATGTCTGAGAGGTGGTTCCGCCATGCCCGGCAGGTGATTCCGGAGTGTTCCCCAAGTGGTTCTGGCATAGCCGGCAGGTGATTTTGCATGTCCGGCAATGGTTCCGGCGAGTCGAGCTGCTGGTTCCGGCATGTCCGGCAGGTTGTTCCGGCATGCCCGGCAGGTGATTCCGGAGTGTCCGGCATGTGGTTCTGGCACCTCTGAGAGGTGGTTCCGGCATGCCCGGCAGGTGGTTCCGGCGTGTCTGCCGAGTGGTTCTGGCGTAGTCGGCAGGTGATTGTGGCGTGTCCAGCAGGTGGTTCTGAGGAGTGGATCTGGTGGTTCCGGCATACTCTGCAGGTGGTACCGGCGTGTCCGGAACATGGTTCTGGCAAGTCTGAGTGGTGGTTCCGGCATGCCCGACAGGTGATTCCGGAGTGTTCGCCAAGTGGTTCTGGCGTAGCCGGCAGGTCATTTTGCATGTCCGGCGGTGGTTCCGGCGAGTCGAGCCGGTGGTTCTGGCGTGTCCGGCAGGTGGTTCTGGCGTGACCGGCACGAGGTTCTGGCACGTCTGAGAGTTGGTTCCGGCATGCCCGACAGGTGATTCCGGAGTGTCCGCCACGTGGTTCTGGCGTACCCGGCAGGTGATTTTGGCGTGTCTGGCAGGTGTTTCTTGCAAGTCGAGCATTTGGCTCAGGCATGCTCAGCAGGTGCTTCCGGCGTGTCTGGCACATGGGTCTGGTGTGTCTGAGAGCTGGTTCTGGCATGTCCGGCAGATGATTCCGGAGTGTCCACCAAGTGGTTGTGGCATACCGGGCAGGTGATTTTAGCGTGTCAGGTAGGTGGTTCCAGCGAGTCGAGTAGGTGGTTCCGGCGTGCTCGGCAGGTGGTTCAGGCGGGTCTGGCAGGTGGTTTCGGTCTGTTCGGGGTGTGGTTCCGGCGTCTCAGGCACATCGTTCTGGCACGTCTGATAGGTGGTTCCGGCCGGCCCGACAGGTGTTTCCATGGTGTCCGCCAAGTGGTTCTGGCATAGCTGGCAGGTGATGTTTGTGTGACCGGCACGTGGTTCCAGAAAGCCCGGCAGGTGATTCCAAAGAGTTCACCAAATGGTTGTGGCCTAGCCGGCAGGTGATTTCGGCGTGTCCTGCAGGTGGTTTTGGCGAGTCAAGCAGGTCGTTCTGGCGTGCTCGGCAGGTGCTTGCGGTTTCATTGGCATGTGGTTCGGGCATGTCTGAGAGGTGGTTCCGCCATGCCCGGCAGGTGATTCCGGAGTGTTCGCCAAGTGGTTCTGGCGTAGCCGGCAGGTGATTTTGCATGTCCGGCAATGGTTCCGGCGAGTCGAGCCGGTGGTTCCGGCATGTCCGGCAGGTGATTCCGGCATGTCCAGCAGGTGGTTCTGAGAAGTGGATCAGGTGGTTCCGGCAGGCACGGCAGGTGATTCCGGAGTGTCCGGCATGTGATTCTGTCACCTCTGAGAGGTTGTTCTGGCATGCCCGGCAGGTGATACCACAGTGTCCGGCATTTGGTTCTGGCACCTCTGACAGGTGGTTCCGGGATGCCTGGCATGTGATTCCGGAGTGTCTGCCGGGTGGTTCTGGCGTGTCCAGCAGGTGTTTCCGGTCTTTCCGGCAGGTGGCTCTGGCGTGTCCGGCACGAGGTTCTGGCACGTCTGAGAGTTGGTTCCGGCATGCCCGACAGGTGATTCCGGAGTGTCCGCCACGTGGTTCTGGCGTACCCGGCAGGTGATTTTGGCGTGTCTGGCAGGTGTTTCTTGCAAGTCGAGCATGTGGCTCAGGCATGATAAGCAGGTGCTTCCGGCCTGTCCGGCACGTGGTTCTGGTGTGTCTGAGAGCTGGTTCTGGCATGTCCGGCAGATTATTCCGGAGTGTCCACCAAGTGGCTGTGGCATACCCGGCAGGTGATTTTAGCGTGTCAGGTAGGTGGTTCCGGCGAGTCGAGTTGGTGGTTCCGGCGTGCTCGGCAGGTGGTTCAGGCGGGTCTGCCAGGTGGTTTCGGTCTGTTCGGTGTGTGGTTCCGGCATCTCAGGCACATGGTTCTGGCACGTCTGATAGGTGGTTCCGGCCGGCCCGACAGGTGTTTCCTTGGTGTCCGCCAAGTAGTTCTGGCATAGCAGGCAGGTGGCGTTGGCGTGACCGGCAGGTGGTTCCAGCCAGCCCGGCAGGTGATTCCGAAGTTTTCACCAAATGGTTGTGGCGTAGCCGGAATCTGATTTTTGCATGTCCAGCAGGTGGTTTTGGCGAGTCGAGCAGGTGGTTCTGGCGTGCTCGGCAGGTGCTTCCGGTGTCATTGGCATGTGGTTCCGGCATGTCTGAGAGGTGGTTCCGCCATGCCCGGCAGGTGATTCCGGAGTGTTCGCCAAGTGGTTCTGGCGTAGCCGGCAGGTGATTTTGCATGGCCGGCAATGGTTCCGGCGAGTCGAGCCGGTGGTTCCGGCATGTCCGGCAGGTGGTTCCGGCATGCCCGGCAGGTGATTCCGCAGTCTCCGTCATTTGGTCCTGGCACCTCTGAGAGGTGGTTCAGGCATGCCCGACAGGTGATTCCGGAGTGTTCGCCAAGTGGTTCTGGCGTAGCCGGGAGGTCATTTTGCATGTCCAGCGGTGGTTCCGGCGAGTCGAGCCGGTGGTTCCGGCGTAGCCGGCAGTTGCTCTTGGCGTGTCCACTAGGTGGTTCTGGGGAGTGGATCAGCTGGTTCCGGCATACTCGGCAGGTGGTACCGGCGTGTCCAGAACATGGTTCTGGCAAGTCTGAGAGGTGGTTCCGGCACGCCCGACAGTGATTCCGGAGCGTCCGCCAAGTGTTTCTGGCGTACCCGGCAGGTGATTTTGGCATGTCCGACAGGTGTTTCTTGCGAGTCGAGCAGGTGGCTCAGGCATGCTCATCTGGTGCTTCCGGCGTCTCTGGCACGTGGTTCTGCTGTGTCTGAGAGCTGGTTCTGGCATGTCCGGCAGATGATTCCGGAGTGTCCACCAAGTGGTTCTGGTATACCTGGCAGGTGATTTTGGCGTGTCAGGAAGGTGGTTCCGGCTAGTTGAGCAGGTGGATCAGGCGTGCTCGCCAGGGTGTTCATGCGGGTCTGGCAGGTGGTTTCGGTCTGTTCGGGGAGTGGTTCCGGCATCTCAGGCACATGGTTCTGGCACGTCTGAGAGGTGGTTCCGGCCGGCCGGAGAGGTGTTTCCGGAGTGTCCGCCAAGTGGTTCTGGCGTAGGTGAAAGGCGACTTTGGCGTGACCGGTAGGTGGTTCCAGCCAATCCGGCAGGTGATTCCGGAGTGTCTGCCGTGTGGTTCTGGCGTAGCTGGCAGGTGGTTTTGGCGTGTCCAGCATGTGGTTCCGGCGAGATCGGCAGGTGGTACCAGCGTGTCCGGAACATGGTTCTGGCACGGCTGAGAGATGGTTCCGTCATGCCCGGCAGGTGAATCCGGAGTGTCCGGCATGTGGTTCTGGCACCTCTGAGATGTGGTTCCCCCATGCCCGGCAGGTGATTCCGGAGTGTTCGGCATGTGGTTCTGGCACCTCTGAGAGGTGGTTCCAGCATGCCCGGCAGGTGGTTCCGGAGTGTCTGCCTAGTGGTTCTGGCGTAGCCGGCAGGTGATTCTGGCGTGTCCAGCAGGTGGTTCTGGGGAGTGGATCAGGTGGTTCCGGCATTCTCGGCAGGTGGTACCGGCGTGTCCGGAACATGGTTCTGGCAAGTCTGAGATGCGGTTCCGGCATGCCCGACAGGTGATTCCGGAGTGTTCGCAAAGTGGTTCTGGCGTAGCCGGCAGGTCATTTTGCATGTCCGGCGGTGGTTCCACGAGTCGAGCCGGTGGATCCGGTGTGTCCGGCAGGTGGTTCTGGCGTGACCGGCACGAGGTTCTGGCACGTCTGAGAGTTGGTTCCGGCGTGCCCGACAGGTGATTCCGGAGTGTCCGCCACGTGGTTCTGGCGTGCTCGGCAGGTGCTTCCGGTGTCATCGGCATGTGGTTCCGGCATGTCTGAGAGGTGGTTCCGCCATGCCCGGCAGGTGATTCCGGAGTGTTCCCCAAGTGGTTCTGGCACCTCTGAGAGGTGGTTCCAGCATGCCCGGCAGGTGGTTCCGGCGTGTCTGCCGAGTGGTTCTGGCGTAGTCGGCAGGTGATTGTGGCGTGTCCAGCAGGTGGTTGTGAGGAGTGGATCAGGTGGTTCCGGCATACTCTGCAGGTGGTACCGGCGTGTCCGGAACATGGTTCTGGCAAGTCTGAGAGGTGGTTCCGGCATGCCTGACAGGTGATTCCGGAGTGTTCGCCAAGTGGTTCTGGCGTAGCCGGCAGGTCATTTTGCATGTCCGGTGGTGGTTCCGCGAGTCGAGCCGGTGGTTCTGGTGTGTCCGGCAGGTGGTTCTGGCGTGACCGGCACGAGGTTCTGGCACGTCTGAGAGTTGGTTCCGGCGTGCCCGACAGGTGATTCCGGAGTGTCCGGCATTTGGTTCTGGCACCTCTGAGAGGTGGTTCCGGCATGCCCGGCAGGTGGTTCCGGCGTGTCTGCCGAGTAGTTCTGGCGTAGTCGGCAGGTGATTGTGGCGTGTCCAGCAGGTGGTTCTGAGGAGTGGATCAGGTGGTTCCGGCATACTCTGCAGGTGGTACCGGCGTGTCCGGAACATGGTTCTGGCAAGTCTGAGAGGTGGTTCCGGCATGCCCGACAGGTGATTCCGGAGTGTTCGCCAAGTGGTTCTGGCGTAGCCGGCAGGTCATTTTGCATGTCCGGCGGTGGTTCCGGCGAGTCGAGCCGGTGGTTCTGGCGTGTCCGACAGGTGGTTCTGGCGTGACCGGCACGAGGTTCTGGCACGTCTGAGAGTTGGTTCCGGCATGCCCGACAGGTGATTCCGGAGTGTCCGCCACCCGGTTCTGGCATACCCGGCAGGTGATTTTGGCGTGTCTGGCAGGTGTTTCTTCCAAGTCGAGCATTTGGTTCAGGCATGCTCAGCAGGTGCTTCCGGCGTGTCTGGCACGTGGTTCTGGTGTGTCTGAGAGCTGGTTCTGGCATGTCCGGCAGATGATTCCGGAGTGTCCACCAAGTGGTTGTGGCATACCCGGCAGGCGATTTTAGCGTGTCAGGTAGGTGGTTCCGGCGAGTCGAGTAGGTGGTTCTGGCGGGCACGGCAGGTGGTTCAGGCGGGTCTGGCAGGTGGTTTCAGTCTGTTCGGGGTGTGGTTCCGGCATCTCAGGCACATGGTTCTGGCACGTCTGAGAGGTGGTTCCGGCCGGCCCTACAGGTGTTTCCGGAGTGTCCGCCAAGTGGTTCCGGCGTAGCTGAAAGGTCATGTTGGTGTGACCGGCATGTGGTTCCAGCCAGCCCAGCAGGTGATTCCGGAGTGTCTGCTGAATGGTTCTGGAGTAGCCGGCAGCTGATTTTGGCGTGTCCAGCAGGTCGTTCCGGCGAGCTCGGCAGGTGCTTCCGGTGTCATTGGCATGTGGTTCCGGCATGTCTGAGAGGTGGTTCCGCCATGCCCGGCAGGTGATTCCGGAGTGTTCGCCAAGTGGTTCTGGCGTAGCCGGGAGGTGATTTTGCATGTCCGGCAATGGTTCCGGCGAGTCGAGCCGGTGGTTCCGGCATGTCCAGCAGGTGGTTCCGGCATGCCCGGCATGTGATTCCGGAGTGTCCGGCATGTGGTTCTGGCACCTCTGAGACGTGGTTCCGGCATGCCCGGCAGGTGATACAGGAGTGTCCGGCATTTGGTTCTGGCACCTCTGAGAGGTGGTTCCGGAATGCCTGGCATGTGATTCCCGAGTGACTGCCGAGTGGTTCTGGCGTAGCCGGCAGGTGATTTTGGCGTGTCCAGCAGGTGGTTCCCCCGAGCTCGGCAGGTGGTTCCGGCATTTCCGGAACATGGTTCTGGCAAATCTGAGAGATGGTTCCGGCATGCCCGGCAGGTGATTCCGGAGTGTCTGCTGAATGGTTCTGGCGTACCCGGCAGGTGATTTTGGCGTGTCTGACAGACGTTTCTTGCAAGTCGAGCATTAGGCTCAGGCATGCTCAGCAGGTGCTTCCGGCGTGTCTGGCACGTGGTTCTGCTGTGTCTGAGAGCTGGTTCTGGCATGTCCGGCAGATGATCCCGGAGTGTCCAACAAGTGGTTGTGGCATACCCGGCAGGTGATTTTAGCGTGTCAGGTAGGTGGTTCCGGCGAGTCGAGTAGGCGGTTCCGGCGTGCTCGGCAGGTGGTTCAGGCGGGTCTGGCAGGAGGTTTCGGTCTGTTCGGGGAGTGGTTCCGGCATCTCAGGCACATGGTTCTGGCACGTCTGAGAGTTGGTTCCGGCATGCCGACAGGTGATTCCGGCGTGTCCGCCACGTGGTTCTTGCGTACCCGGCCGGTGATTTTGGCGTGTCCACTAGGTGGTTCTGGGGAGTGGATCAGCTGGTTCTGGCATTCTCGGCAGGTGGTACCGGCGTGTCCAGAACATGGTTCTGGCAAGTCTGAGAGGTGGTTCCGGCACGCCCGACAGGTGATTCCGGAGCGTCCGCCAAGTGTTTCTGTCGTGCCCGGTAAGTGATTTACGCCTGTCCGAGAGGTGTATCTTGCGAGTCGAGCAGGTGGCTCAGGCATGCTCAGCTGGTGCTTCCGGCGTCTCTGGCACGTGGTTCTGCTGTGTCTGAGAGCTGGTTCTGGCATGTCCGGCAGAGGATTCCGGAGTGTCCACCAAGTGGTTCTGGTATACCTGGCAGGTGATTTTGGCGTGTCAGGAAGGTGGTTCCGGGTAGTTGAGCAGGTGGATCAGGCGTGCTCGCCAGGGTGTTCATGCGGGTCTGGCAGGTGGTTTCGGTCTGTTCGGGGAGTGGTTCCGGCATCTCAGGCACATGGTTCTGGCACGTCTGAGAGGTGGTTCCGGCACGCCCGACAGGTGATTCCGGAGCGTCCGCCAAGTGTTTCTGTCGTGCCCGGTAGGTGATTTACGCCTGTCCGAGAGGTGTATCTTGCGAGTCGAGCAGGTGGCTCAGGCATGCTCAGCTGGTGCTTCCGGCGTCTCTGGCACGTGGTTCTGCTGTGTCTGAGAGCTGGTTCTGGCATGTCCGGCAGAGGATTCCGGAGTGTCCACCAAGTGGTTCTGGTATACCTGGCAGGTGATTTTGGCGTGTCAGGAAGGTGGTTCCGGCTAGTTGAGCAGGTGGATCAGGCGTGCTCGCCAGGGTGTTCATGCGGGTCTGGCAGGTGGTTTCGGTCTGTTCGGGGAGTGGTTCCGGCATCTCAGGCACATGGTTCTGGCACGTCTGAGAGGTGGTTCCGGCCGGCCGGAGAGGTGTTTCCGGAGTGTCCGCCAAGTGGTTCTGGCGTAGGTGAAAGCCGACGTTGGCGTGACCGGTAGGTGGTTCCAGCCAATCCGGCAGGTGATTCCGGAGTGTCTGCCGTGTGGTTCTGGCGTAGCTGGCAGGTGGTTTTGGCGTGTCCAGCATGTGGTTCCGGCGAGATCGGCAGGTGGTACCAGCGTGTCCGGAACATGGTTCTGGCACGGCTGAGAGATGGTTCCGTCATGCCCGGCAGGTGAATCCGGAGTGTCCGGCATGTGGTTCTGGCACCTCTGAGATGTGGTTCCCCCATGCCCGGCAGGTGATTCCGGAGTGTTCGGCATGTGGTTCTGGCACCTCTGAGAGGTGGTTCCAGCATGCCCGGCAGGTGGTTCCGGAGTGTCTGCCTAGTGGTTCTGGCGTAGCCGGCAGGTGATTCTGGCGTGTCCAGCAGGTGGTTCTGGGGAGTGGATCAGGTGGTTCCGGCATTCTCGGCAGGTGGTACCGGCGTGTCCGGAACATGGTTCTGGCAAGTCTGAGATGCAGTTCCGGCATGCCCGACAGGTGATTCCGGAGTGTTCGCCAAGTGGTTCTGGCGTAGCCGGCAGGTCATTTTGCATGTCCGGCGGTGGTTCCGCGAGTCGAGCCGGTGGATCCGGTGTGTCCGGCAGGTGGTTCTGGCGTGACCGGCACGAGGTTCTGGCACGTCTGAGAGTTGGTTCCGGCGTGCCCGACAGGTGATTCCGGAGTGTCCGCCACGTGGTTCTGGCGTGCTCGGCAGGTGCTTCCGGTGTCATCGGCATGTGGTTCCGGCATGTCTGAGAGGTGGTTCCGCCATGCCCGGCAGGTGATTCCGGAGTGTTCCCCAAGTGGTTCTGGCATAGCCGGCAGGTGATTTTGCATGTCCGGCAATGGTTCCGGCGAGTCGAGCCGCTGGTTCCGGCATGTCCGGCAGGTGGTTCCCGCATGCCCGGCAGGTGATTCCGGAGTGTCCGGCATGTGGTTCTGGCACCTCTGAGAGGTGGTTCCAGCATGCCCGGCAGGTGGTTCCGGCGTGTCTGCCGAGTAGTTCTGGCGTAGTCGGCAGGTGATTGTGGCGTGTCCAGCAGGTGGTTCTGAGGAGTGGATCAGGTGGTTCCGGCATACTCTGCAGGTGGTACCGGCGTGTCCGGAACATGGTTCTGGCAAGTCTGAGAGGTGGTTCCGGCACGCCCGACAGGTGATTCCGGAGCGTCCGCCAAGTGTTTCTGTCGTGCCCGGTAGGTGATTTACGCCTGTCCGAGAGGTGTATCTTGCGAGTCGAGCAGGTGGCTCAGGCATGCTCAGCTGGTGCTTCCGGCGTCTCTGGCACGTGGTTCTGATGTGTCTCAGAGCTGGTTCTGGCATCTCCGGCAGATGATTCCGGAGTGTCCACCAAGTGGTTCTTGTATAACTGGCAGGTGATTTTGGCGTGTCAGGAAGTTGGTTCCGGCTAGTTGAGCAGGTGGATCAGGCGTGCTCACCAGGGGGTTCAGGCGGGTCTGGCAGGTGGTTTTGGTCTGTTCGGGGAGTGGTTCTGGCATCTCAGGCTCATGGTTCTGGCATGTCTGAGAGGTGGTTCCGGCCGGCCCGACAGGTGTTTCCATCGTGTCCGCCAAGTGGTTCTGGCATAGCTGGCAGGTGATGTTGGCGTGACCGGCAGGTGGTTCCAGCAAGCCCGGCAGGTGACTCCGAAGTGTTCACCAAATGGTTGTGGCGTAGCCGGCAGGTGATTTTGGCGTGTCCAGCAGGTGGTTTTGGCGAGTCGAGTAGGTGGTTCTCGGGTGCTCTGCAGGTGCTTCCGGTGTCATTGGCATGTGGTTCCGGCATGTCTGAGAGGTGGTTCCGGCATGCCCGGTAGGTGGTTCCGAAGTGTCTGCCGAGTGGTTCTGGAGCCAGCCCGGCAGGTGATTCCTAAGAGTTCACCAAATGGTTGAGACGTAGCCGGCAGGTTATTTTGGCGTGTCAGGAAGGTGGTTCCGGCTAGTTGAGCAGATGGATCAGGCGTGCTCTCCAGGCGGTTCAGGTGGGTCTGGCAGGTGGTTTCGGTCTGTTCGGGGAGTGGTTCCGGCATCTCAGGCACATGGTTCTGGCACGTCTGGGAGGTGGTTACGGCCGGCCCGACAGGTGTTTCCGGAGTGTCCGCCAAGTGGTTCTGGCGAAGCCGGCAGGTGATTTTGCATGTCCGGCAATGGTTCCGGCGAGTCGAGCCGGTGGTTCCGGCATGTCCGGCAGGTGGTTCCGGCATGCCCGGCAGGTGATACCGGAGTCCGGCATTTGGTTCTGGCACCTCTGAGAGGTGGTTCCGGCATGCCCGGCAGGTGGTTCCGGAGTGTCTGCCGAGTGGTTCTGGAGCTAGCCCGTCAGGTGATTCCGAAGAGTTCACCAAATGGTTGCCGCGTAGCAGGCAGTTGCTTTTGGCGTGTCAGGAAGGTGGTTCCGGCTAGTTGAGCAGGTGGATCAGGCGTGCTCGCCAGGTGGTTCATGCGGGTCTGGCAGGTGGTTCCGGTCTGTTCGGGGAGTGGTTCCGGCATCTCAGGCACATGGTTCTGGCACGTCTGGGAGGTGGTTACGGCCGGCCCGACAGGTGTTTCCGGAGTGTCCGCCAAGTGGTTCTGGCGAAGCCGGCAGGTGATTTTGCATGTCCGGCAATGGTTCCGGCGAGTCGAGCCGGTGGTTCCGGCATGTCCGGCAGGTGGTTCCGGCATGCCCGGCAGGTGATACCGGAGTCCGGCATTTGGTTCTGGCACCTCTGAGAGGTGGTTCCGGCATGCCCGGCAGGTGGTTCCGGAGTGTCTGCCGAGTGGTTCTGGAGCCAGCCCGTCAGGTGATTCCGAAGAGTTCACCAAATGGTTGCCGCGTAGCAGGCAGTTGCTTTTGGCGTGTCAGGAAGGTGGTTCCGGCTAGTTGAGCAGGTGGATCAGGCGTGCTCGCCAGGTGGTTCATGCGGGTCTGGCAGGTGGTTCCGGTCTGTTCGGGGAGTGGTTCCGGCATCTCAGGCACATGGTTCTGGCACGTCTGAGAGGTGGTTCCGGCCGGCCGGAGAGGTGTTTCCGGAGTGTCCGCCAAGTGGTTCTGGCGTAGGTGAAAGGCGACGTTGGCGTGACCGGCAGGTGGTTCCAGCCAGCACGGCAGGTGATTCCGGAGTGTCTGCCGTGTGGTTCTGGCGTAGCTGGCAGGTGATTTTGGCGTGTCCAGCAGGTGGTTCCGGCGAGATCGGCAGGTGGTACCAGCGTGTCCGGAACATGGTTCTGGCACGGCTGAGAGATGGTTCCGTCATGCCCGGCAGGTGAATCCGGAGTGTCCGGCATGTGGTTCTGGCACCTCTGAGATGTGGTTCCCCCATGCCCGGCAGGTGATTCCGGAGTGTTCAGCATGTGGTTCTGGCACCTCTGAGAGGTGGTTCCGGCATGCCCGGCAGGTGATTCCGGAGTGTCCGGCATGTGGTTCTGGCACCTCTGAGAGGTGGTTCCGGCAAGCCCGGCAGTTGGTTACGGAGTGTCTGCCGAGTGGTTCTGCAGTAGCCGGCATGTGATTCTGGCGTATCCAGCAGGTGGTTCTGTGGAGTGGATCAGGTGGTTCCGGCATACTCGGCAGGTGGTACCGGCGTGTCCGGAACATGGTTCTGGCAAGTCTGAGAGGTGGTACCGGCATGCCCGACAGGTGATTCCGGAGTGTTCGCCAAGTGGTTCTTGCGTAGCCGGCAGGTCATTTTGCATGTCCGGCGGTGGTTCCGCGAGTCGAGCCGGTGGTTCCGGTGTGTCCGGCAGGTGGTTCTGGCGTGACCGGCACGAGGTTCTGGCACGTCTGAGAGTTGGTTCCGGCATGCCTGACAGGTGATTCCGGAGTGTCCGCCACGTGGTTCTGGCGTACCCGGCAGGTGATTTTGGCGTGTCTGGCAGGTGTTTCTTGCAAGTCGAGCATTTGGCTCAGGCATGCTCAGCAGGTGCTTCCGGCGTGTCTGGCAGGTGGTTCTGGTGTGTCTGAGAGCTGGTTCTGGCGTGTCTGGCAGATGATTCCGGAGTGTCCACCAAGTGGTTGTGGCATACCCGGCAGGTGATTTTAGCGTGTCAGGTAGGTGGTTCCGGCGAGTAGAGTAGGTGGTTCCGGCGTGCTCGGCAGGTGGTTCAGGTGGGTCTGGCAGGTGGTTTCGGTCTGTTCGGGGAGTGGTTCAGGCATCTCAGGCACACGGTTCTGGCACGTCTGATAGGTGGTTCCGGCCGGCCCGACAGGTGTTTCCATGGTGTCCGCCAAGTGGTTCTGGCATAGCTGGCAGGTGATGTTGGCGTGACCGGCAGGTGGTTCCAGTCAGCCCGGCATGTGATTCCGAATGTTCACCAAATGCTTGTGGAGTAGCCGGAAGTTGATTTTGGCATGTCCAGCAGGTGGTTTTGGCGAGTCGAGCAGGTGGTTCTGGCGTGCTCGGCAGGTGCTTCCTGTGTCATCGGCATGTGGTTCCGGCATGTCTGAGAGGTGGTTCCGCCATGCCCGGCAGGTGATTCCGGAGTGTTCCCCAAGTGGTTCTGGCATAGCCGGCAGGTGATTTTGCATGTCCGGCAATGGTTCCGGCGAGTCGAGCCGCTGGTTCCGGCATGTCCGGCAGGTGGTTCCGGCATGCCCGGCAGGTGATTCCGGAGTGTCCGGCATGTGGTTCTGGCACCTCTGAGAGGTGGTTCCGGAATGCCCGGCAGGTGGTTCCGGCGTGTCTGCCGAGTGGTTCTGGCGAGGCCGGCAGGTGATTTTGCATGTCCGGCAATGGATCCGGCGAGTCGAGCTGGTGGTTCCGGAATGTCCGGCAGGTGGTTCCGGCATGTCCGGCAGGTGGTTCCGGCATGTCCAGAACGTGGTTCCAGCATGCCCGGCAGGTGATTCCGGAGTGTCCGGCATTTGGTTCTGGCACCTCTGAGAGGTGGTTCCGGAATGCCTGTCATGTGATTCCGGAGTGTCTGCCGAGTGGTTCTGGCGTAGCCGGCAGTTGATTTTGGCGTGTCCAAGAGTTGGTTCTGGGGAGTGGATCAGCTGGTTCTGGCATACTCGGCAGGTGGTACCGGCGTGTCCAGAACTTGGTTCTGGCAAGTCTGAGAGGTGGTTCCGGCCGGCCCGACAGGTGTTTCCGGAGTGTCCTCCAAGTGGTTCTGGCGTAGGTGAAATGTGATGTTGGCGTGACCGACAGGTGGTTCCAGCCAGACGGGCAGGTGATTCCGGAGTGTCTGCCGAGTGGTTCTGGCGTAGCCGGCGAGTGATTTTGGCGTGTCCAGCGGGTGGTTTTGGCGAGTCAAGCAGGTGGTTCTGTCGTGCTCGGCAGGTGCTTCCGGTGTCATTGGCATGCGGTTCCGGCATGTCTGAGAGGTGGTTCCGCCATGCCCGGCAGGTGATTCCGGAGTGTTCGCCAAGTGGTTCTGGCGTAGCCGGCAGGTTCTTTTGCCTGTCCGGCACTGGTTCCGGCGAGTCGAGCCGGTGGTTCTGGCATTTCCAGCAGGTGGTTCCGGTATGCCCGGCAGGTGATTCCGGATTGTCCGGCATGTGGTTTTGGCACCTCTGAGAGGTGGTTCCGGCATCCCCGGCAGGTGATTCCGGAGTGTCCGGCATGTGGTTCTGGCACCTCTGAGAGTTGGTTCCGGCAAGCCCGGCAGTTGGTTACGGAGTGTCTGCCGAGTGGTTCTGGAGTAGCCGGCAGGTGATTCTGGCGTATCCAGCAGGTGGTTCTGTGGAGTGGATCAGGTGGTTCCGGCATACTCGGCAGGTGGTACTGGCGTGTCCGGAACATGGTTCTGGCCAGTCTGAGAGGTGGTACCGGCATGCCCGACAGGTGATTCCGGAGTGTTCGCCAAGTGGTTCTGGCGTAGCCGGCAGGTCATTTTGCATGTCCGGCGGTGGTTCCGGCGAGTCGAGCCTGTGGTTGCGGCGTATCCAGCAGGTGTTTCCGGTCTGTCCGGCAGGTGATTCTGGTGTGACCGGCACGAGGTTCTGGCACGTCGGAGAGCTGGTTCCGGCATGCCCGACAGGTGATTCCAGAGTGTCCGACATGTGGTTCTGGCGTACCCGGCAGGTGATTTTGGCGTGTCTGGCAGGTGTTTCTGGCAAGTCGAGCATTTGGCTCAGGCATGCTCAGCAGGTGCTTCCGGCGTGTCTGGCACGTGGTTCTGGTGTGTCTGAAAGCTGGTTCTGGCATGTCCGGCAGATGATTCCGGAGTGTCCACCAAGTGGTTGTGGCATACCCGGCAGGTGATTTTAGCGTGTCATGTAGCTGGATCCGGCGAGTCGAGTAGGTGGTTCCGGCGTGCTCGGCAGGTGGTTCAGGCGGGTCTGGCAGGTGGTTTCGGTCTGTTCAGGGTGTGGTTCCGGCATCTCAGGCACATGGTTCTGGCACGTCTGATAGGTGGTTCCGGCCGGCCCGACAGGTGTTTCCATGGTGTCCGCCAAGTGGTTCTGGCATAGCTGGCAGGTGATGTTGGCGTGACCCGCAGGTGGTTCCAGCCAGCCAAGCAGGTGATTCCAAAGAGTTCACCAAATGTTTGTGGCGTAGCCGGCAGGTGATTTTGGCGTGTCCAGCAGGTGGTTTTGGCGAGTCGAGCAGGTGGTTCTGGCGTGCTCGGCAGGTGCTTCCGGTGTCATTGGCATGAGGTTCTGGCATGTCTGAGAGGTGGTTCCGCCATGCCCGGCAGGTGATTCCGGAGTGTTCGCCAAGTGGTTCTGGCGTAGCCGGCAGGTGATTTTGCATGTCCGGCAATGGTTCCGGCGAGTCGAGCCGGTGGTTCTGGAATGTCCGGCAGGTGGTTCCGGCATGTCCGGCAGGTGGTTCCGGCATGTCCAGCACGTGGTTCCAGCATGCCTGGCAGGTGATTCCGGAGTGTCCGGCATGTGGTTCTGGCACCTCTGAGAGGTGGTTCCGGCATGCCCGGCAGGTGATACCAGAGTGTCCGGCATTTGGTTCTGGCACCTCTGAGAGGTGGTTCCGGAATACCTGGCCTGTGATTCCGGAGTGTCTGCCGAGTGGTTCTGGCGTAGCCGGCAGTTGATTTTGGCGTGTCCACTAGTTGGTTCTGGGGAGTGGATCAGCTGGTTCCGGCATACTCGGCAGCTGGTACCGGCGTGTCCACAACATGGTTCTGGCAAGTCTGAGAGGTGGTTCCGGCACGCCCGACAGGTGATTCCGGAGCGTCTGCCAAGTGTTTCTGGCGTACCCGGCGGGTGATTTACGCCTGTCCGACAGGTGTATCTTGCGAGTCGAGCAGGTGGCTCAGGCATGCTCAGCTGGTGCTTCCGGCGTCTCTGGCACGTGGTTCTGGTGTGTCTGAGAGCTGGTTCTGGCATGTCCGGCAGATGATTCCGGAGTGTCCACCAAGTGGTTGTGGCATACCTGGCAGGTGATTTTAGCGTGTCAGGTAGGTGGTTCCAGCGAGTCGAGTAGGTGGTTCCGGCGTGCTCGGCAGGTGGTTCAGGCGGGTCTGGCAGGTGGTTTCGGTCTGTTCGGGGTGTGGTTCCGGCGTCTCAGGCACATGGTTCTGGCACGTCTGATAGGTGGTTCCGGCCGGCCCGACAGGTGTTTCCATGGTGTCCGCCAAGTGGTTCTGGCATAGCTGGCAGGTGATGTTTGTGTGACCGGCACGTTGTTCCAGAAAGCCCGGCAGGTGATTCCGAACAGTTCACCAAATTGTTGTGGCCTAGCCGGCAGGTGATTTTGGCGTGTCCAGCAGGTGGTTTTGGCAAGTCAAGCAGGTTGTTCTGGCGTGCTCGGCGGGTGCTTCAGGTGTCATTAGCATGTGGTTCCGGCATGTCTGAGAGGTGGTTCCGCCATGCCCGGCAGGTGATTCCGGAGTGTTCGCCAAGTGGTTCTGGCGTAGCCGGCAGGTGATTTTGCATGTCCGGTAATGGTTCCGGTGAGTCGAGCCGGTGGTTCCGGCATGTCCGGCAGGTGGTTCCGGCATGACCGGCAGGTGATACCGGAGTGTTCGCCAAGTGGTTCTGGCGTAGCCGGCAGGTGATTTTGCATGTCCGGCAATGGATCCGGCGAGTCGATCCGGTGGTTCCGGAATGTCCGGCAGGTGGTTCCGGCATGTCCGGCAGGTGGTTCCGGCATGTCCAGAACGTGGTTCCAGCATGCCCGGCAGGTGATTCCGGAGTGTCCGGCATGTGGTTCTGGAACCTCTGAGAGGTGGTTCCGGCATGCACGGCAGGTGATACCGGAGTCTCCGGCATTTGGTTCTGGCACCTCCGAGAGGTGGTTCCGGAATGCCTGTCATGTGATTCCGGAGTGTCTGCCGAGTGGTTCTGGCGTAGCCGGCAGTTGATTTTGGCGTGTCCACTAGCTGGTTATGGGGAGTGGATCAGCTGGTTCTGGCATACTCGGCAGGTGGTACCGGCGTGTCCAGAACTTGGTTCTGGCAAGTCTGAGAGGTGGTTCCGGCACGCCCGACAGGTGATTCCGGAGCGTCCGCCAAGTGTTTCTGGCATACCCGGCGGGTGATTTTCGCCTGTCCGACAGGTGTATCTTGCGAGTCAAGCAGGTGGGTGAGGCATGCTCAGCTGGTGCTTCCGGCGTCTCTGGCACGTGGTTCTGGTGTGTCTGAGAGCTGGTTCTGGCATGTCCGGCAGATGATTCCGGAGTGTCCACCAAGTGGTTCTGGTATACCTGGAAGGTGATTTTGGCGTGTCAGGAAGGTGGTTCCGGCTAGTTGAGCAGGTGGATCAGGCGTGCTCGACAGGGGGTTCAGGCGGGTCTGGCAGGTGGTTTCGGTCTGTTCGGGGAGTGGTTCCGGCATCTCAGGCACATGGTTCTGGCACGTCTGAGAGGTGGTTCTGGCCGGCCCGACAGGTGTTTCCGGAGTGTCCTCCAAGTGGTTCTGGCGTAGGTGAAAGGTGATGTTGGCGTGACCGACAGGTGGTTCCAGCCAGACCGGCAGGTGATTCCGGAGTGTCTGACGAGTGGTTCTGGCGTAGCCGGCAGATGATTTTGGCGTGTCCAGCGGGTGGTTTTGGCGAGTCAAGCAGGTGGTTCTGTCGTGCTCGGCAAGTGCTTCCGGTGTCATTGGCATGCGGTTCCGGCATGTCTGAGAGGTGGTTCCGCCATGCCCGGCAGGTGATTCCGGAGTGTTCGCCAAGTGGTTCTGGCGTAGCCGGCAGGTTCTTTTGCCTGTCCGGCACTGGTTCCGGCGAGTCCAGCCGGTGGTTCTGGCATGTCCAGCAGGTGGTTCCGGTATGCCCGGCAGGTGATTCCGGATTGTCCGGCATGTGGTTTTGGCACCTCTGAGAGGTGGTTCCGGCATCCCCGGCAGGTGATTCCGGAGTGTCCGGCATGTGGTTCTGGCACCTCTGAGAGGTGGTTCCGGCAAGCCCGGCAGTTGGTTACGGAGTGTCTGCCGAGTGGTTCTGGAGTAGCCTGCAGGTGATTCTGGCGTATCCAGCAGGTGGTTCTGTGGAGTGGATCGGGTGGTTCCGGCATACTCGGCAGGTGGTACCGGCGTGTCCGGAACATGGTTCTGGCAAGTCTGAGAGGTGGTTCCGGCACGCCCGACAGGTGATTCCGGAGCGTCTGCCAAGTGTTTCTGGCGTACCCGGCGGGTGATTTACGCCTGTCCGACAGGTGTATCTTGCGAGTCGAGCAGGTGGCTCAGGCATGCTCAGCTGGTGCTTCCGGCGTCTCTGGCACGTGGTTCTGGTGTGTCTGAAAGCTGGTTCTGGCATGTCCGGCAGATGATTCCGGAGTGTCCACCAAGTGGTTGTGGCATACCTGGCAGGTGATTTTAGCGTGTCAGGTAGGTGGTTCCAGCGAGTAGAGTAGGTGGTTCCGGCGTGCTCGGCAGGTGGTTCAGGCGGGTCTGGCAGGTGGTTTCGGTCTGTTCGGGGTGTGGTTCCGGCGTCTCAGGCACATGGTTCTGGCACGTCTGATAGGTGGTTCCGGCCGGCCCGACAGGTGTTTCCATGGTGTCCGCCAAGTGGTTCTGGCATAGCTGGCAGGTGATGTTTGTGTGACCGGCACGTGGTTCCAGAAAGCCCGGCAGGTGATTCCGAAGAGTTCACCAAATGGTTGTGGCCTAGCCGGCATGTGATTTTGGCGTGTCCAGCAGGTGGTTTTGGCGAGTCAAGCAGGTTGTTCTGGCGTGCTCGGCGGGTGCTTCAGGTGTCATTAGCATGTGGTTCCGGCATGTCTGAGAGGTGGTTCCGCCATGCCCAGCAGGTGATTCCGGAGTGTTCGCCAAGTGGTTCTGGCGTAGCCGGCAGGTGATTTTGCATGTCCGGCAATGGTTCCGGCGAGTCGAGCCGGTGGTTCCGGCATGTCCGGCAGGTGGTTCCGGCATGACCGGCAGGTGATACCGGAGTGTTCGCCAAGTGGTTCTGGCGTAGCCGGCAGGTGATTTTGCATGTCCGGCAATGGATCCGGCGAGTCGATCCGGTGGTTCCGGAATGTCCGGCAGGTGGTTCCGGCATGACCGGCAGGTGGTTCCGGCATGTCCAGAACGTGGTTCCAGCATGCCCGGCAGGTGATTCCGGAGTGTCCGGCATGTGGTTCTGGAACCTCTGAGAGGTGGTTCCGGCATGCACGGCAGGTGATACCGGAGTCTCCGGCATTTGGTTCTGGCACCTCCGAGAGGTGGTTCCGGAATGCCTGTCATGTGATTCCGGAGTGTCTGCCGAGTGGTTCTGGCGTAGCCGGCAGTTGATTCTGGCGTATCCAGCAGGTGGTTCTGTGGAGTGGATCAGGTGGTTCCGGCATACTCGGCAGGTGGTACCGGCGTGTCCGGAACATGGTTCTGGCAAGTCTGAGAGGTGGTACCGGCATGCCCGACAGGTGATTCCGGAGTGTTCGCCAAGTGGTTCTGGCGTAGCCGGCAGGTCATTTTGCATGTCCGGCGGTGGTTCCGGCGAGTCGAGCCGGTGGTTGCAGCGTATCCAGCAGGTGTTTCCGGTCTGTCCGGCAGGTGATTCTGGTGTGACCGGCACGAGGTTCTGGCACGTCGGAGAGCTGGTTCCGGCATGCCCGACAGGTGATTCCAGAGTGTCCGACATGTGGTTCTGGCGTACCCGGCAGGTGATTTTGGCGTGTCTGGCAGGTGTTTCTTGCAAGTCGAGCATTTGGCTCAGGCATGCTCAGCAGGTGCTTCCGGCGTGTCTGGCACGTGGTTCTGGTGTGTCTGAAAGCTGGTTCTGGCATGTCCGGCAGATGATTCCGGAGTGTCCACCAAGTGGTTGTGGCATACCCGGCAGGTGATTTTAGCGTGTCATGTAGCTGGATCCGGCGAGTCGAGTAGGTGGTTCCGGCGTGCTCGACAGGTGGTTCAGGCGGGTCTGGCAGGTGGTTTCGGTCTGTTCAGGGTGTGGTTCCGGCATCTCAGGCACATGGTTCTGGCACGTCTGATAGGTGGTTCCGGCCGGCCCGACAGGTGTTTCCATGGTGTCCGCCAAGTGGTTCTGGCATAGCTGGCAGGTGATGTTTGTGTGACCGGCACGTTGCTCCAGAAAGCCCGGCAGGTGATTCCGAAGAGTTCACCAAATGGTTGTGGCCTAGCTGGCAGGTGATTTCGGCGTGTCCTGCAGGTGGTTTTGGCGAGTCAAGCAGGTCGTTCTGGCGTGCTCGGCAGGTGCTTGCGGTTTCATTGGCATGTGGTTCCGGCATGTCTGAGAGGTGGTTCCGGCATGTCCGGCAGGTGATTCCGGCATGTCCAGCAGGTGGTTCTGAGATGTGGATCAGGTGGTTCCGGCAGGCACGGCAGGTGATTCCGGAGTGTCCGGCATGTGATTCTGTCACCTCTGAGAGGTTGTTCTGGCATGCCGGGCAGGTGATACCACAGTGTCCGGCATTTGGTTCTGGCACCTCTGACAGGTGGTTCCGGGATGCCTGGCATGTGATTCCGGAGTGTCTGCCGAGTGGTTCTGGCGTGTCCAGCAGGTGTTTCCGGTCTTTCCGGCAGGTGGTTCTGGCGTGTCCGACACGTGGTTCTGGTGTGTCTGAGAGCTGGTTCTGGCATGTCCGGCAGATGATTCCGGAGTGTCCACCAAGTGGTTGTGGCATACCCGGCAGGTGATTTTAGCGTGTCAGGTAGGTGGTTCCGGCGAGTCGAATTGGTGGTTCCGGCGTGCTCGGCAGGTGGTTCAGGCGGTTCTGGCAGGTGGTTTCGGTCTGTTCGGTGTGTGGTTCCGGCATCTCAGGCACATGGTTCTGGCACGTCTGATAGGTGGTTCCGGCCGGCCCGACAGGTGTTTCCATGGTGTCCGCCAAGTGGTTCTGGCATAGCAGGCAGGTGACGTTGGCGTGACCGGCAGGTGGTTCCAGCCAGCCCGGCAGGTGATTCCGAAGTTTTCACCAAATGGTTGTGGCGTAGCCGGAATCTGATTTTTGCATGTCCAGCAGGTGGTTTTGGCGAGTCGAGCAGGTGGTTCTGGCGTGCTCGGCAGGTGCTTCCGGTGTCATTGGCATGTGGTTCCGGCATGTCTGAGAGGTGGTTCCGCCATGCCCGGCAGGTGATTCCGGAGTGTTCGCCAAGTGGTTCTGGCGTAGCTGGCAGGTGATTTTGCATGGCCGGCAATGGTTCCGGCGAGTCGAGCCGGTGGTTCCGGCATGTCCGGCAGGTGGTTCCGGCATGCCGGCAGGTGATTCCGCAGTGTCCGGCATTTGGTCCTGGCACCTCTGAGAGGTGGTTCCGGCATGCCCGACAGGTGATTCCGGAGTGTTCGCCAAGTGGTTCTGGCGTAGCCGGCAGGTCATTTTGCATGTCCAGCGGTGGTTCCGGCGAGTCGAGCCGGTGGTTCCGGCGTAGCCAGCAGTTGCTCTTGGCGTGTCCACTAGGTGGTTCTGGGGAGTGGATCAGCTGGTTCCGGCATACACGGCAGGTGGTACCTGTGTGTCCAGAACATGGTTCTGGCAAGTCTGAGAGGTGGTTCCGGCACGCCCGACAGGTGATTCCGGAGCGTCCGCCAAGTGTTTCTGGCGTACCCGGCAGGTGATTTTGGCATGTCCGACAGGTGTTTCTTGTGAGTCGAGCAGGGGGCTAAGGCATGCTCAGCAGGTGCTTCCGGCGTCTCTGGCACGTGGTTCTGGTGTGTCTGAGAGCTGGTTCTGGCATGTCCGGCAGATGATTCCGGAGTGTCCACCAAGTGGTTCTTGTATACCTGGCAGGTGATTTTGGCGTGTCAAGAAGGTGGTTCCGGCTAGTTGAGCAGGTGGATCAGGCGTGCTCGCCACGGGGTTCATGCGGGTCTGGCAGGTGGTTTCGGTCTGTTCGGGGAGTGGTTCCGGCAGCTCAGGCACATGGTTCTGGCACGTCTGAGAGGTGGTTCCGGCCGGCCGGAGAGGTGTTTCCGGAGTGTCCGCCAAGTGGTTCTGGCGTAGGTGAAAGGCGCCGTTTGCGTGACCTGTAGGTGGTTCCAGCCAGCCCGGCAGGTGATTCCAGAGTGTCTGCCGTGTGGTTCTGGCGTAGCTGGCAGGTGATTTTGTCGTGTCCAGCAGGTGGTTCCGGCGAGATCGGCAGGTGGTACCAGCGTGTCCGGAACATGGTTCTGGCACGGCTGAGAGATGGTTCCGTCATGCCCGGCAGGTGAATCCGGAGTGTCCGGCATGTGGTTCTGGCACTTCTGAGATGTGGTTCCCCCATGCCCGGCAGGTTATTCCGGAGTGTTCGGCATGTGGTTCTGGCACCTCAGAGAGGTGGTTCCGGCATGCACGGCAGGTGGTTCCGGAGTGTCTGCCTAGTGGTTCTGGCGTAGTCGGCAGGTGATTCTGGCGTGTCCAGCAGGTGGTTCTGGGGAGTGGATCAGGTGGTTCCGGCATTCTCGGCAGGTGGTACCGGCGTGTCCGAAACATGGTTCTGGCAAGTCTGAGAGGCGGTTCCGGCATGCCCGACAGGTGATTCCGGAGTGTTCGCCAAGTGGTTCTGGCGTAGCCGGCAGGTCATTTTGCATGTCCGGCGGTGGTTCCGCGAGTCGAGCTGGTGTTCCGGTGTGTCCGGCAGGTGGTTCTGGCGTGACCGGCACGAGGTTCTGGCACGTCTGAGAGTTGGTTCCGGCGTGCCCGACAGGTGATTCTGGAGTGTCCGCCACGTGGTTCTGACGTACCCGGCAGGTGATTTTGGCGTGTCTGGCAGGTGTTTCTTGCAAGTCGAGCATTTGGCTCAGGCATGCTCAGCAGGTGCTTCCGGCGTGTCTTGCAGGTGGTTCTGGTGTGTCTGAGAGCTGGTTCTGGCATCTTTGGCATATGATTCCGGAGTGTCCACCAAGTGGTTGTGGCATACCCGGCAGGTGATTTTAGCATGTCAGGTAGGTGGTTCCAGCGAGTCGAGTAGGTGGTTCCGGCGTGCTCGGCAGGAGGTTCAGGCGGGTCTGGCAGGTGGTTTCGGTCTGTTCGGGGTGTGGTTCCGGCGTCTCAGGCACATGGTTCTGGCACGTCTGATAGGTGGTTCCGGCCGGCCCGACAGGTGTTTCCATGGTGTCCGCCAAGTGGTTCTGGCATAGCTGGCAGGTGATGTTTGTGTGACCGGCACGTTGCTCCAGAAAGCCCGGCAGGTGATTCCGATGAGTTCACCAAATGGTTGTGGCCTAGCTGGCAGGTGATTTCGGCGTGTCCTGCAGGTGGTTTTGGCGAGTCAAGCAGGTCGTTCTGGCGTGCTCGGCAGGTGCTTGCGGTTTCATTGGCATGTGGTTCCGGCATGTCTGAGAGGTGGTTCCGGCATGTCCGGCAGGTGATTCCGGCATGTCCAGCAGGTGGTTCTGAGATGTGGATCAGGTGGTTCCGGCAGGCACGGCAGGTGATTCCGGAGTGTCCGGCATGTGATTCTGTCACCTCTGAGAGGTTGTTCTGGCATGCCCGGAAGGTGATACCACAGTGTCCGGCATTTGGTTCTGGCACCTCTGACAGGTGGTTCCGGGATGCCTGGCATGTGATTCCGGAGTGTCTGCCGAGTGGTTCTGGCGTGTCCAGCAGGTGTTTCCGGTCTTTCCGGCAGGTGGTTCTGGCGTGTCCGGCACGTGGTTCTGGTGTGTCTGAGAGCTGGTTCTGGCATGTCCGGCAGATGATTCCGGAGTGTCCACCAAGTGGTTGTGGCATACCCGGCAGGTGATTTTAGCGTGTCAGGTAGGTGGTTCCGGCGAGTCGAGTTGGTGGTTCCGGCGTGCTCGGCAGGTGGTTCAGGCGGTTCTGGCAGGTGGTTTCGGTCTGTTCGGGGAGTGGTTCCGGCATCTCAGGCACATGGTTCTGGCATGTCTGATAGGTGGTTCCGGCCGGCCCGACAGGTGTTTCCATGGTGTCCGCCAAGTGGTTCTGGCATAGCTGGCAGGTGATGTTGGCGTGACCGGCAGGTGGTTCCAGTCAGCCCGGCAGGTGATTCCGAAGTGTTCACCAAATGCTTGTGGAGTAGCCGGAAGTTGATTTTGGCATGTCCAGTAGTTGGTTTTGGCGAGTCGAGCAGGTGGTTCTGGCGTGCTCGGCAGGGGCTTCCGTTGTCATCGGCATGTGGTTCCGGCATGTCTGAGAGGTGGTTCCGCCATGCCCGGCAGGTGATTCCGGAGTGTTCCCCAAGTGGTTCTGGCATAGCCGGCAGGTGATTTTGCATGTCCGGCAATGGTTCCGGCGAGTCGAGCCGCTGGTTCCGGCATGTCCGACAGGTGGTTCCGGCATGCCCGGCAGGTGATTCCGGAGTGTCCGGCATGTGGTTCTGGCACCTCTGAGAGGTGGTTCCGGCATGCCCGGCAGGTGGTTCCGGCGTGTCTGCCGAGTGGTTCTGGCATAGTCGGCAGGTGATTGTGGCGTGTCCAGCAGGTGGTTCTGAGGAGTGGATCAGGTGGTTCCGGCATACTCTGCAGGTGGTACCGGCGTGTCCGGAACATGGTTCTGGCAAGTCTGAGAGGTGGTTGCGGCATGCCTGACAGGTGATTCCGGAGTGTTCGCCAAGTGGTTCTGGCGTAGCCTGCAGGTCATTTTGCATGTCCGGCGGTGGTTCCGGCGAGTCGAGCCGGTGGTTCTGGCGTGTCCGGAAGGTGGTTCTGGCGTGACCGGCACGAGGTTCTGGCACGTCTGAGAGTTGGTTCCGGCATGCCCGACAGGTGATTCCGGAGTGTCCGCCACGTGGTTCTGGCGTACCCGGCAGGTGATTTTGGCGTGTCTGGCAGGTGTTTCTTGCAAGTCGAGCATTTGGCTCAGGCATGCTCAGCAGGTGCTTCCGGCGTGTCTGGCACATGGTTCTGGTGGTTCTGAGAGCTGGTTCTGGCATGTCCGGCAGATTACTCCGGAGTGTCCACCAAGTGGTTGTGGCATGCCCGGCAGGTGATTTTAGCGTGTCACGTAGGTGGTTCCGGCGAGTCGAGTTGGTGGTTCCGGCGTGCTCGGCAGGTGGTTCAGGCGAGTCTGGCAGGGGGTTTCGGTCTGTTCGGTGTGTGGTTCCGGCCTCTCAAGCACATGGTTCTGGCACGTCTGATAGGTGGTTCCGGCCGGCCCGACAGGTGTTTCCATGGTGTCCGCCAAGTGGTTCTGGCATAGCAGGCAGGTGACGTTGGCGTGACCGGCAGGTGGTTCCAGCCAGCCCGGCAGGTGATTCCGAAGTTTTCACCAAATGGTTGTGGCGTAGCCGGAATCTGATTTTTACATGTCCAGCAGGTGGTTTTGGCGAGTCGAGCAGGTGGTTCTGGCGTGCTCGGCAGGTGCTTCCGGTGTCATTGGCATGTGGTTCCGGCATGTCTGAGAGGTGGTTCCGCCATGCCCGGCAGGTGATTCCGGAGTGTTCGCCAAGTGGTTCTGGCGTAGCCGGCAGGTCATTTTGCATGTCCGGCGGTGGTTCCGGCGAGTCGAGCCGGTGGTTCCGGCGTGTCCGGCAGGTATTTCCGGGCTGTCCGGCAGGTGGTTCTGGCGTGTCCGGCATGAGGTTCTGGCACGTCTGAGAGTTGGTTCCGGCATGCCCGAATGGTGATTCCGGAGTGTCTGGCATGTGGTTCTGGCACGTCTGAGAGGTGGTCCTGGCATGCCCGGCAGGTGATACCGGAGTGTTCGCCAAGTGGTTCTGGCGTAGCCGGCAGGTGATTTTGGCGTGTCCAGCAGGTGGTTTTGGCGAGTCGAGCAGGTGGTTCTGGCATGCTCGGCTGGTGCTTCCGGTGTCATTGGCATGTGGTAACGGCATGTCTGAGAGGTGGTTCCGGCATGCCCGGCAGGTGGTTCCGAAGAGTTCACCAAATGGTTGCGGCGTAGCAGGCAGTTGCTTTTGGCGTGTCAGGAAGGTGGTTCCGGCTAGTTGAGCAGGTGGATCAGGCGTGCTCGCCAGGGGGTTCATGCGGGTCTGGCAGGTGGTTTCGGTCTGTTCGGGGAGTGGTTCCGACATCTCAGGCACATGGTTCTGGCACGTCTGAGAGGTGGTTCCGGCCGGCCGGAGAGGTGTTTCCGGAGTGTCCGCCAAGTGGTTCTGGCGTAGGTGAAAGGCGACGTTGGCGTGACCGGTAGGTGGTTCCAGCCAGCCCGGCAGGTGATGCCGGAGTGTCTGCCGTGTGGTTCTGGCGTAGCTGGCAGGTGATTTTGGCGTGTCCAGCAGGTGGTTCCGGCGAGATCGGCAGGTGGTACCAGCGTGTCCGGAACATGGTTCTGGCACGGCTGAGAGATGGTTCCGTCATGCCCGGCAGGTGAATCCGGAGTGTCCGGCATGTGGTTCTGGCACCTCTGAGATGTGGTTCCCCCATGCCCGGCAGGTGATTCCGGAGTGTTCGGCATGTGTTTCTGGCACCTCTGCGAGGTGGTTCCAGCATGCCCGGCAGGTGGTTCCGGAGTGTCTGCCTAGTGGTTCTGGCGTAGTCGGCAGGTGATTCTGGCGTGTCCAGCAGGTGGTTCTGGGGAGTGGATCAGGTGGTTCCGGCATTCTCGGCAGGTGGTACCGGCGTGTCCGGAACATGGTTCTGGCAAGTCTGAGATGCGGTTCCGGCATGCCCGACAGGTGATTCCGGAGTGTTCGCCAAGTGGTTCTGGCGTAGCCGGCAGGTCATTTTGCATGTCCGGCGGTGGTTCCGCGAGTCGAGCCGGTGGTTCCGGTGTGTCCGGCAGGTGGTTCTGGCGTGACCGGCACGAGGTTCTGGCACGTCTGAGAGTTGGTTCCGGCATGCCCGACAGGTGATTCCGGAGTGTCCGCCACGTGGTTCTGGCGTACCCGGCAGGTGATTTTGGCGTGTCTGGCAGGTGTTTCTTGCAAGTCGAGCATTTGGCTCAGGCATGCTCAGCAGGTGCTTCCGGCGTGTCTGGCAGGTGGTTCTGGTGTGTCTGAGAGCTGGTTCTGGCGTGTCTGGCAGATGATTCCGGAGTGTCCACCAAGTGGTTGTGGCATACCCGGCAGATGATTTTAGCGTGTCAGGTAGGTGGTTCCAGCGAGTCGAGTAGGTGGTTCCGGCGTGCTCGGCAGGTGGTTCAGGTGGGTCTGGCAGGTGGTTTCGGTCTGTTCGGGGAGTGGTTCCGGCATCTCAGGCACATGGTTCTGGCACGTCTGATAGGTGGTTCCGGCCGGCCCGACAGGTGTTTCCATGGTGTCCGCCAAGTGGTTCTGGCATAGCTGGCAGGTGATGTTGGCGTGACCGGCAGGTGGTTCCAGTCAGCCCGGCATGTGATTCCGAATGTTCACCAAATGCTTGTGGAGTAGCCGGAAGTTGATTTTGGCATGTCCAGCAGGTGGTTTTGGCGAGTCGAGCAGGTGGTTCTGGCGTGCTCGGCAGGTGCTTCCTGTGTCATCGGCATGTGGTTCCGGCATGTCTGAGAGGTGGTTCCGCCATGCCCGGCAGGTGATTCCGGAGTGTTCCCCAAGTGGTTCTGGCATAGCCGGCAGGTGATTTTGCATGTCCGGCAATGGGTCCGGCGAGTCGAGCCGCTGGTTCCGGCATGTCCGGCAGGTGGTTCCGGCATGCCCGGCAGGTGATTCCGGAGTGTCCGGCATGTGGTTCTGGCACCTCTGAGAGGTGGTTCCGGCATGCCCGGGAGGTGGTTCCGGCGTGTCTGCCGAGTGGTCCTGGCGTAGTCGGCAGGTGATTGTGGCGTGTCCAGCAGGTGGTTCTGAGGAGTGGATCAGGTGGTTCCGGCATACTCTGCAGGTGGTACCGGCGTGTCCGGAACATGGTTCTGGCAAGTCTGAGAGGTGGTTCCGGCATGCCTGACAGGTGATTCCGGAGTGTTCGCCAAGTGGTTCTGGCGTAGCCGGCAGGTCATTTTGCATGTCCGGCGGTGGTTCCGCGAGTCGAGCCGGTGGTTCCGGTGTGTCCGGCAGGTGGTTCTGGCGTGACCGGCACGAGGTTCTGGCACGTCTGAGAGTTGGTTCCGGCATGCCCGACAGGTGATTCCGGAGTGTCCGCCACGTGGTTCTGGCGTACCCGGCAGGTGATTTTGGCGTGTCTGGCAGGTGTTTCTTGCAAGTCGAGCATTTGGCTCAGGCATGCTCAGCAGGTGCTTCCGGCGTGTCTGGCACGTGGTTCTGGTGTGTCTGAGAGCTGGTTCTGGCATGTCTGGCAGATGATTATTGAGTGTCCACCAAGTGGTTGTGGCATACCCGGCAGGTGATTTTAGCGTGTCAGGTAGGTGGTTCCAGCGAGTCGAGTTGGTGGTTCCGGCGTGCTCGGCAGGTGGTTCAGGCGGGTCTGGCAGGTGGTTTCGGACTGTTCGGGGAGTGGTTCCGGCTTCTCAGGCACATGGTTCTGGCACGTCTGATAGGTGGTTACGGCCGGCCCGACAGGTGTTTCCATGGTGTCCGCCAAGTGGTTCTGGCATAGCAGGCAGGTGACGTTGGCGTGACCGGCAGGTGGTTCCAGCCAGCCCGGCAGGTGATTCCGAAGTTTTCACCAAATGGTTGTGGCGTAGCCGGAATCTGATTTTTGCATGTCCAGCAGGTGGTTCTGGCGTGCTCGGCAGGTGCTTCCGGTGTCATTGGCATGTGGTTCCGGCATGTCTGAGAGGTGGTTCCGCCATGCCCGACAGGTGATTCCGGAGTGTTCGCCAAGTGGTTCTGGCGTAGCCGGCAGGTCATTTTGCATGTCCAGCTGTGGTTCCGGCGAGTCGAGCCGGTGGTTCCGGCGTAGCCGGCAGTTGCTCTTGGCGTGTCCACTAGGTGGTTCTGGGGAGTGGATCAGCTGGTTCCGGGATACTCGGCAGGTGGTACCGGCGTGTCCAGAACATGGTTCTGGCAAGTCTGAGAGGTGGTTCCGGCACGCCCGACAGTGATTCCGGAGCGTCCGCCAAGTGTTTCTGGCGTACCCGGCAGGTGATTTTGGCATGTCCGACAGGTGTTTCTTGCGAGTCGAGCAGGTGGCTCAGGCATGCTCAGCTGGTGCTTCCGGCGTCTCTGGCACGTGGTTCTGGTGTGTCTGAGAGCTGGTTCTGGCATGTCCGGCAGATGATTCCGGAGTGTCCACCAAGTGGTTCTGGTATACCTGGCAGGTGATTTTGGCGTGTCAGGAAGGTGGTTCCGGCTAGTTGAGCAAGTGGATCAGGCGTGCTCGCCAGGGGGTTCATGCGGGTCTGGCAGGTGGTTTCGGTCTGTTCGGGGAGTGGTTCCGGCATCTCAGGCACATGGTTCTGGCACGTCTGAGAGGTGGTTCCGGCCGGCCGGAGAGGTGTTTCCAGAGTGTCCGCCAAGTGGTTCTGGCGTAGGTGAAAGGCGACGTTGGCGTGACCGGTAGGTGGTTCCAGCCAGCCCGAAGGTGATTCCAGAGTGTCTGCGGTGTGGTTCTGGCGTAGCTGGCAGGTGATTTTGGCGTGTCCAGCAGGTGGTTCCGGCGAGATCGGCAGGTGGTACCAGCGTGTCCGGAACATGGTTCTGGCACGGCTGAGAGATGGTTCCGTCATGCCCGGCAGGTGAATCCGGAGTGTCCGGCATGTGGTTCTGGCACCTCTGAGATGTGGTTCCCCCATGCCCGGCAGGTGATTCCGGAGTGTTCGGCATGTGGTTCTGGCACCTCTGAGAGGTGGTTCCAGCATGCCCGGCAGGTGTTTCCGGAGTGTCTGCCTAGTGGTTCTGGCGTAGTCGGCAGGTGATTCTGGCGTGTCCAGCAGGTGGTTCTGTGGAGTGGATCAGGTGGTTCCGGCATTCTCGGCAGGTGGTACCGGCGTGTCCGGAACATGGTTCTGGCAAGTCTGAGATGCGGTTCCGGCATGCCCGACAGGTGATTCCGGAGTGTTCGCCAAGTGGTTCTGGCGTAGCCGGCAGGTCATTTTGCATGTCCGGCGGTGGTTCCGCGAGTCGAGCCGGTGGTTCCGGTGTGTCCGGCAGGTGGTTCTGGCGTGACCGGCACGAGGTTCTGGCACGTCTGAGAGTTGGTTCCGGCGTGCCCGACAGGTGATTCCGGAGTGTCCGCCACGTGGTTCTGGCGTACCCGGCAGGTGATTTTGGCGTGTCTGGCAGGTGTTTCTTGCAAGTCGAGCATTTGGCTCAGGCATGCTCAGCAGGTGCTTCCGGCGTGTCTGGCAGGTGGTTCTGGTGTGTCTGAGAGCTGGTTCTGGCATGTCTGGCAGATGATTCCGGAGTGTCCACCAAGTGGTTGTGGCATACCCGGCAGGTGATTTTAGCGTGTCAGGTAGGTGGTTCCAGCGAGTCGAGTAGGTGGTTCCGGCGTGCTCGGCAGGTGGTTCAGGCGGGTCTAGCAAGTGGTTTCGGTCTGTTCGGGGAGTGGTTCCGGCATCTCAGGCACATGGTTCTGGCACGTGTGATAGGTGGTTCCGGCCGGCCTGACAGGTGTTTCCATGGTGTCCGCCAAGTGGTTCTGGCATAGCTGGCAGGTGATTTTGGCGTGACCGGCAGGTGGTTCCAGACAGCCCGGCAGGTGATTCCGAAGTGTTCACCAAATGCTTGTGGAGTAGCCGGAAGTTGATTTTGGCATGTCCAGCAGGTGGTTTTGGCGAGTCGAGCAGGTGGTTCTGGCGTGCTCGGCAGGTGCTTCCTGTGTCATCGGCATGTGGTTCCGGCATGTCTGAGAGGTGGTTCCGCCATGCCCGGCAGGTGATTCCGGAGTGTTCCCCAAGTGGTTCTGGCATAGCCGGCAGGTGATTTTGCATGTCCGGCAATGGTTCCGGCGAGTCGAGCCGCTGGTTCCGGCATGTCCGGCAGGTGGTTCCGGCATGCCCGGCAGGTGATTCCGGAGTGTCCGGCATGTGGTTCTGGCACCTCTGAGAGGTGGTTCCGGCATGCCCGGCAGGTGGTTCCGGCGTGTCTGCCGAGTGGTTCTGGCGTAGTCGGCAGGTGATTGTGGCGTGTCCAGCAGGTGGTTCTGAGGAGTGGATCAGGTGGTTCCGGCATACTCTGCAGGTGGTACCGGCGTGTCCGGAACATGGTTCTGGCAAGTCTGAGAGGTGGTTCCGGCATGCCCGACAGGTGATTCCGGAGTGTTCGCCAAGTGGTTCTGGCGTAGCCGGCAGGTCATTTTGCATGTCCGGCGGTGGTTCCGCGAGTCGAGCCGGTGGTTCCGGTGTGTCCGGCAGGTGGTTCTGGCGTGACCGGCACGAGGTTCTGGCACGTCTGAGAGTTGGTTCCGGCATGCCCGACAGGTGATTCCGGAGTGTCCGGCATGTGGTTTTGGCACCTCTGAGAGGTGGTTCCGGCATGCCCGGCAGGTGATACCGGAGTGTCCGGCATGTGGTTCTGGCACCTCTGAGAGGTGGTTCTTGCAAGCCCGGCAGTTGGTTACGGAGTGTCTGCCGAGTGGTTCTGGAGTAGCCGGCAGGTGATTCTGGCGTATCTAGCAGGTGGTCCTGTGGAGTGGATCAGGTGGTTCCGGCATACTCGGCAGGTGGTACCGGCGTGTCCGGAACATGGTTCTGGCAAGTCTGAGAGGTGGTACCGGCATGCCCGACAGGTGATTCCGGAGTGTTCGCCAAGTGGTTCTGGCGTAGCCGGCAGGTCATTTTGCATGTCCGGCGGTGGTTCCGGCGAGTCGAGCCGGTTGTTGCGGCGTATCCAGCAGGTGTTTCCGGTGTGTCCGGCAGGTGATTCTGGCGTGACCGGCACGAGGTTCTGGCACGTCGGAGAGCTGGTTCCGGCATGCCCGACAGGTGATTCCGGAGCGTCCGCCAAGTGTTTCTGGCGTACCCGGCGGGTGATTTACGCCTGTCCGACAGGTGTATCTTGCGAGTCGAGCAGGTGGCTCAGGCATGCTCAGCAGGTGCTTCCGGCGTGTCTGGCACATGGTTCTGGTGTGTCTGAGAGCTGGTTCTGGCATGTCCGGCAGATGATTCCGGAGTGTCCACCAAGTGGTTGTGGCATACCCGGCAGGTGATTTTAGCGTGTCATGTAGCTGGATCCGGCGAGTCGAGTAGGTGGTTCCGGCGTGCTTGGCAGGTGGTTCAGGCGGGTCTGGCAGGTGGTTTCGGTCTGTTCGGGGTGTGGTTCCGGCATCTCAGGCACATGGTTCTGGCACGTCTGATAGGTGGTTCCGGCCGGCCCGACAGGTGTTTCCATGGTGTCCGACAAGTGGTTCTGGCATAGCTGGCAGGTGATGTTGGCGTGACACGCAGGTGGTTCCAGCCAGCCAAGCAGGTGATTCCAAAGAGTTCACCAAATGTTTGTGGCGTAGCCGGCTGGTGATTTTGGCGTGTCCAGCAGGTGGTTTTGGCGAGTCGAGCAGGTGGATCTGGCGGGCTCGGCAGGTGCTTCCGGTGTCATTGGCATGTGGTTCTGGCATGTCTGAGAGGTGGTTCCGCCATGCCCGGCAGGTGATTACGGAGTGTTCGCCAAGTGGTTCTGGCGTAGCCGGCAGGTGATTTTGCATGTCCGGCAATAGTTCCGGCGAGGCGAGCCGGTGGTTCTGGAATGTCCGGCAGGTGGTTCCGGCATGTCCGGCAGGTGGTTCCGGCATGTCCAGCACGTGGTTCCAGCATGCCTGGCAGGTGATTCCGGAGTGTCCGGCATGTGGTTCTGGCACCTCTGAGAGGTGGTTCCGGCATGCCCGGCAGGTGATACCGGAGTGTCCGGCATTTGGTTCTGGCACCTCTGAGAGGTGGCTCCGGAATGCGTGGCCTGTGATTCCGGAGTGTCTGCCGAGTGGTTCTGGCGTAGCCGGCAGTTGATTTTGGCGTGTCCACTAGGTGGTTCTGGGGAGTGGATCAGCTGGTTCCGGCATACTCGGCAGGTGGTACCGGCGTGTCCAGAACATGGTTCTGGCAAGTCTGAGAGGTGGTTCCGGCACGCCCGACAGGTGATTCCGGAGCGTCCGCCAAGTGTTTCTGGCGTACCCGGCGGGTGATTTACGCCTGTCCGACAGGTGTATCTTGCGAGTCGAGCAGGTGGCTCAGGCATGCTCAGCTGGTGCTTCCGGCGTCTCTGGCACGTGGTTCTGGTGTGTCTGAGAGCTGGTTCTGGCATCTCCGGCAGATGATTCCGGAGTGTCCACCAAGTGGTTCTTGTATACCTGGCAGGTGATTTTGGCGTGTCAGGAAGGTGGTTCCGGCTAGTTGAGCAGGTGGATAAGGCGTGCTCGCCAGGGGGTTCAGGCGGGTCTGGCAGGTGGTTTTGGTCTGTTCGGGGAGTGGTTCCGGCATCTCAGGCACATGGTTCTGGCACGTCTGAGAGGTGGTTCCGGCCGGCCCGACAGGTGTTTCCATGGTGTCCGCCAAGTGGTTCTGGCATAGCTGGCAGGTGGTGTTGGCGTGTAAAGCAGGTGGTTTTGGCGAGTCGAGCAGGTGGTTCTGGCGTGCTCGGCAGGTGCTTCCGGTGTCATTGGCATGTGGTAACGGCATGTCTGAGAGGTGGTTCCGGCATGCCCGGCAGGTGGTTCCGAAGAGTTCACCAAATGGTTGCGGCATAGCAGGCAGTTGCTTTTGGCGTGTCAGGAAGGTGGTTCCGGCTAGTTGAGCAGGTGGATCAGGCGTGCTCGCCAGGGGGTTCATGCGGGTCTGGCAGGTGGTTTCGGTCTGTTCGGGGAGTGGTTCCGGCATCTCAGGCACATGGTTCTGGCACGTCTGAGAGGTGGTTCCGGCCGGCCGGAGAGGTGTTTCCGGAGTGTCCGCCAAGGGGTTCTGGCGTAGGTGAAATGTGACGGTGGCGTGACCGGTAGGTGGTTCCAGCCAGCCCGGCAGGTGATTCCGGAGTGTCTGCCGTGTGGTTCTGGCGTAGCTGGCAGGTGATTTTGGCGTGTCCAGCAGGTGGTTCCGGCGAGATCGGCAGGTGGTACCAGCGTGTCCGGAACATGGTTCTGGCACGGCTGAGAGATGGTTCCGTCATGCCCGGCAGGTGAATCCGGAGTGTCCGGCATGTGGTTCTGGCACCTCTGAGATGTGGTTCCCCCATGCCCGGCAGGTGATTCCGGAGTGTTCGGCATGTGGTTCTGGCACCTCTGAGAGTTGGTTCCAGAATGCCCGGCAGGTGTTTCCGGAGTGTCTGCCTAGTGGTTCTGGCGTAGTATGCAGGTGATTCTGGCGTGTCCAGCAGGTGGTACTGGGGAGTGGATCAGGTGGTTCCGGCATTCTCGGCAGGTGGTACCGGCGTGTCCGCAACATGGTTCTGGCAAGTCTGAGAGGCGGTTCCGGCATGCCCGACAGGTGATTCCGGAGTGTTCGCCAAGTGGTTCTGGCGTAGCCGGCAGGTCATTTTGCATGTCCGGCGGTGGTTCCGCGAGTCGAGCCGGTGGTTCCGGTGTGTCGGGCAGGTGGTTCTGGCGTGACCGGCACGAGGTTCTGGCACGTCTGAGAGTTGGTTCCGGCATGCCCGACAGGTGATTCCGGAGTGTCCGCCACGTGGTTCTGGCGTACCCGGCAGGTGATTTTGGCGTGTCTGGCAGGTGTTTCTTGCAAGTCGAGCATTTGGCTCAGGCATGCTCAGCAGGTGCTTCCGGCGTGTCTGGCAGGTGGTTCTGGTGTGTCTGAGAGCTGGTTCTGGCGTGTCTGGCAGATGATTCCGGAGTGTCCACCAAGTGGTTGTGGCATACCCGGCAGGTGATTTTAGCGTGTCAGGTAGGTGGTTCCAGCGAGTCGAGTAGGTGGTTCCGGCGTGCTCAGCAGATGGTTCAGGTGGGTCTGGCAGGTGGTTTCGGTCTGTTCGGGGAGTGGTTCCGGCATCTCAGGCACATGGTTCTGGCACGTCTGATAGGTGGTTCCGGCCGGCCCGACAGGTGTTTCCATGGTGTCCGCCAAGTGGTTCTGGCATAGCTGGCAGGTGATGTTGGCGTGACCGGCAGGTGGTTCCAGTCAGCCCGGCATGTGATTCCGAATGTTCACCAAATGCTTGTGGAGTAGCCGGAAGTTGATTTTGGCATGTCCAGCAGGTGGTTTTGGCGAGTCGAGCAGGTGGTTCTGGCGTGCTCGGCAGGTGCTTCCTGTGTCATCGGCATGTGGTTCCGGCATGTCTGAGAGGTGGTTCCGCCATGCCCGGCAGGTGATTCCGGAGTGTTCCCCAAGTGGTTCTGGCATAGCCGGCAGGTGATTTTGCATGTCCGGCAATGGTTCCGGCGAGTCGAGCCGGTGGTTCCGGCATGTCCGGCAGGTGGTTCCGGCATGCCCGGCAGGTGATTCCGGAGTGTCCGGCATGTGGTTCTGGCACCTCTGAGAGGTGGTTCCGGCATGCCCGGCAGGTGGTTCCGGCGTGTCTGCCGAGTGGTTCTGGCGTAGTCGGCAGGTGATTGTGGCGTGTCCAGCAGGTGGTTCTGAGGAGTGGATCAGGTGGTTCCGGCATACTCTGCAGGTGGTACCGGCGTGTCCGGAACATGGTTCTGGCAAGTCTGAGAGGTGGTTCCGGCATGCCCGACAGGTGATTCCGGAGTGTTCGCCAAGTGGTTCTGGCGTAGCCGGCAGGTCATTTTGCATGTCCGGCGGTGGTTCCGGCGAGTCGAGCCGGTGGTTCTGGCGTGTCCGGCAGGTGGTTCTGGCGTGACCGGCAGGTGGTTCCAGCCAGCCCGGCAGGTGATTCCGAAGTTTTCACCAAATGGTTGTGGCGTAGCCGGAATCTGATTTTTGCATGTCCAGCAGGTGGTTTTGGCGAGTCGAGCAGGTGGTTCTGGCGTGCTCGGCAGGTGCTTCCGGTGTCATTGGCATGTGGTTCCGGCATGTCTGAGAGGTGGTTCCGCCATGCCCGGCAGGTGATTCCGGAGTGTTCGCCAAGTGGTTCTGGCGTAGCCGGCAGGTGAATTGCATGGCCGGCATTGGTTCCGGCGAGTCGAGCCGGTGGTTCCGGCATGTCCGGCAGGTGGTTCCGGCATGCCCGGCAGGTGATTCCGCAGTCTCCGTCATTTGGTCCTGGCACCTCTGAGAGGTGGTTGAGGCATGCCCGACAGGTGATTCCGGAGTGTTCGCCAAGTGGTTCTGGCGTAGCCGGCAGGTCATTTTGCATGTCCAGCGGTGGTTCCGGCGAGTCGAGCCGGTGGTTCCGGCGTAGCCGGCAGTTGCTCTTGGCGTGTCCACTAGGTGGTTCTGGGGAGTGGATCAGCTGGTTCCGGCATACTCGGCAGGTGGTACCGGCGTGTCCAGAACATGGTTCTGGCAAGTCTGAGAGGTGGTTCCGGCACGCCCGACAGTGATTCCGGAGCGTCCGCCAAGTGTTTCTGGCGTACCCGGCAGGTGATTTTGGCATGTCCGACAGGTGTTTCTTGCGAGTCGATCAGGTGGCTCAGGCATGCTCAGCTGGTGCTTCCGGCGTCTCTGGCACGTGGTTCTGGTGTGTCTGAGAGCTGGTTCTGGCATGTCCGGCAGATGATTCCGGAGTGTCCACCAAGTGGTTCTGGTATACCTGGCAGGTGATTTTGGCGTGTCAGGAAGGTGGTTCCGGCTAGTTGAGCAGGTGGATCGGGCGTGCTCGCCAGGGGGTTCATGCGGGTCTGGCAGGTGGTTTCGGTCTTTTCGGGGAGTGGTTCCGGCATCTCAGGCACATGGTTCTGGCACGTCTGAGAGGTGGTTCCGGCCGGCCGGAGAGGTGTTTCCAGAGTGTCCGCCAAGTGGTTCTGGCGTAGGTGAAAGGCGACGTTGGCGTGAGCGGTAGATGGTTCCAGCCAGCCCGAAGGTGATTCCAGAGTGTCTGCGGTGTGGTTCTGGCGTAGCTGGCAGGTGATTTTGGGGTGTCCAGCAGGTGGTTCCGGCGAGAACGGCAGGTGGTACCAGCGTGTCCGGAACATGGTTCTGGCACGGCTGAGAGATGGTTCCGTCATGCCCGGCAGGTGAATCCGGAGTGTCCGGCATGTGGTTCTGGCACCTCTGAGTTGTGGTTCCCCCATGTCCGGCAGGTGATTCCGGAGTGTTCGGCATGTGGTTCTGGCACCTCTGAGAGGTGGTTCCAGCATGCCCGGCAGGTGTTTCCGGAGTGTCTGCCTAGTGGTTCTGGCGTAGTCGGCAGGTGATTCTGGCGTGTCCAGCAGGTGGTTCTGTGGAGTGGATCAGGTGGTTCAGGCATTCTCAGCAGGTGGTACCGGCGTGTCCGGAACATGGTTCTGGCAAGTCTGAGATGCGGTTCCGGCATGCCCGACAGGTGATTCCGGAGTGTTCGCCAAGTGGTTCTGGCGTAGCCGGCAGGTCATTTTGCATGTCCAGCGGTGGTTCCGCGAGTCGAGCCGGTGGTTCCGGTGTGTCCGGCAGGTGGTTCTGGCGTGACCGGCACGAGGTTCTGGGACGTCTGAGAGTTGGTTCCGGCGTGCCCGACAGGTGATTCCGGAGTGTCCGCCACGTGGTTCTGGCATACCCGGCAGGTGATTTTGGCGTGTCTGGCAGGTGTTTCTTGCAAGTCGAGCATTTGGCTCAGGCATGCTCAGCAGGTGCTTCCGGCGTGTCTGGCACGTGGTTCTGGTGTGTCTGAGAGCTGGTTCTGGCATGTCCGGCAGATGATTCCGGAGTGTCCACCAAGTGGTTGTGGCACACCCGGCAGGTGATTTTAGCGTGTCAGGTAGGTGGTTCCGGCGAGTCGAGTTGGTGGTTCCGGCGTGCTCGGCAGGTGGTTCAGGCGGGTCTGGCAGGTGGTTTC
The DNA here is from genome assembly GCF_041296265.1 of Equus caballus. Lineage (NCBI taxonomy): Eukaryota > Metazoa > Chordata > Mammalia > Perissodactyla > Equidae > Equus > Equus caballus. The sequence goes on from NW_027222395.1 coordinate 5,344,125, forward strand.
GGTCTGTTCGGTGTCTGGTTCCGGCATCTCAGGCACATGGTTCTGGCACGCCTGATAGGTGGTTCCGGCCGGCCCGACAGGTGTTTCCATGGTGTCCGCCAAGTGGTTCTGGCATAGCTGGCAGGTGATGTTGGCGTGACCGGCAGGTGGTTCCAGACAGCCCGGCAGGTGATTCCGAAGTGTTCACCAAATGCTTGTGGAGTACCCGGAAGTTGATTTTGGCATGTCCAGCAGGTGGTTTTGGCGAGTCGAGCAGGTGGTTCTGGCGTGCTCGGCAGGTGCTTCCGGTGTCATCGGCATGTGGTTCCGGCATGTCTGAGAGGTGGTTCTGCCATGCCCGGCAGGTGATTCCGGAGTGTTCCCCAAGTGGTTCTGGCATAGCCGGCAGGTGATTTTGCATGTCCGGCAATGGTTCCGGCGAGTCGAGCCGCTGGTTCCGGCATGTCCGGCAGGTGGTTCCGGCATGCCCGGCAGGTGATTCCGGAGTGTCCGGCATGTGGTTCTGGCACCTCTGAGAGGTGGTTCCGGCATGCCCGGCAGGTGGTTCCGGCGTGTCTGCCGAGTGGTTCTGGCGTAGTCGGCAGGTGATTGTGGCGTGTCCAGCAGGTGGTTCTGAGGAGTGGATCAGGTGGTTCCGGCATACTCTGCAGGTGGTACCGGCGTGTCCGGAACATGGTTCTGGCAAGTCTGAGAGGTGGTTCCGGCATGCCCGACAGGTGATTCCGGAGTGTTCGCCAAGTGGTTCTGGCGTAGCCGGCAGGTCATTTTGCATGTCCGGCGGTGGTTCCGGCGAGTCGAGCCGGTGGTTCTGGCGTGTCCGGCAGGTGGTTCTGGCGTGACCGGCACGAGGTTCTGGCACGTCTGAGAGTTGGTTCCGGCATGCCCGACAGGTGATTCCGGAGTGTCCGCCACGTGGTTCTGGCGTACCCGGCAGGTGATTTTGGCGTGTCTGGCAGGTGTTTCTTGCAAGTCGAGCATTTGGCTCAGGCATGCTCAGCAGGTGCTTCCGGCGTGTCTGGCAGGTGGTTCTGGTGTGTCTGAGAGCTGGTTCTGGCATGTCTGGCAGATGATTCCGGAGTGTCCACCAAGTGGTTGTGGCATACCCGGCAGGTGATTTTGGCATGTCCGACAGGTGTTTCTTGCGAGTCGAGCAGGTGGCTCAGGCATGCTCAGCTGGTGCTTCCGGCGTCTCTGGCACGTGGTTCTGGTGTGTCTGAGAGCTGGTTCTGGCATGTCCGGCAGATGATTCCGGAGTGTCCACCAAGTGGTTCTGGTATACCTGGCAGGTGATTTTGGCGTGTCAGGAAGGTGGTTCCGGCTAGTTGAGCAGGTGGATCGGGCGTGCTCGCCAGGGGGTTCATGCGGGTCTGGCAGGTGGTTTCGGTCTTTTCGGGGAGTGGTTCCGGCATCTCAGGCACATGGTTCTGGCACGTCTGAGAGGTGGTTCCGGCCGGCCGGAGAGGTGTTTCCAGAGTGTCCGCCAAGTGGTTCTGGCGTAGGTGAAAGGCGACGTTGGCGTGAGCGGTAGATGGTTCCAGCCAGCCCGAAGGTGATTCCAGAGTGTCTGCGGTGTGGTTCTGGCGTAGCTGGCAGGTGATTTTGGGGTGTCCAGCAGGTGGTTCCGGCGAGAACGGCAGGTGGTACCAGCGTGTCCGGAACATGGTTCTGGCACGGCTGAGAGATGGTTCCGTCATGCCCGGCAGGTGAATCCGGAGTGTCCGGCATGTGGTTCTGGCACCTCTGAGTTGTGGTTCCCCCATGTCCGGCTTGTGATTCCGGAGTGTTCGGCATGTGGTTCTGGCACCTCTGAGAGGTGGTTCCAGCATGCCCGGCAGGTGTTTCCGGAGTGTCTGCCTAGTGGTTCTGGCGTAGTCGGCAGGTGATTCTGGCGTGTCCAGCAGGTGGTTCTGTGGAGTGGATCAGGTGGTTCCGGCATTCTCAGCAGGTGGTACCGGCGTGTCCGGAACATGGTTCTGGCAAGTCTGAGATGCGGTTCCGGCATGCCCGACAGCTGATTCCGGAGTGTTCGCCAAGTGGTTCTGGCGTAGCCGGCAGGTCATTTTGCATGTCCAGCGGTGGTTCCGCGAGTCGAGCCGGTGGTTCCGGTGTGTCCGGCAGGTGGTTCTGGCGTGACCGGCACGAGGTTCTGGCACGTCTGAGAGTTGGTTCCGGCGTGCCCGACAGGTGATTCCGGAGTGTCCGCCACGTGGTTCTGGCGTACCCGGCAGGTGATTTTGGCGTGTCTGGCAGGTGTTTCTTGCAAGTCGAGCATGCGGCTCAGGCATGATCAGCAGGTGCTTCCGGCCTGTCCGGCACGTGGTTCTGGTGTGTCTGAGAGCTGGTTCTGGCATGTCCGGCAGATTATTCCGGAGTGTCCACCAAGTGGTTGTGGCACACCCGGCAGGTGATTTTAGCGTGTCAGGTAGGTGGTTCCGGCAAGTCGAGTTGGTGGTTCCGGCGTGCTCGGCAGGTGGTTCAGGCGGGTCTGGCAGGTGGTTTCGGTCTGTTCGGTGTCTGGTTCCGGCATCTCAGGCACATGGTTCTGGCACGCCTGATAGGTGGTTCCGGCCGGCCCGACAGGTGTTTCCATGGTGTCCGCCAAGTGGTTCTGGCATAGCTGGCAGGTGATGTTGGCGTGACCGGCAGGTGGTTCCAGACAGCCCGGCAGGTGATTCCGAAGTGTTCACCAAATGCTTGTGGAGTAGCCGGAAGTTGATTTTGGCATGTCCAGCAGGTGGTTTTGGCGAGTCGAGCAGGTGGTTCTGGCGTGCTCGGCAGGTGCTTCCGGTGTCATCGGCATGTGGTTCCGGCATGTCTGAGAGGTGGTTCTGCCATGCCCGGCAGGTGATTCCGGAGTGTTCCCCAAGTGGTTCTGGCATAGCCGGCAGGTGATTTTGCATGTCCGGCAATGGTTCCGGCGAGTCGAGCCGCTGGTTCCGGCATGTCCGGCAGGTGGTTCCGGCATGCCCGGCAGGTGATTCCGGAGTGTCCGGCATGTGGTTCTGGCACCTCTGAGAGGTGGTTCCGGCATGCCCGGCAGGTGGTTCCGGCGTGTCTGCCGAGTGGTTCTGGCGTAGTCGGCAGGTGATTGTGGCGTGTCCAGCAGGTGGTTCTGAGGAGTGGATCAGGTGGTTCCGGCATACTCTGCAGGTGGTACCGGCGTGTCCGGAACATGGTTCTGGCAAGTCTGAGAGGTGGTTCCGGCATGCCCGACAGGTGATTCCGGAGTGTTCGCCAAGTGGTTCTGGCGTAGCCGGCAGGTCATTTTGCATGTCCGGCGGTGGTTCCGGCGAGTCGAGCCGGTGGTTCTGGCGTGTCCGGCAGGTGGTTCTGGCGTGACCGGCACGAGGTTCTGGCACGTCTGAGAGTTGGTTCCGGCATGCCCGACAGGTGATTCCGGAGTGTCCGCCACGTGGTTCTGGCGTACCCGGCAGGTGATTTTGGCGTGTCTGGCAGGTGTTTCTTGCAAGTCGAGCATTTGGCTCAGGCATGCTCAGCAGGTGCTTCCGGCGTGTCTGGCAGGTGGTTCTGGTGTGTCTGAGAGCTGGTTCTGGCATGTCTGGCAGATGATTCCGGAGTGTCCACCAAGTGGTTGTGGCATACCGGGCAGGTGATTTTAGCGTGTCAGGTAGGTGGTTCCAGCGAGTCGAGTAGGTGGTTCCGGCGTGCTCGGCAGGTGGTTCAGGCGGGTCTGGCAGGTGGTTTCGGTCTGTTCGGGGTGTGGTTCCGGCGTCTCAGGCACATGGTTCTGGCACGTCTGATAGGTGGTTCCGGCCGGCCCGACAGGTGTTTCCATGGTGTCCGCCAAGTGGTTCTGGCATAGCTGGCAGGTGATGTTTGTGTGACCGGCACGTGGTTCCAGAAAGCCCGGGAGGTGATTCCGAAGAGTTCACCAAATGGTTGTGGCCTAGCCGGCAGGTGATTTCGGCGTGTCCTGCATGTGGTTTTGGCGAGTCAAGCAGGTCGTTCTGGCGTGCTCGGCAGGTGCTTGCGGTTTCATTGGCATGTGGTTCCGGCATGTCTGAGAGGTGGTTCCGCCATGCCCGGCAGGTGATTCCGGAGTGTTCCCCAAGTGGTTCTGGCGTAGCCGGCAGATGATTTTGCATGTCCGGCAATGGTTCCGGCGAGTCGAGCCGGTGGTTCCGGCATGTCCGGCAGGTGATTCCGGCATGTCCAGCAGGTGGTTCTGAGAAGTGGATCAGGTGGTTCCGGCAGGCACGGCAGGTGATTCCGGAGTGTCCGGCATGTGATTCTGTCACCTCTGAGAGTTTGTTCTGGCATGCCCGGCAGGTGATACCACAGTGTCCGGCATTTGGTTCTGGCACCTCTGACAGGTGGTTCCGGGATGCCTGGCATGTGATTCCGGAGTGTCTGCCGAGTGGTTCTGGCGTGTCCAGCAGGTGTTTCCGGTCTTTCCGGCAGGTGGTTCTGGCGTGTCCGGCACGAGGTTCTGGCACGTCTGAGAGTTGGTTCCGGCATGCCCGACAGGTGATTCCGGAGTGTCCGCCACGTGGTTCTGGCGTACCCGGCAGGTGATTTTGGCGTGTCTGGCAGGTGTTTCTTGCAAGTCGAGCATGTGGCTCAGGCATGATCAGCAGGTGCTTCCGGCCTGTCTGGCACGTGGTTCTGGTGTGTCTGAGAGCTGGTTCTGGCATGTCCGGCAGATTATTCCGGAGTGTCCACCAAGTGGTTGTGGCATACCCGGCAGGTGATTTTAGCGTGTCAGGTAGGTGGTTCCGGCGAGTCGAGTTGGTGGTTCCGGCGTGCTCGGCAGGTGGTTCAGGCGGGTCTGGCAGGTGGTTTCGGTCTGTTCGGGGAGTGGTTCCGGCATCTCAGGCACATGGTTCTGGCACGTCTGATAGGTGGTTCCGGCCGGCCCGACAGGTGTTTCCATGGTGTCCGCCAAGTGGTTCTGGCATAGCAGGCAGGTGACGTTGGCGTGACCAGCAGGTGGTTCCAGCCAGCCCGGCAGGTGATTCCGAAGTTTTCACCAAATGATTGTGGCGTAGCCGGAATCTGATTTTTGCATGTCCAGCAGGTGGTTTTGGCGAGTCGAGCAGGTGGTCCTGGCGTGCTCGGCAGGTGCTTCCGGTGTCATTGGCATGTGGTTCCGGCATGTCTGAGAGGTGGTTCCGCCATTCCCGGCAGGTGATTCCGGAGTGTTCGCCAAGTGGTTCTGGCGTAGCCGGCAGGTGATTTTGCATGGCCGGCAATGGTTCCGGCGAGTCGAGCCGGTGGTTCCGGCATGTCCGGCAGGTGGTTCCGGCATGCCCGGCAGGTGATTCCGCAGTCTCCGTCATTTGGTCCTGGCACCTCTGAGAGGTGGTTCCGGCATGCCCGACAGGTGATTCCGGAGTGTTCGCCAAGTGGTTCTGGCGTAGCCGGCAGGTCATTTTGCATGTCCAGCGGTGGTTCCGGCGACTCGATCCTGTGGTGCCGGCGTAGCCGGCAGTTGCTCTTGGCGTGTCAACTAGGTGGTTCTGGGGAGTGGATCAGCTGGTTCCGGCATACTCGGCAGGTGGTACCGGCGTGTCCAGAACATGGTTCTGGCAAGTCTGAGAGGTGGTTCCGGCACGCCAGACAGTGATTCCGGAGCGTCCGCCAAGTGTTTCTGGCGAACCCGGCAGGTGATTTTGGCATGTCCGACAGGTGTTTCTTGCGAGTCGAGCAGGTGGCTCAGGCATGCTCAGCTGGTGCTTCCGGCGTCTCTGGCACGTGGTTCTGGGGTGTCTGAGAGCTGGTTCTGGCATGTCCGGCAGATGATTCCGGAGTGTCCAGCAAGTGGTTCTGGTATACCTGGCAGGTGATTTTGGCGTGTCAGGAAGGTGGTTCCGGCTAGTTGATCAGGTGGATCAGGCGTGCTCGCCAGGGGGTTCATGCGGGTCTGGAAGGTGGTTTCGGTCTGTTCGGGGAGTGGTTCCGGCATCTCAGGCACATGGTTCTGGCACGTCTGAGAGGTGGTTCCGGCCGGCCGGAGAGGTGTTTCCGGAATCTCCTCCAAGTGGTTCTGGCGTAGGTGAAAGGCCACGTTGGCGTGACCGGTAGGTGGTTCCAGCCAGCCCGGCAGGTGATTCCAGAGTGTCTGCGGTGTGGTTCTGGCGTAGCTGGCAGGTGATTATGGCGTGTCCAGCAGGTGGTTCCGGCGAGATCGGCAGGTGGTACCAGCGTGTCCGGAACATGGTTCTGGCACGGCTGATGGATGGTTCCGTCATGTCCGGCAGGTGAATCCGGAGTGTCCGGCATGTGGTTCTGGCACCTCTGAGATGTGGTTCCCCCATGCCCGGCAGGTGATTCCGGAGTGTTCGGCATGTGGTTCTGGCACCTCTGAGAGGTGGTTCCGGCATGCCCGGCAGGTGTTTGCGGAGTGTCTGCCTAGTGGTTCTGGCGTAGTCGGCAGGTGATTCTGGCGTGTCCAGCAGGTGGTTCTGGGGAGTGGATCAGGTGGTTCCGGCATTCTCGGCAGGTGGTACCGGCGTGTCCCGAACATGGTTCTGGCAAGTCTGAGAGGCGGTTCCGGCATGCCCGACGGCTGATTCCGGAGTGTTCACCAAGTGGTTATGGCGTAGCAGGCAGGTCATTTTGCATGTCCGGCGGTGGTTCCGCGAGTCGAGCTGGTGGTTCCGGTGTGTCCGGCAGGTGGTTCTGGCGTGACCGGCACGAGGTTCTGGCACCTCTGAGAGTTGGTTCTGGCATGCCCGACAGGTGATTCCGGAGTGTCCGCCACGTGGTTCTGGCGTACCCGGCAGGTGATTTTGGCGTGTCTGGCAGGTTTTTCTTGCAAGTCGAGCATGTGGCTCAGGCATGCTCAGCAGGTGCTTCCGGCGTGTCTGGCACGTGGTTCTGGTGTGTCTGAGAGCTGGTTCTGGCATGTCCGGCAGATGATTCCGGAGTGTCCACCAAGTGGTTGTGGCATACGTGGCAGGTGATTTTAGCGTGTCAGGTAGGTGGTTCCAGCGAGTCGAGTAGGTGGTTCCGGCGTGCTCGGCAGGTGGTTCAGGCGGGTCTGGCAGGTGGTTTCGGTCTGTTCGGGGTGTGGTTCCGGCGTCTCAGGCACATGGTTCTGGCACGTCTGATAGGTGGTTCCGGCCGGCCCGACAGGTGTTTCCATGGTGTCCGCCAAGTGGTTCTGGCATAGCTGGCAGGTGATGTTTGTGTGACCGGCACGTGGTTCCAGAAAGCCCGGCAGGTGATTCCGAAGAGTTCACCAAATGGTTGTGGCCTAGCCGGCAGGTGATTTCGGCGTGTCCTGCAGGTGGTTTTGGCGAGTCAAGCAGGTCGTTCTGGCGTGCTCGGCAGGTGCTTGCGGTTTCATTGGCATGTGGTTCCGGCATGTCTGAGAGGTGGTTCCGCAATGCCCGGCAGGTGATTCCGGAGTGTTCGCCAAGTGGTTCTGGCGTAGCCGGCAGGTGATTTTGCATGTCCGGCTATGGTTCCGGCGAGTCGAGCCGGTGGTTCCGGCATGTCCGGCAGGTGATTCCGGCATGTCCAGCAGGTGGTTCTGAGAAGTGGATCAGGTGGTTCCGGCAGGCACGGCAGGTGATTCCGGAGTGTCCGGCATGTGATTCTGTCACCTCTGAGAGTTTGTTCTGGCATGCCCGGCAGGTGATACCACAGTGTCCGGCATTTGGTTCTGGCACCTCTGACAGGTGGTTCCGGGATGCCTGGCATGTGATTCCGGAGTGTCTGCCGAGTGGTTCTGGCGTGTCCAGCAGGTGTTTCCGGTCTTTCCGGCAGGTGGTTCTGGCGTGTCCGGCACGAGGTTCTGGCACGTCTGAGAGTTGGTTCCGGCATGCCCGACAGGTGATTCCGGAGTGTCCGCCACGTGGTTCTGGCGTACCCGGCAGGTGATTTTGGCGTGTCTGGCAGGTGTTTCTTGCAAGTCGAGCATGCGGCTCAGGCATGATCAGCAGGTGCTTCCGGCCTGTCCGGCACGTGGTTCTGGTGTGTCTGAGAGCTGGTTCTGGCATGTCCGGCAGATTATTCCGGAGTGTCCACCAAGTGGTTGTGGCATACCCGGCAGGTGATTTTAGCGTGTCAGGTAGGTGGTTCCGGCGAGTCGAGTTGGTGGTTCCGGCGTTCTCGGCAGGTGGTTCAGGCGGGTCTGGCAGGTGGTTTCGGTCTGTTCGGTGTGTGGTTCCGGCATCTCAGGCACATGGTTCTGGCACGTCTGATAGGTGGTTCCGGCCGGCCCGACAGGTGTTTCCATGGTGTCCGCCAAGTGGTTCTGGCATAGCAGGCAGGTGACGTTGGCGTGACCGGCAGGTGGTTCCAGCCAGCCCGGCAGGTGATTCCGAAGTTTTCACCAAATGGTTGTGGCGTAGCCGGAATCTGATTTTTGCATGTCCAGCAGGTGGTTTTGGCGAGTCGAGCAGGTGGTTCTGGCGTGCTCGGCAGGTGCTTCCGGTGTCATTGGCATGTGGTTCCGGCATGTCTGAGAGGTGGTTCCGCCATGCCCGGCAGGTGATTCCGGAGTGTTCGCCAAGTGGTTCTGGCGTAGCCGGCAGGTGATTTTGCATGTCCGGCAATGGTTCCGGCGAGTCGAGCCGGTGGTTCCGGCATGTCCGGCAGGTGGTTCCGGCATGCCCGGCAGGTGATTCCGGAGTGTCCGGCATGTGGTTCTGGCACCTCTGAGAGGTGGTTCCGGCATGCCCGGCAGGTGATACCGGAGTGTTCGCCAAGTGGTTCTGGCATAGCCGGTAGGTGATTTTGCATGTCCAGCAATGGTTCCGGCGAGTCGAGCCGGTGGTTCCGGAATGTCCGGCAGGTGGTTCCGGCATGTCCGTCAGGTGGTTCCGGCATGTCCAGCACGTGTTTCCAGCATGCCCGGCAGGTGATTCCAGAGTGTCCGGCATGTGGTTCTGGCACCTCTGAGAGGTGGTTCCGGCATGCCCGGCAGGTGATACCGGAGTCTCCGGCATTTGGTTCTGGCATCTCTGAGAGGTGGTTCCGGAATGCCAGGCCTGTGATTCCGGAGTGTCTGCCGAGTGGTTCTGGCGTAGCCGGCAGTTGATTTTGGCGTGTGCAGCAGGTGGTTTTGGCGAGTCGAGCAGGTGGTTCTGGCGTGCTTGGCAGGTGCTTCAGGTGTCATTGGCATGTGGTTCCGGCATGTCTGAGAGGTGGTTCCGGCATGCCCGGCAGATGGTTCTGGAGAGTCTTCCGAGTGGTTCTGGAGCCAGCACGGCAGGTGATTCCGAAGAGTTCACCAAATGGTTGTGGCGTACCGGCAGGTTATTTTGGCCTGTCAGGAAGTTGGTTCGGGCTAGTTGAGCAGGTGGATCAGGCGTTCTCGCCAGGGGGTTCAGGCGGGTCTGGCAGGTGGTTTCGGTCTGTTCGGGGAGTGGTTCCGGCATCTCAGGCACATGGTTCTGGCACGTCTGACAGGTGGTTCCGGCCAACCGGAGAGGTGTTTCCGGAGTGTCCGCCATGTGGTTCTGGCGTAGCTGAAAGGTGATGTTGGCGTGAGTGGCAGGTGGTTCCAGCCAGCCCGGCATGTGATTCCGGAGTGTCTGCCGTGTGGTTCTGGCGTAGCCGGCAGGTGATTTTGGCGTGTCCAGCAGGTGGTTCCGGCGAGCTCGGCAGGTGGTAGCGGCGCGTCCGGAACATGGTTCTGGCACATCTGAGAGATGGTTCCGGCATGCCCGGCAGGTGATTCCGGAGTGTCCGGCATGTGGTTCTGGCACCTCTGAGAGGTGGTTCCGGCATGCCCGGCAGGTGGTTCCGGAGTGTCTGCCGAGTGGTTCTGGCGTAGCCGGCAGGTGATTCTGGCGTGTCCAGAAGGTGGTTCTGGGGAGTGGATCAGCTGGTTCCGGCATACTCGGCAGGTGGTACCGGCGTGTCCGGAACATGGTTCTGGCAAGTCTGAGAGGTGGTTCCGGCACGCCCGACAGGTGATTCCGGAGCGTCCGCCAGGTGTTTCTGGCGTACCCGTCAGGTGATTTTCGCCTGTCGGACAGGTGTATCTTGCGAGTCGAGCAGGTGGCTCAGGCATGCTCAGCTGGTGCTTCCGGCGTCTCTGGCACGTGGTTCTGGTGTGTCTGAGAGCTGGTTCTGGCATCTCCGGCAGATGATTCCGGAGTGTCCACCAAGTGGTTCTGGTATACCTGGCAGGTGATTTTGGCGTGTCAGGAAGGTGGTTCCGGCTAGTTGAGCAGGTGGATCAGGCGTGCACGCCAGGGGGTTCAGGCGGGTCTGGCAGGTGGTTTCGGTCTGTTCTGGGAGTGGTTCCGGCATCTCAGGCTCATGGTTCTGGCACGTCTGAGAGGTGGTTCCGGCCGGCCCGACAGGTGTTTCCATGGTGTCCGCCAAGTGGTTCTGGCGTAGCCGGCAGTTGATTTTGGCGTGTCCACTGGGTGGTTCTGGGGAGTGGATCAGCTGGTTCCGGCATACTCTGCAGGTGGTACCGGCGTGTCCAGAACATGGTTCTGGCAAGTCTGAGAGGAGGTTCCGGCACGCCCGACAGGTGATTCCAAGCGTCGGCCAAGTGTCTCTGGCATACCCGGCAGGTGATTATGGCATGTCCGACAGGTGATTCTTGCGAGTAGAGCAGGTGGCTCAGGCATGCTCAGCTGGTGCTTCCGGTGTCTCTGGCACGTGGTTCCGGTGTGTCTGAGAGCTGGTTCTGGCATGTCCGGCAGATGATTCCGGAGTGTCCACAAAGTGGTTCTGGTATACCTGGCAGGTGATTTTGGCGTGTCAGGAAGTTGGTTCCAGCTAGTTGAGCAGGTGGATCAGGCGTGCTCGCCAGGGGGTTCAGTCGGGTCTGGCAGGTGGTTTCGGTGTGTTCGGGGTGTGGTTCCGGCATCTCAGGCTCATGGTTCTGGCACGTCTGAGAGGTGGTTCCGGCCGACCCGACAGCTGTTTCCATGGTGTCCACCAAGTGGTTCTGGCATAGCTGGCAGGTGATGTTGGCGTGACCGGCAGGTGGTTCCAGCAAGCCCGGCAGGTGATTCCGAAGAGTTCACCAAATGGTTGTGGCGTAGCCGGCAGGTGATTATGGCGTGTCAGGAAGTTGGTTCCGGCTAGTTGAGCAGGTGGATCAGGCGTGCTTGCCAGGGGGTTCAGGCGGGTCTGGCAGGTGGTTTCGGTCTGTTCGGGGAGTGGTTCCGGCATCTCAGGCACATGGATCTGGCACATCTGAGACGTGGTTCCGGCCGGCCGGAGAGGTGTTTCCGGAGTGTCCTCCAAGTGGTTCTGGCGTAGGTGAAAGGCGACGTTGGCGTGACCGGTAGGTGGTTCCAGCCAGCCCGGCAGGTGATTCCAGAGTGTCTGCGGTGTGGTTCTGGCGTAGCTGGCAGGTGATTATGGCGTGTCCAGCAGGTGGTTCCGGCGAGATCGGCAGGTGGTACCAGCGTTTCCGGAACATGGTTCTGGCACGGCTGAGAGATGGTTCCGTCATGCCCGACAGGTGATTCCGGAGCGTCCGCCAAGTGTTTCTGGCGTACCCGGCGGGTGATTTACGCCTGTCCGACAGGTGTATCTTGTGAGTCGAGCAGGTGGCTCAGGCATGCTCAGCTGGTGCTTCCGGCGGTTCTGGCACGTGGTTCTGGTGTGTCTGAGAGCTGGTTCAGGCATCTCCGGCAGACGATTCCGGAGTGTCCACCAAGCGGTTCTTGTATACCTGGCAGGTGATTTTGGCGTGTCAGGAAGGTGGTTCCGGCTAGTTGAGCAGGTGGATAAGGCGTGCTCGCCAGGGGGTTCAGGCGGGTCTGGCAGGTGGTTTTGGTCTGTTCGGGGAGTGGTTCCGACATCTCAGGCTCATGGTTCTGGCACGTCTGAGAGGTGGTTCCGGCCGGCCCGACAGGTGTTTCCATGGTGTCCGCCAAGTGGTTCTGGCATAGCTGGCAGGTGATGTTGGCGTGACCAGCAGGTGGTTCCAGCAAGCCCGGCAGGTGATTCCGAAGAGTTCACCAAATGGTTGTGGCGTAGCCGGCAGGTGATTTTGGCGTGTCCAGCAGGTGGTTCTGGCGTGCTCGGCAGGTGCTTCCGGTGTCATTGGCATGTGGTAACGGCATGTCTGAGAGGTGGTTCCGGCATGCCCGGCAGGTGGTTCCGAAGAGTTCACCAAATGGTTGCGGCATAGCAGGCAGTTGCTTTTGGCGTGTCAGGAAGGTGGTTCCGGCTAGTTGAGCAGGTGGATCAGGCGTGCTCGCCAGGGGGTTCATGCGGGTCTGGCAGGTGGTTTCGGTCTGTTCGGGGAGTGGTTCCGGCATCTCAGGCACATGGTTCTGGCACGTCTGAGAGGTGGTTCCGGCCGGCCGGAGAGGTGTTTCCGGAGTGTCCGCCAAGGGGTTCTGGCGTAGGTGAAAGGCGACGTTGGCGTGACCGGTAGGTGGTTCCAGCCAGCCCGGCAGGTGATGCCGGAGTGTCTGCCGTGTGGTTCTGGCGTAGCTGGCAGGTGATTTTGGCGTGTCCAGCAGGTGGTTCCGGCGAGATTGGCAGGTGGTACCAGCGTGTCCGGAACATGGTTCTGGCACGGCTGAGAGATGGTTCCGTCATGCCCGGCAGGTGAATCCGGAGTGTCCGGCATGTGGTTCTGGCACCTCTGAGATGTGGTTCCCCCATGCCCGGCAGGTGATTCCGGAGTGTTCGGCATGTGGTTCTTGCACCTCTGAGAGGTGGTTCCGGCATGCCCGGCAGGTGGTTCCGGAGTGTCTGCCTAGTGGTTCTGGCGTAGTCGGCAGGTGATTCTGGCGTGTCCAGCAGGTGGTTCTGGGGAGTGGATCAGGTGGTTCCGGCATTCTCGGCAGGTGGTACCGGCGTGTCCGGAACATGGTTCTGGCAAGTCTGAGAGGCGGTTCCGGCATGCCCGACAGGTGATTCCGGAGTGTTCGCCAAGTGGTTCTGGCGTAGCCGGCAGGTCATTTTGCATGTCCGGCGGTGGTTCCGCGAGTCGAGCCGGTGGTTCCGGTGTGTCCGGCAGGTGGTTCTGGCGTGACCGGCACGAGGTTCTGGCACGTCTGAGAGTTGGTTCCGGCATGCCCGACAGGTTTTTGCGAGTCAAGCAGGTCGTTCTGGCGTGCTCGGCAGGTGCTTGCGGTTTCATTGGCATGTGGTTCCGGCATGTCTGAGAGGTGGTTCCGCCATGCCCGGCAGGTGATTCCGGAGTGTTCGCCAAGTGGTTCTGGCGTAGCCGGCAGGTGATTTTGCATGTCCGGCAATGGTTCCGGCGAGTCGAGCCGGTGGTTCCGGCATGTCCGGCAGGTGATTCCGGCATGTCCAGCAGGTGGTTCTGAGAAGTGGATCAGGTGGTTCCGGCAGGCACGGCAGGTGATTCCGGAGTGTCCGGCATGTGATTCTGTCACCTCTGAGAGTTTGTTCTGGCATGCCCGGCAGGTGATACCACAGTGTCCGGCATTTGGTTCTGGCACCTCTGACAGGTGGTTCCGGGATGCCTGGCATGTGATTCCGGAGTGTCTGCCGAGTGGTTCTGGCGTGTCCAGCAGGTGTTTCCGGTCTTTCCGGCAGGTGGTTCTGGCGTGTCCGGCACGAGGTTCTGGCACGTCTGAGAGTTGGTTCCGGCATGCCCGACAGGTGATTCCGGAGTGTCCGCCACGTGGTTCTGGCGTACCCGGCAGGTGATTTTGGCGTGTCTGGCAGGTGTTTCTTGCAAGTCGAGCATGCGGCTCAGGCATGATCAGCAGGTGCTTCCGGCCTGTCCGGCACGTGGTTCTGGTGTGTCTGAGAGCTGGTTCTGGCATGTCCGGCAGATGATTCCGGAGTGTCCACCAAGTGGTTGTGGCATACCCGGCAGGTGATTTTAGCGTGTCAGGTAGGTGGTTCCGGCGAGTCGAGTTGGTGGTTCCGGCGTTCTCGGCAGGTGGTTCAGGCGGGTCTGGCAGGTGGTTTCGGTCTGTTCGGTGTGTGGTTCCGGCATCTCAGGCACATGGTTCTGGCACGTCTGAGAGGTGGTTCCGGTCGGCCCGACAGGTGTTTCCATGGTGTCCGCCAAGTGGTTCTGGCATAGCAGGCAGGTGACGTTGGCGTGACCGGCAGGTGGTTCCAGCCAGCCCGGCAGGTGATTCCGAACTTTTCACCAAATGGTTGTGGCATAGCCGGAATCTGATTTTTGCATGTCCAGCAGGTGGTTTTGGCGAGTCGAGCAGGTGGTTCTGGCGTGCTCGGCAGGTGCTTCCGGTGTCATTGGCATGTGGTTCCGGCATGTCTGAGAGGTGGTTCCGCCATGCCCGGCAGGTGATTCCGGAGTGTTCGCCAAGTGGTTCTGGCGTAGCCGGCAGGTGATTTTGCATGTCCGGCAATGGTTCCGGCGAGTCGAGCCGGTGGTTCCGGCATGTCCGGCAGGTGGTTCCGGCATGCCCGGCAGGTGATTCCGGAGTGTCCGGCATGTGGTTCTGGCACCTCTGAGAGGTGGTTCCGGCATGCCCGGCAGGTGATACCGGAGTGTTCGCCAAGTGGTTCTGGCATAGCCGGTAGGTGATTTTGCATGTCCAGCAATGGTTCCGGCGAGTCGAGCCGGTGGTTCCGGAATGTCCGGCAGGTGGTTCCGGCATGTCCGTCAGGTGGTTCCGGCATGTCCAGCACGTGTTTCCAGCATGCCCGGCAGGTGATTCCGGAGTGTCCGGCATGTGGTTCTGGCACCTCTGAGAGGTGGTTCCGGCATGCCCGGCAGGTGATACCGGAGTCTCCGGCATTTGGTTCTGGCATCTCTGAGAGGTGGTTCCGGAATGCCTGGCCTCTGATTCCGGAGTGTCTGCCGAGTGGTTCTGGCGTAGCCGGCAGTTGATTTTGGCGTGTGCAGCAGGTGGTTTTGGCGAGTCGAGCAGGTGGTTCTGGCGTGCTTGGCAGGTGCTTCAGGTGTCATTGGCATGTGGTTCCGGCATGTCTGAGAGGTGGTTCCGGCATGCCCGGCAGATGGTTCTGGAGAGTCTTCCGAGTGGTTCTGGAGCCAGCACGGCAGGTGATTCCGAAGAGTTCACCAAATGGTTGTGGCGTACCGGCAGGTTATTTTGGCCTGTCAGGAAGTTGGTTCGGGCTAGTTGAGCAGGTGGATCAGGCGTTCTCGCCAGGGGGTTCAGGCGGGTCTGGCAGGTGGTTTCGGTCTGTTCGGGGAGTGGTTCCGGCATCTCAGGCACATGGTTCTGGCACGTCTGACAGGTGGTTCCGGCCAACCGGAGAGGTGTTTCCGGAGTGTCCGCCATGTGGTTCTGGCGTAGCTGAAAGGTGATGTTGGCGTGAGTGGCAGGTGGTTCCAGCCAGCCCGGCATGTGATTCCGGAGTGTCTGCCGTGTGGTTCTGGCGTAGCCGGCAGGTGATTTTGGCGTGTCCAGCAGGTGGTTCCGGCGAGCTCGGCAGGTGGTAGCGGCGCGTCCGGAACATGGTTCTGGCACATCTGAGAGATGGTTCCGGCATGCCCGGCAGGTGATTCCGGAGTGTCCGGCATGTGGTTCTGGCACCTCTGAGAGGTGGTTCCGGCATGCCCGGCAGGTGGTTCCGGAGTGTCTGCCGAGTGGTTCTGGCGTAGCCGGCAGGTGATTCTGGCGTGTCCAGAAGGTGGTTCTGGGGAGTGGATCAGCTGGTTCCGGCATACTCGGCAGGTGGTACCGGCGTGTCCGGAACATGGTTCTGGCAAGTCTGAGAGGTGGTTCCGGCACGCCCGACAGGTGATTCCGGAGCGTCCGCCAGGTGTTTCTGGCGTACCCGTCAGGTGATTTTCGCCTGTCGGACAGGTGTATCTTGCGAGTCGAGCAGGTGGCTCAGGCATGCTCAGCTGGTGCTTCCGGCGTCTCTGGCACGTGGTTCTGGTGTGTCTGAGAGCTGGTTCTGGCATCTCCGGCAGATGATTCCGGAGTGTCCACCAAGTGGTTCTGGTATACCTGGCAGGTGATTTTGGCGTGTCAGGAAGGTGGTTCCGGCTAGTTGAGCAGGTGGATCAGGCGTGCACGCCAGGGGGTTCAGGCGGGTCTGGCAGGTGGTTTCGGTCTGTTCTGGGAGTGGTTCCGGCATCTCAGGCTCATGGTTCTGGCACGTCTGAGAGGTGGTTCCGGCCGGCCCGACAGGTGTTTCCATGGTGTCCGCCAAGTGGTTCTGGCGTAGCCGGCAGTTGATTTTGGCGTGTCCACTGGGTGGTTCTGGGGAGTGGATCAGCTGGTTCCGGCATACTCTGCAGGTGGTACCGGCGTGTCCAGAACATGGTTCTGGCAAGTCTGAGAGGAGGTTCCGGCACGCCCGACAGGTGATTCCAAGCGTCGGCCAAGTGTCTCTGGCATACCCGGCAGGTGATTATGGCATGTCCGACAGGTGATTCTTGCGAGTAGAGCAGGTGGCTCAGGCATGCTCAGCTGGTGCTTCCGGTGTCTCTGGCACGTGGTTCCGGTGTGTCTGAGAGCTGGTTCTGGCATGTCCGGCAGATGATTCCGGAGTGTCCACAAAGTGGTTCTGGTATACCTGGCAGGTGATTTTGGCGTGTCAGGAAGTTGGTTCCAGCTAGTTGAGCAGGTGGATCAGGCGTGCTCGCCAGGGGGTTCAGTCGGGTCTGGCAGGTGGTTTCGGTGTGTTCGGGGTGTGGTTCCGGCATCTCAGGCTCATGGTTCTGGCACGTCTGAGAGGTGGTTCCGGCCGACCCGACAGCTGTTTCCATGGTGTCCACCAAGTGGTTCTGGCATAGCTGGCAGGTGATGTTGGCGTGACCGGCAGGTGGTTCCAGCAAGCCCGGCAGGTGATTCCGAAGAGTTCACCAAATGGTTGTGGCGTAGCCGGCAGGTGATTATGGCGTGTCAGGAAGTTGGTTCCGGCTAGTTGAGCAGGTGGATCAGGCGTGCTCGCCAGGGGGTTCAGGCGGGTCTGGCAGGTGGTTTCGGTCTGTTCGGGTAGTGGTTCCGGCATCTCAGGCACATGGATCTGGCACATCTGAGACGTGGTTCCGGCCGGCCGGAGAGGTGTTTCCGGAGTGTCCTCCAAGTGGTTCTGGCGTAGGTGAAAGGCGACGTTGGCGTGACCGGTAGGTGGTTCCAGCCAGCCCGGCAGGTGATTCCAGAGTGTCTGCGGTGTGGTTCTGGCGTAGCTGGCAGGTGATTATGGCGTGTCCAGCAGGTGGTTCCGGCGAGATCGGCAGGTGGTACCAGCGTGTCCGGAACATGGTTCTGGCACGGCTGAGAGATGGTTCCGTCATGCCCGACAGGTGATTCCGGAGCGTCCGCCAAGTGTTTCTGGCGTACCCGGCGGGTGATTTACGCCTGTCCGACAGGTGTATCTTGTGAGTCGAGCAGGTGGCTCAGGCATGCTCAGCTGGTGCTTCCGGCGGTTCTGGCACGTGGTTCTGGTGTGTCTGAGAGCTGGTTCAGGCATCTCCGGCAGACGATTCCGGAGTGTCCACCAAGCGGTTCTTGTATACCTGGCAGGTGATTTTGGCGTGTCAGGAAGGTGGTTCCGGCTAGTTGAGCAGGTGGATAAGGCGTGCTCGCCAGGGGGTTCAGGCGGGTCTGGCAGGTGGTTTTGGTCTGTTCGGGGAGTGGTTCCGACATCTCAGGCTCATGGTTCTGGCACGTCTGAGAGGTGGTTCCGGCCGGCCCGACAGGTGTTTCCATGGTGTCCGCCAAGTGGTTCTGGCATAGCTGGCAGGTGATGTTGGCGTGACCAGCAGGTGGTTCCAGCAAGCCCGGCAGGTGATTCCGAAGAGTTCACCAAATGGTTGTGGCGTAGCCGGCAGGTGATTTTGGCGTGTCCAGCAGGTGGTTTTGGCGAGTCGAGCAGGTGGTTCTAGCGTGCTCGGCAGGTGCTTCCGGTGTCATTGGCATGTGGTAACGGCATGTCTGAGAGGTGGTTCCGGCATGCCCGGCAGGTGGTTCCGAAGAGTTCACCAAATGGTTGCGGCATAGCAGGCAGTTGCTTTTGGCGTGTCAGGAAGGTGGTTCCGGCTAGTTGAGCAGGTGGATCAGGCGTGCTCGCCAGGGGGTTCATGCGGGTCTGGCAGGTGGTTTCGGTCTGTTCGGGGAGTGGTTCCGGCATCTCAGGCACATGGTTCTGGCACGTCTGAGAGGTGGTTCCGGCCGGCCGGAGAGGTGTTTCCGGAGTGTCCGCCAAGGGGTTCTGGCGTAGGTGAAAGGCGACGTTGGCGTGACCGGTAGGTGGTTCCAGCCAGCCCGGCAGGTGATGCCGGAGTGTCTGCCGTGTGGTTCTGGCGTAGCTGGCAGGTGATTTTGGCGTGTCCAGCAGGTGGTTCCGGCGAGATTGGCAGGTGGTACCAGCGTGTCCGGAACATGGTTCTGGCACGGCTGAGAGATGGTTCCGTCATGCCCGGCAGGTGAATCCGGAGTGTCCGGCATGTGGTTCTGGCACCTCTGAGATGTGGTTCCCCCATGCCCGGCAGGTGATTCCGGAGTGTTCACCAAATGCTTGTGGAGTAGGGGGAAGTTGATTTTGGCATGTCCGGCAGGTGGTTTTGGCGATTCGAGCAGGTGGTTCTGGCGTGCTCGGCAGGTGCTTCCGGTGTCATCGGCATGTGGTTCCGGCATGTCTGAGAGGTGGTTCCGCCATGCCCGGCAGGTGATTCCGGAGTGTTCCCCAAGTGGTTCTGGCATAGCCGGCAGGTGATTTTGCATGTCCGGCAATGGTTCCGGCGAGTCGAGCCGCTAGTTCCGGCATGTCCGGCAGGTGGTTCCGGCATGCCCGGCAGGTGATTCCGGAGTGTCCGGCATGTGGTTCTGGCACCTCTGAGAGGTGGTTCCGGCATGCCCGGCAGGTGGTTCCGGCGTGTCTGCCGAGTGGTTCTGGCGTAGTCGGCAGGTGATTGTGGCGTGTCCAGCAGGTGGTTCTGAGGAGTGGATCAGGTGGTTCCGGCATATTCTGCAGGTGGTACCGGCGTGTCCGGAACATTGTTCTGGCAAGTCTGAGAGGTGGTTCCGGCATGCCCGACAGGTGATTCCGGAGTGTTCGCCAAGTGGTTCTGGCGTAGCCGGCAGGTCATTTTGCATGTCCGGCGGTGGTTCCGGCGAGTCGAGCCGGTGGTTCTGGCGTGTCCGGCAGGTGGTTCTGGCGTGACCGGCACGAGGTTCTGGCACGTCTGAGAGTTGGTTCCGGCATGCCCGACAGGTGATTCCGGAGTGTCCGCCACGTGGTTCTGGCGTACCCGGCAGGTGATTTTGGCGTGTCTGGCAGGTGTTTCTTGCAAGACGAGCATGTGGCTCAGGCATGATCAGCAGGTGCTTCCGGCCTGTCCGGCACGTGGTTCTGGTGTGTCTGAGAGCTGGTTCTGGCATGTCCGGCAGATTATTCCGGAGTGTCCACCAAGTGGTTGTGGCATACCCGGCAGGTGATTTTAGCGTGTCAGGTAGGTGGTTCCGGCGAGTCGAGTTGGTGGTTCCGGCGTGCTCGGCAGGTGGTTCAGGCGGGTCTGGCAGGTGGTTTCGGTCTGTTCGGTGTGTGGTTCCGGCATCTCAGGCACATGGTTCTGGCACGTCTGATAGGTGGTTCCGGCCGGCCCGACAGGTGTTTCCATGGTGTCCGCCAAGTGGTTCTGGCATAGCAGGCAGGTGACGTTGGCGTGACCGGCAGGTGGTTCCAGCCAGCCCGGCAGGTGATTCCGAAGTTTTCACCAAATGGTTGTGGCGTAGCCGGAATCTGATTTTTGCATGTCCTGCAGGTGGTTTTGGCGAGTCGAGCAGGTGGTTCTGGCGTGCTCGGCAGGTGCTTCCGGTGTCATTGGCATGTGGTTCTGGCATGTCTGAGAGGTGGTTCAGCCATGCCCGGCAGGTGATTCCGGAGTGTTCGCCAAGTGGTTCTGGCGTAGCTGGCAGGTGATTTTGCATGGCCGGCAATGGTTCCGGCGAGTCGAGCCTGTGGTTCCGGCATGTCCGGCAGGTGATTCCGCAGTCTCCGTCATTTGTTCCTGGCACCTCTGAGAGGTGGTTCAGGCATGCCCGACAGGTGATTCCGGAGTGTTCGCCAAGTTGTTCTGGCGTAGCCGGCAGGTCATTTTGCATGTCCAGCGGTGGTTCCGGCGAGTCGAGCCGGTGGTTCCGGCGTAGCCGGCAGTTGCTCTTGGCGTGTCCACTAGATGGTTCTGGGGAGTGGATCAGCTGGTTCTGCCATACTCGGCAGGTGGTACCGGCGTGTCCAGTACATGGTTCTGGCAAGTCTGAGAGGTGGTTCCGGAACGCCCGACAGGTGATTCCGGAGCGTCCGCCAAGTGTTTCTGGCGTACCCGGCAGGTGATTTTGGCATGTCCGACAGGTGTTTCTTGCGAGTCGAGCAGGTGGCTCAGGCATGCTCAGCTGGTGCTTCCGGCGTCTCTGGCACGTGGTTCTGGTGTGTCTGAGAGCTGGTTCTGGCATGTCCGGCAGATGATTCCGGAGTGTCCACCAAGTGGTTCTGATATACCTGGCAGGTGATTTTGGCGTGTCAGGAAAGTGGTTCCGGCTAGGTGAGCAAGTGGATCAGGCGTGCTCGCCAGGGGGTTCATGCGGGTCTGGCAGGTGGTTTCGGTCTGTTCGGGGAGTGGTTCCGGCATCTCAGGCACATGGTTCTGGCACGTCTGAGAGGTGGTTCCGGCCGGCCGGAGAGGTGTTTCCGGAGTGTCCGCCAAGTGGTTCTGGCGTAGGTGAAAGGCGACTTTGGCGTGACCGGTAGGTGGTTCCAGCCAGCCCGGAGGTGATTCCAGAGTGTCTGCGGTGTGGTTCTGGCGTAGCTGGCAGGTGATTTTGGCGTGACCAGCAGGTGGTTTTGGCGAGTCAAGCAGGTTTTCTGGCGTGCTCGGCGGGTGCTTCAGGTGTCATTAGCATGTGGTTCCGGCATGTCTGAGAGGTGGTTCCGCCATGCGCGGCAGGTGATTCCGGAGTGTTCGCCAAGTGGTTCTGGCGTAGCCGGCAGGTGATTTTGCATGTCCGGCAATGGTTCCGGCGAGTCGAGCCGGTGGTTCCGGAATGTCCGGCAGGTGGTTCCGGCATGTCCGGCAGGTGGTTCCGGCATGTCCAGCACGTGGTTCCAGCATGCCCGGCAGGTGATTCCGGATTGTCCGGCATGTGGTTTTGGCACCTCTGAGAGGTGGTTCTGGCATGCCCGGCAGGTGATTCCGGAGTGTCCGGCATGTGGTTCTGGCACCTCTGAGTGGTGGTTCCGGCAAGCCCGGCAGTTGGTTACGGAGTGTCTGCCGAGTGGTTCTGGAGTAGCCGGCAGGTGATTCCAGCGTATCCAGCAGGTGGTTCTGTGGAGTGGATCAGGTGGTTCCGGCACACTCGGCAGGTGGTACCGGCGTGTCCGGAACATGGTTCTGGCAAGTCTGAGAGGTGGTACCGGCATGCCCGACAGGTGATTCCGGAGTGTTCGCCAAGTGGTTCTGGCGTAGCCGGCAGGTCATTTTGCATGTCCGGCGGTGGTTCCGGCGAGTCGAGCCGGTGGTTGCGGCGTATCCAGCAGGTGTTTCCGGTCTGTCCGGCAGGTGATTCTGGGGTGACCGGCACGAGGTTCTGGCACGTCGGAGAGCTGGTTCCGGCATGCCCGACAGGTGATTCCGGAGTGTCCGCCACGTGGTTCTGGCGTACCCGGCAGGTGATTTTGGCGTGTCTGGCAGGTGTTTCTGGCAAGTCGAGCATTTGGCTCAGGCATGCTCAGCAGGTGCTTCCGGCGTGTCTGGCACGTGGTTCTGGTGTGTCTGAGAGCTGGTTCTGGCATGTCCGGCAGATGATTCCGGAGTGTCCACCAAGTGGTTGTGGCATACCCGGCAGGTGATTTTAGCGTGTCATGTAGCTGGATCCGGCGAGTCGAGTAGGTGGTTCCGGCATGCTCGGCAGGTGGTTCAGGCGGGTCTGGCAGGTGGTTTCGGTCTGTTCGGGGTGTGGTTCCGGCATCTCAGGCACATGGTTCTGGCACGTCTGATAGGTGGTTCCGGCCGGCCCGACAGGTGTTTCCATGGTGTCCGACAAGTGGTTCTGGCATAGCTGGCAGGTGATGTTGGCGTGACCCGCAGGTGGTTCCAGCCAGCCAAGCAGGTGATTCCAAAGAGTTCACCAAATGATTGTGGCGTAGCCGGCAGGTGATTTTGGCGTGTCCAGCAGGTGGTTTTGGCGAGTCGAGCAGGTGGATCTGGCGGGCTGGGCAGGTGCTTCCGGTGTCATTGGCATGTGGTTCTGGCATGTCTGAGAGGTGGTTCCGCCATGCCCGGAAGGTGATTCCGGAGTGTTCGCCAAGTGGTTCTGGCGTAGCCGGCAGGTGATTTTGCATGGCCGGCAATGGTTCCGGCGAGTCGAGCCGGTGGTTCCGGCATGTCCGGCAGGTGGTTCCGGCATGCCCGGCAGGTGATACCGGAGTGTTCGCAAAGTGGTTCTGGCGTAGCCGGCAGGTGATTTTGCATGTCCGGCAATGGATCCGGCGAGTCGAGCCGGTGGTTCCGGAATGTCCGGCAGGTGGTTCCGGCTTGTCCGGCAGGTGGTTCCGGCATGTCCAGCACGTGGTTCCAGCATGCCCGGCAGGTGATTCCGGAGTGTCCGGCATGTGGTTCTGGCACCTCTGAGAGGTGGTTCCGGCATGCCCGGCAGGTGATTCCGGCATGTCCAGCAGGTGGTTCTGAGAAGTGGATCAGGTGGTTCCGGCAGGCACGGCAGGTGATTCCGGAGTGTCCGGCATGTGATTCTGTCACCTCT
Organism: Equus caballus; assembly: GCF_041296265.1. NCBI lineage: Eukaryota > Metazoa > Chordata > Mammalia > Perissodactyla > Equidae > Equus > Equus caballus. The sequence continues at coordinate 5,366,714 of NW_027222395.1, forward strand.
GAGAGGTTGTTCTGGCATGCCCGGCAGGTGATACCACAGTGTCCGCCATTTGGTTCTGGCACCTCTGACAGGTGGTTCCGGGATGCCTGGCATGTGATTCCGGAGTGTCTGCCGAGTGGTTCTGGCGTGTCCAGCAGGTGTTTCCGGTCTTTCCGGCAGGTGGTTCTGGCGTGTCCGGCACGAGGTTCTGGCACGTCTGAGAGTTGGTTCTGGCATGCCCGACAGGTGATTCCGGAGTGTCCGCCACGTGGTTCTGGCGTACCCGGCAGGTGATTTTGGCGTGTCTGGCAGGTTTTTCTTGCAAGTCGAGCATGTGGCTCAGGCATGCTCAGCAGGTGCTTCCGGCGTGTCTGGCACGTGGTTCTGGTGTGTCTGAGAGCTGGTTCTGGCATGTCCGGCAGATGATTCCGGAGTGTCCACCAAGTGGTTGTGGCACACCCGGCAGGTGATTTTAGCGTGTCAGGTAGGTGGTTCCGGCGAGTCGAGTTGGTGGTTCCGGCGTGCTCGGCAGGTGGTTCAGGCGGGTCTGGCAGGTGGTTTCGGTCTGTTCAGTGTCTGGTTCCGGCATCTCAGGCTCATGGTTCTGGCACGCCTGATAGGTGGTTCCGGCCGGCCCAACAGGTGTTTCCATGGTGTCCGCCAAGTGGTTCTGGCATAGCTGGCAGGTGATGATGGCGTGACCGGCAGGTGGTTCCAGTCAGCGCGGCAGGTGATTCCGAAGTGTTCACCAAATGCTTGTGGAGTAGCCGGAAGTTGATTTTGGCATGTCCAGCAGGTGGTTTTGGCGAGTCGAGCAGGTGGTTCTGGCGTGCTCGGCAGGTGCTTCCGGTGTCATCGGCATGTGGTTCCGGCATGTCTGAGAGGTGGTTCCGCCATGCCCGGCAGGTGATTCCGGAGTGTTCCCCAAGTGGTTCTGGCATAGCCGGCAGGTGATTTTGCATGTCCGGCAATGGTTCCGGCGAGTCGAGCCGCTGGTTCCGGCATGTCCGGCAGGTGGTTCCGGCATGCCCGGCAGGTGATTCCGGAGTGTCCGGCATGTGGTTCTGGCACCTCTGAGAGGTGGTTCCGGCATGCCCGGCAGGTGGTTCCGGCGTGTCTGCCGAGTGGTTCTGGCGTAGTCGGCAGGTGATTGTGGCGTGTCCAGCAGGTGGTTCTGAGAAGTGGATCAGGTGGTTCCGGCAGGCACGGCAGGTGATTCCGGAGTGTCCGGCATGTGATTCTGTCACCTCTGAGAGTTTGTTCTGGCATGCCCGGCAGGTGATACCACAGTGACCGCATTTGGTTCTGGCACCTCTGACAGGTGGTTCCGGGATGCCTGGCATGTGATTCCGGAGTGTCTGCCGAGTGGTTCTGGCGTGTCCAGCAGGTGTTTCCGGTCTTTCCGGCAGGTGGTTCTGGCGTGTCCGGCACGAGGTTCTGGCACGTCTGAGAGTTGGTTCCGGCATGCCCGACAGGTGATTCCGGAGTGTCCGCCACGTGGTTCTGGCGTACCCGGCAGGTGATTTTGGCGTGTCTGGCAGGTGTTTCTTGCAAGTCGAGCATGTGGCTCAGGCATGATCAGCAGGTGCTTCCGGCCTGTCCGGCACGTGGTTCTGGTGTGTCTGAGAGCTGGTTCTGGCATGTCCGGCAGATTATTCCGGAGTGTCCACCAAGTGGTTGTGGCATACCCGGCAGGTGATTTTAGCGTGTCAGGTAGGTGGTTCCGGCGAGTCGAGTTGATGGTTCCGGCGTGCTCGGCAGGTGGTTCAGGCGGGTCTGGCAGGTGGTTTCGGTCTGTTCATTGTGTGGTTCCGGCATCTCAGGCACATGGTTCTGGCACGTCAGATAGGTGGTTCCGGCCGGCACGACAGGTGTTTCCATGGTGTCCGCCAAGTGGTTCTGGCATAGCAGGCAGGTGACTTTGGCGTGACCGGCAGGTGGTTCCAGCCAGCCCGGCAGGTGATTCCGAAGTTTTCACCAAATGGTTGTGGCGTAGCCGGAATCTGATTTTTGCATGTCCATCAGGTGGTTCCGGCGAGTCGAGTTGGTGGTTCTGGCGTGCTCAGCAGGTGCTTCCGGTGTCATTGGCATGTGGTTCTGGCATGTCTGAGAGGTGGTTCCGCCATGCCCGGCAGGTGATTCCGGAGTGTTCGCCAAGTGGTTCTGGCGTAGCCGGCAGGTGATTTTGCATGGCCGGCAAGGGTTCCGGTGAGTCGAGCCGGTGGTTCCGGCATGTCCGGCAGGTGGTTCCGGCATGCCCGGCAGGTGATTCCGCAGTCTCCGTCATTTGGTCCTGACACCTCTGAGAGGTGGTTCAGGCATGCCCGACAGGTGATTCCGGAGTGTTCGCCAAGTGGTTCTGGCGTAGCCGGCAGGTCATTTTGCATGTCCAGCGGTGGTTCCGGCGAGTCGAGCCGGTGGTTCCGGCGTAGCCGGCAGTTGCTCTTGGCGTGTCCACTAGGTGGTTCTGGGGAGTGGATCAGCTGGTTCCGGCATACTCGGCAGGTGGTACCGGCGTGTCCAGAACATGGTTCTGGCAAGTCTGAGAGGTGGTTCCGGCACGCCCGACAGGTGATTCCGGAGCATCCGCCAAGTGTTTCTGGCATACCCGGCAGGTGATTTTGGCACGTCCGACAGGTGTTTCTTGCGAGTCGAGCAGGTGGCTCAGGCATGCTCAGCTGGTGCTTCCGGCGTCTCTGGCACGTGGTTCTGGTGTGTCTGAGAGCTGGTTCTGGCATGTCCGGCAGATGATTCCGGAGTGTCCACCTAGTGGTTCGGGCATACCTGGCAGGTGATTTTGGCGTGTCAGGAAGGTGGTTCCGGCTAGTTGAGCAGGTGGATCAGGCGTGCTCGCCAGGGGGTTCATGCGGGTCTGGCAGGTGGTTTCGGTCTGTTCGGGGAGTGGTTCCGGCATCTCAGGCACATGGTTCTGGCACGTCTGAGAGGTGGTTCCGGCCGGCCGGAGAGGTGTTTCCGGAGTGTCCGCCAAGTGGTTCTGGCGTAGGTGAAAGGCGACGTTGGCGTGACCGGTAGGTGGTTCCAGCCAGCCCGGCAGGTGATTCCAGAGTGTGTGCCGTGTGGTTCTGGCGTAGCTGGCAGGTGATTTTGGCGTGTCCAGCAGGTGGTTCCGGCGATATCGGCAGGTGGTACCAGCGTGTCCGGAACATGGTTCTGGCACGGCTGAGAGATGGTTCCGTCATGCCCGGCAGGTGAATCCGGAGTGTCCGGCATGTGGTTCTGGCACCTCTGAGATGTGGTTCCCCCATGCCCGGCAGGTGATTCCGGAGTGTTCGGCATGTGGTTCTGGCACCTCTGAGATGTGGTTCCGGCATGCCCGGCAGGTGGTTCCGGAGTGTCTGCCTAGTGGTTCTGGCGTAGTCAGCAGGTGATTCTGGCGTGTCCAGCAGGTGGTTCTGGGGAGTGGATCAGGTGGTTCCGGCATTCTCGGCGGGTGGTACCGGCGTGTCCGGAACATGGTTCTGGCAAGTCTGAGAGGCGGTTCCAGCATGCCCGACAGGTGATTCCGGAGTGTTCGCCAAGTGGTTCTGGCGTAGCCGGCAGGTCATTTTGCATGTCCGGCGGTGGTTCCGCGAGTCGAGCTGGTGGTTCCGGTGTGTCCGGCAGGTGGTTCTGGCGTGACCGGCACGAGGTTCTGGCACGTCTGAGAGTTGGTTCCGGCATGCCCAATAGGTGATTCCGGAGTGTCCGCCACGTGGTTCTGGCGTACCCGGCAGGTGATTTTGGCGTGTCTGGCAGGTGTTTCTTGCAAGTCGAGCATTTGGCTCAGGCATGCTCAGCAGGTGCTTCCGGCGTGTCTGGCAGGTGGTTCTGGTGTGTCTGAGAGCTGGTTCTGGCATGTCTGGCAGATGATTCCGGAGTGTCCACCAAGTGGTTGTGGCATACCCGGCAGGTGATTTTAGCGTGTCAGCTAGGTGGTTCCAGCGAGTCGAGTAGGTGGTTCCGGCGTGCTCGGCAGGTGGTTCAGGCGGGTCTGGCAGGTGGTTTCGGTCTGTTCCGGGAGTGGTTCCGGCATCTCAGGCACATGGTTCTGGCACGCCTGATAGGTGGTTCCGGCCGGCCCAACAGGTGTTTCCATGGTGTCCGCCAAGTGGTTCTGGCATAGCTGGCAGGTGATGTTGGCGTGACCGGCAGGTGGTTCCAGTCAGCCCGGCAGGTGATTCCGAAGTGTTCACCAAATGCTTGTGGAGTAGCCGGAAGTTGATTTTGGCATGTCCAGCAGGTGGTTTTGGCGAGTCGAGCAGGTGGTTCTGGCGTGCTCGGCAGGTGCTTCTGGTGTCATCGGCATGTGGTTCCGGCATGTCTGAGAGGTGGTTCCGCCATGCCCGGCAGGTGATTCCGGAGTGTTCCCCAAGTGGTTCTGGCATAGCCGGCAGGTGATTTTGCATGTCCGGCAATGGTTCCGGCGAGTCGAGCCGCTGGTTCCGGCATGTCCGGCAGGTGGTTCCGGCATGCCCGGCAGGTGATTCCGGAGTGTCCGGCATGTGGTTCTGGCACCTCTGAGAGGTGGTTCCGGCATGCCCGGCAGGTGGTTCCAGCGTGTCTGCCGAGTGGTTCTGGCGTAGTCGGCCGGTGATTGTGGCGTGTCCAGCAGGTGGTTCTGAGGAGTGCATCAGGTGGTTCCGGCATACTCTGCAGGTGGTACCGGCGTGTCCGGAACATGGTTCTGGCAAGTCTGAGAGGTGGTTCCGGCATGCCCGACAGGTGATTCCGGAGTGTTCGCCAAGTGGTTCTGGCGTAGCCGGCAGGTCATTTTGCATGTCCGGCGGTGGTTCCGGCGAGTCGAGCCGGTGGTTCTGGCGTGTCCAGCAGGTGGTTCTGGCGTGACCGGCACGAGGTTCTGGCACGTCTGAGAGTTGGTTCCGGCATGCCCGACAGGTGATTCCGGAGTGTCCGCCACGTGGTTCTGGCGTACCCGGCAGGTGATTTTGGCGTGTCTGGCAGGTGTTTCTTGCAAGTCGAGCATTTGGCTCAGGCATGCTCAGGAGGTGCTTCCGGCGTGTCTGGCACATGGTTCTGGTGTGTCTGAGAGCTGGTTCTGGCATGTCTGGCAGATGATTCCAGAGTGTCCAGCAAGTGGTTGTGGCATACCTGGCAGGTGATTTTAGCGTGTCAGGTATGTGGTTCCAGCGAGTCGAGTAGGTGGTTCCGGAGTGCTCGGCAGGTGGTTCAGGCGGGTCTGGCAGGTGGTTTCGGTCTGTTCGGGGTGTGGTTCCGGCGTCTCAGGCACATGGTTCTGGCACGTCTGATAGGTGGTTCCGGCCGGCCCGACAGGTGTTTCCATGGTGTCCGCCAAGTGGTTCTGGCATAGCTGGCAGGTGATGTTTGTGTGACCGGCACGTGGTTCCAGAAAGCCCGGCAGGTGATTCCGAAGAGTTCACCAAATGGTTGTGGCCTAGCCGGCAGGTGATTTCGGCGTGTCCTGCAGGTGGTTTTGGCGAGTCAAGCAGGTCGTTCTGGCGTGCTCGGCAGGTGCTTCCGGTGTCATTGGCATGTGGTTCCGGCATGTCTGAGAGGTGGTTCCGCCATGCCCGGCAGGTGATTCTGGAGTGTTCGCCAAGTGGTTCTGGCGTAGCCGGCAGGTGATTTTGCATGTCCGGCAATGGTTCCGGCGAGTCGAGCCGGTGGTTCCGGCATGTCCGGCAGGTGATTCCGGCATGTCCAGCAGGTGGTTCTGAGAAGTGGATCAGGTGGTTCCGGCAGGCACGGCAGGTGATTCCGGAGTGTCTGGCATGTGATTCTGTCACCTCTGAGAGGTTGTTCTGGCATGCCCGGCAGGTGATACCACAGTGTCCGGCATTTGGTTCTGGCACCTCTGACAGGTGGTTCCGGGATGCCTGGCATGTGATTCCGGAGTGTCTGCCGAGTGGTTCTGGCGTGTCCAGCAGGTGTTTCCGGTCTTTCCGGCAGGTGGTTCTGGCGTGTCCGGCACGAGGTTCTGGCACGTCTGAGAGTTGGTTCTGGCATGCCCGACAGGTGATTCCGGAGTGTCCGCCACGTGGTTCTGGCGTACCCGGCAGGTGATTTTGGCGTGTCTGGCAGGTTTTTCTTGCAAGTCGAGCATGTGGCTCAGGCATGCTCAGCACGTGCTTCCGACGTGTCTGGCACGTGGTTCTGGTGTGTCTGAGAGCTGGTTCTGGCATGTCCGGCAGATGATTCCGGAGTGTCCACCAAGTGGTTGTGGCACACCCGGCAGGTGATTTTAGCGTGTCAGGTAGGTGGTTCCGGCGAGTCGAGTTGGTGGTTCCGGCGTGCTCGGCAGGTGGTTCAGGCGGGTCTGGCAGGTGGTTTCGGTCTGTTCGGTGTGTGGTTCCGGCATCTCAGGCACATGGTTCTGGCACGTCAGATAGGTGGTTCCGGCCGGCACGACAGGTGTTTCCATGGTGTCCGCCAAGTGGTTCTGGCATAGCAGGCAGGTGACTTTGGCGTGACCGGCAGGTGGTTCCAGCCAGCCCGGCAGGTGATTCCGAAGTTTTCACCAAATGGTTGTGGCGTAGCCGGAATCTGATTTTTGCATGTCCATCAGGTGGTTCCGGCGAGTCGAGTTGGTGGTTCTGGCGTGCTCGGCAGGTGCTTCCGGTGTCATTGGCATGTGGTTCTGGCATGTCTGAGAGGTGGTTCCGCCATGCCCGGCAGGTGATTCCGGAGTGTTCGCCAAGTGGTTCTGGCGTAGCCGGCAGGTGATTTTGCATGTCCGGCAATGGTTCCGGCGAGTCGAGCCGGTGGTTCCGGCATGTCCGGCAGGTGGTTCCCTGCATGCCCGGCAGGTGATTCCGCAGTCTCCGTCATTTGGTCCTGGCACCTCTGAGAGGTGGTTCAGGCATGCCCGACAGGTGATTCCGGAGTGTTCGCCAAGTGGTTCTGGCGTAGCCGGCAGGTCATTTTGCATGTCCAGCGGTGGTTCCGGCGAGTCGAGCCGGTGGTTCCGGCGTAGCCGGCAGTTGCTCTTGGCGTGTCCACTAGGTGGTTCTGGGGAGTGGATCAGCTGGTTCCGGCATACTCGGCAGGTGGTACCGGCGTGTCCAGAACATGGTTCTGGCAAGTCTGAGAGGTGGTTCCGGCACGCCCGACAGGTGATTCCGGAGCGTCCGCCAAGTGTTTCTGGCGTACCCGGCAGGTGATTTTGGCACGTCCGACAGGTGTTTCTTGCGAGTCGAGCAGGTGGCTCAGGCATGCTCAGCTGGTGCTTCCGGCGTCTCTGGCACGTGGTTCTGGTGTGTCTGAGAGCTGGTTCTGGCATGTCCGGCAGATGATTCCGGAGTGTCCACCTAGTGGTTCGGGCATACCTGGCAGGTGATTTTGGCGTGTCAGGAAGGTGGTTCCGGCTAGTTGAGCAGGTGGATCAGGCGTGCTCGCCAGGGGGTTCATGCGGGTCTGGCAGGTGGTTTCGGTCTGTTCGGGGAGTGGTTCCGGCATCTCAGGCACATGGTTCTGGCACGTCTGAGAGGTGGTTCCGGCCGGCCGGAGAGGTGTTTCCGGAGTGTCCGCCAAGTGGTTCTGGCGTAGGTGAAAGGCGACGTTGGCGTGACCGGTAGGTGGTTCCAGCCAGCCCGGCAGGTGATTCCAGAGTGTGTGCCGTGTGGTTCTGGCGTAGCTGGCAGGTGATTTTGGCGTGTCCAGCAGGTGGTTCCGGCGAGATCGGCAGGTGGTACCAGCGTGTCCGGAACATGGTTCTGGCACGGCTGAGAGATGGTTCCGTCATGCCCGGCAGGTGAATCCGGAGTGTCCGGCATGTGGTTCTGGCACCTCTGAGATGTGGTTCCCCCATGCCCGGCAGGTGATTCCGGAGTGTTCGGCATGTGGTTCTGGCACCTCTGAGATGTGGTTCCGGCATGCCCGGCAGGTGGTTCCGGAGTGTCTGCCTAGTGGTTCTGGCGTAGTCAGCAGGTGATTCTGGCGTGTCCAGCAGGTGGTTCTGGGGAGTGGATCAGGTGGTTCCGGCATTCTCGGCGGGTGGTACCGGCGTGTCCGGAACATGGTTCTGGCAAGTCTGAGAGGCGGTTCCAGCATGCCCGACAGGTGATTCCGGAGTGTTCGCCAAGTGGTTCTGGCGTAGCCGGCAGGTCATTTTGCATGTCCGGCGGTGGTTCCTCGAGTCGAGCTGGTGGTTCCGGTGTGTCCGGCAGGTGGTTCTGGCGTGACCGGCACGAGGTTCTGGCACGTCTGAGAGTTGGTTCCGGCATGCCCGAAAGGTGATTCCGGAGTGTCCGCCACGTGGTTCTGGTGTAGCCGGCAGGTGATTTTGGTGTGTCTGGCAGGTGTTTCTTGCAAGTCGAGCATTTGGCTCAGGCATGCTCAGCAGGTGCTTCCGGCGTGTCTTGCACGTGGTTCTGGTGTGTCTGAGATCTGGTTCTGGCATGTCCGGCAGATGATTCCGGATTGTCCACCAAGTGGTTGTGGCATACCCGGCCGGTGATTTTAGCGTGTCAGGTAGGTGGCTCCAGCGAGTCGAGAAGGTGGTTCCAGTGTGCTCGGCAGGTGGTTCAGGCGGGTCTGGCAGGTGGTTTCGGTCTGTTCGGGGTGTGGTTCCAGCATCTCAGGCACATGGTTCTGGCACGTCAGATAGGTGGTTCCGGCCTGCCCGACAGGTGTTTCCATGGTGTCCGCCAAGTGGTTCTGGCATAGCTGGCAGGTGATGTTGGCGTGACCGGCAGGTGGTTCCAGCCAGCCTGGCAGGTGATTCCGAAGTGTTCACCAAATGGTTGTGGCGTAGCCGGAAGGTGATTTTGGCGTGTCCAGAAGGTGGTTTTGGCGAGTCGAGCAGGTGATTCTGGAGTGCTCGGCAGGTGCTTCCGGTGTCATTGGCATGTGGTTCCGGCATGTCTGAGAGGTGGTTCCGCCATGCCCGGCAGGTGATTCCGGAGTGTTCCCCAAGTGGTTCTGGCATAGCCGGCAGGTGATTTTGCATGTCCGGCAATGGTTCCGGCGAGTCGAGCCGGTGGTTCCGGCAAGTCCGGCAGGTGATTCCGGCATGTCCAGCAGGTTGTTCCGGCATGCCCGGCAGGTGATACCGGAGTGTCCGGCATTTGGTTCTGGCTCCTCTGAGAGGTGGTTCCGGATGCCTGGCATGTGATTCCGGAGTGTCTGCCGATTGGTTCTGGCGTAACCGGCAGTTGATTTTGGCGTGTCCATGAGGTGGTTCTCGGGAGTGGATCAGGCGGTTCCGGCATACTCGGCAGGTGGTACCGGCGTGTCACGAACATGGTTCTGGCAAGTCTGAGAGGTGGTTCTGGGATGCCCGACAGGTGATTCTGGAGTGTTCGCCAAGTGCTTCTGGCGTAGACGACATGTCATTTTGCATGTCCGGCGGTGGTTCCGGCGAGTCGAGCCGGTGGTGCCGGCGTGTCCAGCAGGTGTTTCTGGTCTGTCCGGCAAGTGGTTCTGGCGTGTCCGGCACGAGGTTCTGGCACGTCTGAGAGTTGCTTCCAGCAAACCCGGCAGGTGATTCCGAAGAGTTCACCAAATGGTTGTGGCGTAGCCGGCAGGTGATTTTGGCGTGTCCAGCAGGTGGTTTTGGCGAGTCGAGCAGGTGGTTCTGGCATGCACGGCCGGTGCTTCCGGTGTCATTGACATGTGGTTCCGGCATGTCTGAGAGGTGGTTCCGGCATGCCCGGCAGGTGGTTCCGGAGAGTCTGCCGAGTGGTTCTGGAGCCAGCCCAGCAGGTGATTCTGAAGAGTTCACCAAATGGTTGTGGCGTAGCCGGCAGGTGATTTTGGCATGTCAGGAAGGTGGTTCCAGCTAGTTGAGCAGGTGGATCAGGCGTGCTCGCCAGTGGGTTCAGGCGGGTCTGGCAGGTGGTTTCGGTCTGTTCGGGGAGTGGTTCCGGCATCTCAGGCACATGGTTCTGACATGTCTGAGAGGTGTTTCCGGCCGGCCGGAGAGGTGTTTCCGGAGTGTCCGCCATGTCGTTCTGGCGTAGCTGAAAGGTGATGTTGGCGTGACCGGCAGGTGGTTCCAGCCAGCCCGGCAGGTGATTCCGGAGTGTCTGCCTTGAGGTTCTGGCGTAGCTGGCAGGTGATTTTGGCGTGTCCAGCAGGTGGTTCTGGCGAGCTCGGCAGGTGGTACCAGCCTGTCCGGATCATGGTTCTGGCACGTCTGAGAGATGGTTCTGGCATGCCTGGCAGGTGATTCCGGAGTGTCCGGCATGTGGTTCTGGCACCTCTGAGAGGTGGTTCCGGCATGCCCGGCAGGTGGTTCCGGAGTGTCTGCCGAGTGGTTCTGGCGTAGTCGGCAGGTGATTCTGGCGTGTCCTGCAGGTGGTTCTGGGGAGAGGATCAGGTGGTTCCGGCATATTCGGCAGGTGGTACCAGCGTGTCCGGAACATGGTTCTGGCAAGTCTGAGAGGCGGTTCCGGCACGCCCGACAGGTGATTCCGGAGTGTTCGCCAAGTGGTTCTGGCGTAGCCGGCAAATCATTTTGCATGTCCGGCGGTGGTTCCGGCGAGTCGATCCGGTGGTTCCGTCATGCCCGGCAGGTGCTTCCGGCGTGTCCGGCACGTGGTTCTGGTGTGTCACAGGGCTGGTTCTGGCATTTCCGGCAGATGATTCCGGAGTGTCCAGCATGTGGTTCTGGCACCTCTGAGAGGTGGTTCCGGCATGCCCGGCAGGTGATACCGGAGTGTCCGGAATGTGGTTCTGGCACCTCTGAGAGGTGGTTCCGGCATGCCCGACAGGTGATGCCGGAGTGTTCGCCAAGTGGTTCTGGCGTAGCCGGCAGGTCATTTTGCATGTCCGGCGGTGGTTCCGGCGAGTCGAGCCGGTGGTTCCGGCGTGTCCAGCAGGTGTTTCCGGGGTGTCCAGCAGGTGGTTCTGGCGTGTCCGGCACGAGGTTCTGGCACGTCTGAGAGTTGGTTCCGGCATGCCCGAAAGGTGATTCCGGAGTGTCCGCCACGTGGTCCTGGCGTACCCGGCAGGTGATTTTGGCGTGTCTGGCAGGTGTTTCTGGCAAGTCGAGCATTTGGCTCAGGCATGATCAGTAGGTGCATCCGGCGTGTCTGGCACGTGGTTCTGGTGTGTCTGAGAGCTGGTTCTGGCATGTCCGGCAGATGATTCCGGAGTGTCCACCAAGTGGTTGTGGCATACCCGGCAGGTGATTTTTGCGTGTCAGGTAGGTGGTTCCGGCGAGTCGAGTAGGTGGTTCCGCCGTGCTCGTCAGGTGGTTCAGGCGGGTCTGGCAGGAGGTTTCGGTCTTTTCAGTGTGTGGTTCCGGCATCTCAGGCACATGGTTCTGGCACGTCTGAGAGGTGGTTCCGGCTGGACCGACAGGTGTTTCCATGGTGTCCGCCAAGTGGTTGTGGCATAGCTGGCAGGTGATGTTGGCGTGACCGGCAGGTGGTTCCAGCCAGCCCGGCAGGTGATTCCGGAGTGTCTGCCGAGTTGTTCTGGCGTAGCCGGCAGGTGATTTTGGCGTGTCCAGCAGGCGGTTTTGGCGAGTCGAGCAGGTGGTTCTGGCGTGCTCGGCAGGTGCTTCCGGTGTCATTGGCATGTGGTTCCGGCATGTCTGAGAGGTGGTTCCGCCATGCCCGGCAGGTGATTCTGGAGTGTTCGCCAAGTGGTTCTGGCGTAGCCGGCAGGTGATTTAGCATGTCCGGCAATGGTTCCAGCGAGTCGAGCCCGTGGTTCCGGCATGTCCAGCAGGTGTTTCCGGCATGCCCAGCAGGTGGTTCCGTAGTGTCTGCCGAGTGGTTCTGGCGTAGCCGGCAGGTGATTCTGGGGTGTCCAGCAGATGGTTCTGGGGAGTGGATCAGCTGGTTCTGGCATACTCGGCAGGTGGTACCGGTGTGTCCGGAACATGGTTCTGGCAAGTCTGAGAGGTGGTTCCGGCATGCCCCGCAGGTGATTCCGGAGTGTCCAGCATGTGGTTCTGGCACCTCTGAGAGGTGGTTCCGGCATGCCCGGCAGGTGATACCGGAGTTTCCGGCATGTGGTTCTGGCACCTCTGAGAGGTGGTTCCGGCATGCCCGTCAGGTGATTCCGGAGCGTCCGCCAAGTGTTTCTGGCGTACCCGGCAGGTGATTTGGCATGTCCGACAGGTGTTTCTTGTACGTCGAGCAGGTGGCTGAGGCATGCTCAGCTGGTGCTTCCGGCGTCTCTGGCACGTGGTTCTGGTGTGTCTGAGAGCTGGTTCTGGCATGTCCGGCAGATGATTCCGGAGTGTCCACCAAGTGGTTCTGGTATATCTGGCAGGTGATTTTTGCGTGTCAGGAAGTTGGTTCCAGCTAGTTGAGCAGGTGGATCAGGCGTGCTCGCCAGGGGTTTCAGGCGGGTCTGGCAGGTGGTTTCGGTCTGTTCGGGGAGTGGTTCCGGCATCTCAGGCACATGGTTCTGCCACGTCTGATAGGTGGTTCCGGCCGGCCCGACAGGTGTTTCCGGAGTGTCCGCCAAGTGGTTCTGGCGTAGGTGAAAGGTGATGTTGGCGTGACCGGCATGAGGTTCCAGACAGCCCGGCAGGTGATTCCGGAGTGTCTGCCGAGTGGTTCTGGCGTAGCCGGCAGGTGATTTTGGTGTGTCCAGTGGGTGGTTTTGGCGAGTCGAGCAGGTGGTTCTGGCGTGCTCGGCAGGTGCTTCCGTTGTCATTGGCATGTGGTTCCGGCATGTCTGAGAGGTGGTTCCGCCATGCCCGGCAGGTGATTCCGGAGTGTTCGCCAAGTGGTTCTGGCGTAGCTGGCAGGTGATTTTGGTGTGTCCAGCAGGTGGTTCCGGCGAGCTCGGCAGGTGGTACCAGCGTGTCCGGAACTTGGTTCTGTCACGTCTGAGAGATGGTTCCGGCATGCCCGGCAGGTGATTCCGGAGTGTCCGGCATGTGGTTATGGCACCTCTGATAGGTGGTTCCGGCATGCCCGGCAGGTGATTCCGGAGTGTCCGGCATGCGGTTCTGGCAAATCTGAGAGGCTGTTCCGGCATGCCCGACAGGTGATTCCAGAGTGTTCGCCAAGTGGTTCTGGCGTAGCCGGCAGGTCAATTTGCGTGTCCGGCGGTGGTTCCGGCGAGTCGAGGCGGTGGTTCCGGAGTGTCCGGCAGGTGGTTCTGGCGTGACCGGCACGAGGTTCTGGCACGTCTGAGAGTTGTTTCCTGCATGCCCGACAGGTGATTCCGGAGTGTTCGCCAAGTGGTTCTGGCGTAGCCGGCAGGTGATTTTGCATGTCCGGCAATGGTTCCGGCGAGTCGAGCCGGTGGTTCCGGCATGTCCAGCAGGTGGTTCCGGTATGACCGGCAGGTGATTCCGGAGTGTCCGGCATGTGGTTTTGGTACCTCTGAGACGTGGTTCCGGCATGCCCGGCAGGTGATTCCGGAGTGTCCGGAATGTGGTTCTGGCACCTCTGAGAGGTGGTTCCGGCAAGCCCGGCAGTCGGTTACGGAGTTTCTGCCGAGTGGTTCTGGAGTAGCCGGCAGGTGATTCTGGCGTATCCAGCAGGTGGTTCTGGGGAGTGGATCAGGTGGTTCCGGCATACTCGGCAGGTGGTACCGGCGTGTCCGGAACATGGTTCTGGCAAGTCTGAGACGTGGTACCGGCATGCCCGACAGGTGATTCCGGAGTGTTCGCCAAGTGGTTCTGGCGTAGCCGGCAGGTCATTTTGCATGTCCGGCGGAGGTTCCGGCGAGTCGAGCCGGTGGTTGCGGCGTATCCAGCAGGTGTTTCCGGACTGTCCGGCAGGTGATTCTGGCGTGACCGGCACGAGGTTCTGGCACGTCTGAGAGTTGGTTCCGGCATGCCCGACAGGTGATTCCAGAGTGTCCGCCACGTGGTTCTGGCATACCCGGCAGGTGATTTTGGCGTGTCTGGCAGGTGTTTCAGGCAAGTCGAGCATTTGGCTCAGGCATGCTCAGCAGGTGCTTCCGGCGTGTCTGGCACGTGGTTCTGGTGTTTCTGAGAGCTGGTTGTGGCATGTCCGGCAGATGATTCCGGAGTGTCCACCAAGTGGTTGTGGCATACCCGGCAGGTGATTTTAGTGTGTCATGTAGCTGGATCCGGCGAGTCGAGTAGGTGGTTCCGGCGTGCTCGGCAGGTGGTTCAGGCGGGTCTGGCAGGTGGTTTCGGTCTCTTCGGGGTGTGGTTCCGGCATCTCAGGAACATGGTTCTGGCACGTCTGATAGGTGGTTCCGGCCGGCCCGACAGGTGTTTCCATGGTGTCCGCCAAGTGGTTCTGGCATAGCTGGCAGGTGATGTTGGCGTGACCGGCAGGTGGTTCCAGCAAGCAAAGCAGGTGATTCCAAAGTGTTCACCAAATGGTCGTGGCGTAGCCGGAAGGTGATTTTGGCGTGTCCAGCAGGTGGTTTTGGCGAGTCGAGCAGGTGGTTCTGGCGTGCTCAGCAGGTGCTTCCGGTGTCATTGGCATGCGGTTCCGGCATGTCTGAGAGGTGGTTCCGCCATGCCCGGCAGGTGATTCCGGATTGTTCGCCAAGTGGTTCAGGAGTAGCCGGCAGGTGATTTTGCATGTCCGGCAATGGTTCCGGCGAGTCGAGCCGGTGGTTCCGGAATGTCCGGCAGGTGGTTCCGGCATGTCCGGCAGGTGGTTCCAGCATGCCCGGCAGGTGATTCCGGAGTGTCCGGCATGTGGTTGTGGCACCTCTGAGAGGTGGCTCCGGCAGGCCCGGCAGGTGATACCGGACTGTTCGCCAAGTGGTTCTGGCATAGCCGGCTGGTGATTTTGCATGTCCGGCAATGGTTCCGGCGCGTCGAGCCGGTGGTTCCGGAATGTCCGGCAGGTGGTTCCGGCATATCCGGCAGGTGGTTCCGGCATGTCCAGCACGTGGTTCCAGCATGCCCGGAAGGTGATACCAGAGTCTCCGGCATTTGGTTCTGGCACCTCTGAGAGGTGGTTCCGGAATGCCTGGCCTGTGATTCTGGAGTGTCTGCCGAGTGGTTCTGGCGTAGCCGGCAGTTGATCTTGGCGTGTCCACTAGGTGGTTCTGGGGAGTGGATCAGCTGGTTCCGGCATACTCGGCAGGTGGTACCGGCGTCTCCAGAACATGGTTCTGGCAAGTCTGAGAGGTGGTTCCGGCACGCCAGACAGGTGATTCCGGAGCGACCGCCAAGTGTTTCTGGCGTACCCGG
Organism: Equus caballus; assembly: GCF_041296265.1. Lineage (NCBI taxonomy): Eukaryota > Metazoa > Chordata > Mammalia > Perissodactyla > Equidae > Equus > Equus caballus. Next base: position 5,381,766 of record NW_027222395.1, read on the forward strand.
CAGGTGATTTTGGCATGTCCGACAGGTGTTTCTTGCGAGTCGAGCAGGTGGATCAGGCATGGTCAGCTGGTGCTTCCGGCGTCTCTGGCACGTGGTTCTTTTGTGTCTGAGAGCTGGTTCTGGCATGTGCGCCAGATGATTCCGGAGTGTCCACCAAGTCGTTCTGGTATACCTGGCAGGTGATTGTGGCGTGTCAGGAAGGTGGTTCCGGCTAGTTGAGCAGGTGGATCAGGCGTGCTCGCCAGGGGGTTCAGGCGGGTCTGGCAGGTGGTTTCGGTCTGTTTGGGGAGTGGTTCCGGCATCTCAGGCACATGGTTCTGGGACGTCTGAGAGGTGGTTCCGGTCGGCCCGACAGGTGTTTCCGGAGTGTCTGCCAAGTGGTTCTGGTGTAGCTGAAAGTGATGTTGGCATGACCGGCAGGTGGTTCCAGCCAGCTCGGCAGGTGATTCCGGAGTGTCTGCCACGTGGTTCTGGCGTAGCCGGCAGGTGATTTTGGCGTGTCCAGCAGGTGGTTCCGGCGAGCTCGGCAGGTGGTACCAGCGTGTCCGGAACATGGTTCTGGCACGTCTTAGAGATGGTTCCGGCATGCCCGGCAGGTGATTCTGGAGTGTCCGGCATGTGGATCTGGCGTAGGTGAAAGGCCACGTTGGCGTGACCGGTAGGTGGTTCCAGCCAGCCCGGCAGGTGATTCCGGAGTGTCTGCCGTGTGGTTCTGGCGTAGCTGGCAGGTGATTTTGGCGTGTCCAGCAGGTGGTTCCGGCGAGATCGGCAGGTGGTACCAGCGTGTCCGGAACATGGTTCTGGCACGGCTGAGAGATGGTTCCGTCATGCCCGGCAGGTGAATCCAGAGTGTCCGGCATGTGGTTCTGGCACCTCTGAGATGTGGTTCCCCCATGCCCGGCAGGTGATTCCGGAGTGTTCGGCATTTGGTTCTGGCACCTCTGAGAGGTGGTTCCGGCATGCCCGGCAGGTGGTTCCGGAGTGTGTGCCTAGTGGTTCTGGCGTAGTCGGCAGGTGATTCTGGCGTGTCCAGCAGGTGGTTTTGGCGAGTCGAGCAGGTGGTTCTGGCGTGCTCGGCAGGTGGTTCAGGCGGGTCTGGCAGGTGGTTTCGGTCTGTTCGGGGTGTGGTTCCGGCGTCTCAGGCACATCGTTCTGGCACGTCTGATAGGTGGTTCCGGCCGGCCCGACAGGTGTTTCCATGGTGTCCGCCAAGTGGTTCTGGCATAGCTGGCAGGTGATGTTTGTGTGACCGGCACGTGGTTCCAGAAAGCCCGGCAGGTGATTCCAAAGAGTTCACCAAATGGTTGTGGCCTAGCCGGCAGGTGATTTCGGCGTGTCCTGCAGGTGGTTTTGGCGAGTCAAGCAGGTCGTTCTGGCGTGCTCGGCAGGTGCTTGCGGTTTCATTGGCATGTGGTTCGGGCATGTCTGAGAGGTGGTTCCGCCATGCCCGGCAGGTGATTCCGGAGTGTTCGCCAAGTGGTTCTGGCGTAGCCGGCAGGTGATTTTGCATGTCCGGCAATGGTTCCGGCGAGTCGAGCCGGTGGTTCCGGCATGTCCGGCAGGTGATTCCGGCATGTCCAGCAGGTGGTTCTGAGAAGTGGATCAGGTGGTTCCGGCAGGCACGGCAGGTGATTCCGGAGTGTCCGGCATGTGATTCTGTCACCTCTGAGAGGTTGTTCTGGCATGCCCGGCAGGTGATACCACAGTGTCCGGCATTTGGTTCTGGCACCTCTGACAGGTGGTTCCGGGATGCCTGGCATGTGATTCCGGAGTGTCTGCCGAGTGGTTCTGTCGTGTCCAGCAGGTGTTTCCGGGCTTTCCGGCAGGTGGCTCTGGCGTGTCCGGCACGAGGTTCTGGCACGTCTGAGAGTTGGTTCCGGCATGCCCGACAGGTGATTCCGGAGTGTCCGCCACGTGGTTCTGGCGTACCCGGCAGGTGATTTTGGCGTGTCTGGCAGGTGTTTCTTGCAAGTCGAGCATGTGGCTCAGGCATGATAAGCAGGTGCTTCCGGCCTGTCCGGCACGTGGTTCTGGTGTGTCTGAGAGCTGGTTCTGGCATGTCCGGCAGATTATTCCGGAGTGTCCACCAAGTGGCTGTGGCATACCCGGCAGGTGATTTTAGCGTGTCAGGTAGGTGGTTCCGGCGAGTCGAGTTGGTGGTTCCGGCGTGCTCGGCAGGTGGTTCAGGCGGGTCTGGCAGGTGGTTTCCGTCTGTTCGGTGTGTGGTTCCGGCATCTCAGGCACATGGTTCTGGCACGTCTGATAGGTGGTTCCGGCCGGCCCGACAGGTGTTTCCTTGGTGTCCGCCAAGTAGTTCTGGCATAGCAGGCAGGTGGCGTTGGCGTGACCGGCAGGTGGTTCCAGCCAGCCCGGCAGGTGATTCCGAAGTTTTCACCAAATGGTTGTGGCGTAGCCGGAATCTGATTTTTGCATGTCCAGCAGGTGGTTTTGGCGAGTCGAGCAGGTGGTTCTGGCGTGCTCGGCAGGTGCTTCCGGTGTCATTGGCATGTGGTTCCGGCATGTCTGAGAGGTGGTTCCGCCATGCCCGGCAGGTGATTCCGGAGTGTTCGCCAAGTGGTTCTGGCGTAGCCGGCAGGTGATTTTGCATGGCCGGCAATGGTTCCGGCGAGTCGAGCCGGTGGTTCCGGCATGTCCGGCAGGTGGTTCCGGCATGCCCGGCAGGTGATTCCGCAGTCTCCGTCATTTGGTCCTGGCACCTCTGAGAGGTGGTTCAGGCATGCCCGACAGGTGATTCCGGAGTGTTCGCCAAGTGGTTCTGGCGTAGCCGGCAGGTCATTTTGCATGTCCAGCGGTGGTTCCGGCGAGTCGAGCCGGTGGTTCCGGCGTAGCCGGCAGTTGCTCTTGGCGTGTCCACTAGGTGGTTCTGGGGAGTGGATCAGCTGGTTCCGGCATACTCGGCAGGTGGTACCGGCGTGTCCAGAACATGGTTCTGGCAAGTCTGAGAGGTGGTTCCGGCACGCCCGACAGTGATTCCGGAGCGTCCGCCAAGTGTTTCTGGCGTACCCGGCAGGTGATTTTGGCATGTCCGACAGGTGTTTCTTGCGAGTCGAGCAGGTGGCTCAGGCATGCTCATCTGGTGCTTCCGGCGTCTCTGGCACGTGGTTCTGCTGTGTCTGAGAGCTGGTTCTGGCATGTCCGGCAGATGATTCCGGAGTGTCCACCAAGTGGTTCTGGTATACCTGGCAGGTGATTTTGGCGTGTCAGGAAGGTGGTTCCGGCTAGTTGAGCAGGTGGATCAGGCATGCTCGCCAGGGTGTTCATGCGGGTCTGGCAGGTGGTTTCGGTCTGTTCGGGGAGTGGTTCCGGCATCTCAGGCACATGGTTCTGGCACGTCTGAGAGGTGGTTCCGGCCGGCCGGAGAGGTGTTTCCGGAGTGTCCGCCAAGTGGTTCTGGCGTAGGTGAAAGGCGACGTTGGCGTGACCGGTAGGTGGTTCCAGCCAATCCGGCAGGTGATTCCGGAGTGTCTGCCGTGTGTTTCTGGCGTAGCTGGCAGGTGGTTTTGGCGTGTCCAGCATGTGGTTCCGGCGAGATCGGCAGGTGGTACCAGCGTGTCCGGAACATGGTTCTGGCACGGCTGAGAGATGGTTCCGTCATGCCCGGCAGGTGAATCCGGAGTGTCCGGCATGTGGTTCTGGCACCTCTGAGATGTGGTTCCCCCATGCCCGGCAGGTGATTCCGGAGTGTTCGGCATGTGGTTCTGGCACCTCTGAGAGTTGGTTCCAGCATGCCCGGCAGGTGGTTCCGGAGTGTCTGCCTAGTGGTTCTGGCGTAGCCGGCAGGTGATTCTGGCGTGTCCAGCAGGTGGTTCTGGGGAGTGGATCAGGTGGTTCCGGCATTCTCGGCAGGTGGTACCGGCGTGTCCGGAACATGGTTCTGGCAAGTCTGAGATGCGGTTCCGGCATGCCCGACAGGTGATTCCGGAGTGTTCGCCAAGTGGTTCTGGCGTAGCCGGCAGGTCATTTTGCATGTCCGGCGGTGGTTCCGCGAGTCGAGCCGGTGGATCCGGTGTGTCCGGCAGGTGGTTCTGGCGTGACCGGCACGAGGTTCTGGCATGTCTGAGAGTTGGTTCCGGCGTGCCCGACAGGTGATTCCGGAGTGTCCGCCACGTGGTTCTGGCGTGCTCGGCAGGTGCTTCCGGTGTCATCGGCATGTGGTTCCGGCATGTCTGAGAGGTGGTTCCGCCATGCCCGGCAGGTGATTCCGGAGTGTTCCCCAAGTGGTTGTGGCATAGCCGGCAGGTGATTTTGCATGTCCGGCAATGGTTCCGGCGAGTCGAGCCGCTGGTTCCGGCATGTCCGGCAGGTGGTTCCGGCATGCCCGGCAGGTGATTCCGGAGTTTCCGGCATGTGGTTCTGGCACTTCTGAGAGGTGGTTCCAGCATGCCCGGCAGGTGGTTCCGGCGTGTCTGCCGAGTGGTTCTGGCGTAGTCGGCAGGTGATTGTGGCGTGTCCAGCAGGTGGTTGTGAGGAGTGGATCAGGTGGTTCCGGCATACTCTGCAGGTGGTACCGGCGTGTCCGGAACATGGTTCTGGCAAGTCTGAGAGGTGGTTCCGGCATGCCTGACAGGTGATTCCGGAGTGTTCGCCAAGTGGTTCTGGCGTAGCCGGCAGGTCATTTTGCATGTCCGGTGGTGGTTCCGCGAGTCGAGCCGGTGGTTCTGGCGTGTCCGACAGGTGGTTCTGGCGTGACCGGCACGAGGTTCTGGCACGTCTGAGAGTTGGTTCCGGCATGCCCGACAAGTGATTCCGGAGTGTCCGCCACCCGGTTCTGGCATACCCGGCAGGTGATTTTGGCGTGTCTGGCAGGTGTTTCTGGCAAGTCGAGCATTTGGCTCAGGCATGCTCAGCAGGTGCTTCCGGCGTGTCTGGCACGTGGTTCTGGTGTGTCTGAGAGCTGGTTCTGGCATGTCCGGCAGATGATTCCGGAGTGTCCACCAAGTGGTTGTGGCATACCCGGCAGGCGATTTTAGCGTGTCAGGTAGGTGGTTCCGGCGAGTCGAGTAGGTGGTTCCGGCGGGCACGGCAGGTGGTTCAGGCGGGTCTGGCAGGTGGTTTCAGTCTGTTCGGGGTGTGGTTCCGGCATCTCAGGCACATGGTTCTGGCACCTCTGAGAGGTGGTTCCGGCCGGCCCTACAGGTGTTTCCGTAGTGTCCGCCAAGTGGTTCCGGCGTAGCTGAAAGGTCATGTTGGTGTGACCGGCATGTGGTTCCAGCCAGCCCAGCAGGTGATTCCGGAGTGTCTGCTGAATGGTTCTGGAGTAGCCGGCAGCTGATTTTGGCGTGTCCAGCAGGTCGTTCCGGCGAGCTCGGCAGGTGCTTCCGGTGTCATTGGCATGTGGTTCCGGCATGTCTGAGAGGTGGTTCCGCCATGCCCGGCAGGTGATTCCGGAGTGTTCGCCAAGTGGTTCTGGCGTAGCCGGCAGGTGATTTTGCATGTCCGGCAATGGTTCCGGCGAGTCGAGCCGGTGGTTCCGGCATGTCCAGCAGGTGGTTCCGGCATGCCCGGCATGTGATTCCGGAGTGTCCGGCATGTGGTTCTGGCACCTCTGAGACGTGGTTCCGGCATGCCCGGCAGGTGATACAGGAGTGTCCGACATTTGGTTCTGGCACCTCTGAGAGGTGGTTCCGGAATGCCTGGCATGTGATTCCCGAGTGACTGCCGAGTGGTTCTGGCGTAGCCGGCAGGTGATTTTGGCGTGTCCAGCAGGTGGTTCCCCCGAGCTCGGCAGGTGGTTCCGGCATGTCCGGAACATGGTTCTGGCAAATCTGAGAGATGGTTCCGGCATGCCCGGCAGGTGATTCCGGAGTGTCTGCTGAATGGTTCTGGCGTACCCGGCAGGTGATTTTGGCGTGTCTGACAAACGTTTCTTGCAAGTCGAGCATTAGGCTCAGGCATGCTCAGCAGGTGCTTCCGGCGTGTCTGGCACGTGGTTCTGCTGTGTCTGAGAGCTGGTTCTGGCATGTCCGGCAGATGATCCCGGAGTGTCCAACAAGTGGTTGTGGCATACCCGGCAGGTGATTTTAGCGTGTCAGGTAGGTGGTTCCGGCGAGTCGAGTAGGCGGTTCCGGCGTGCTCGGCAGGTGGTTCAGGCGGGTCTGGCAGGAGGTTTCGGTCTGTTCGGGGAGTGGTTCCGGCATCTCAGGCACATGGTTCTGGCACGTCTGAGAGTTGGTTCCGGCATGCCGACAGGTGATTCCGGCGTGTCCGCCACGTGGTTCTTGCGTACCCGGCCGGTGATTTTGGCGTGTCCACTAGGTGGTTCTGGGGAGTGGATCAGCTGGTTCTGGCATTTTCGGCAGGTGGTACCGGCGTGTCCAGAACATGGTTCTGGCAAGTCTGAGAGGTGGTTCCGGCACGCCCGACAGGTGATTCCGGAGCGTCCGCCAAGTGTTTCTGTCGTGCCCGGTAGGTGATTTACGCCTGTCCGAGAGGTGTATCTTGCGAGTCGAGCAGGTGGCTCAGGCATGCTCAGCTGGTGCTTCCGGCGTCTCTGGCACGTGGTTCTGCTGTGTCTGAGAGCTGGTTCTGGCATGTCCGGCAGAGGATTCCGGAGTGTCCACCAAGTGGTTCTGGTATACCTGGCAGGTGATTTTGGCGTGTCAGGAAGGTGGTTCCGGCTAGTTGAGCAGGTGGATCAGGCGTGCTCGCCAGGGTGTTCATGCGGGTCTGGCAGGTGGTTTCGGTCTGTTCGGGGAGTGGTTCCGGCATCTCAGGCTCATGGTTCTGGCATGTCTGAGAGGTGGTTCCGGCCGGCCCGACAGGTGTTTCCATCGTGTCCGCCAAGTGGTTCTGGCATAGCTGGCAGGTGATGTTGGCGTGACCGGCAGGTGGTTCCAGCAAGCCCGGCAGGTGACTCCGAAGTGTTCACCAAATGGTTGTGGCGTAGCCGGCAGGTGATTTTGGCGTGTCCAGCAGGTGGTTTTGGCGAGTCGAGTAGGTGGTTCTCGGGTGCTCTGCAGGTGCTTCCGGTGTCATTGGCATGTGGTTCCGGCATGTCTGAGAGGTGGTTCCGGCATGCCCGGTAGGTGGTTCCGAAGTGTCTGCCGAGTGGTTCTGGAGCCAGCCCGGCAGGTGATTCCTAAGAGTTCACCAAATGGTTGAGACGTAGCCGGCAGGTTATTTTGGCGTGTCAGGAAGGTGGTTCCGGCTAGTTGAGCAGATGGATCAGGCGTGCTCTCCAGGCGGTTCAGGTGGGTCTGGCAGGTGGTTTCGGTCTGTTCGGGGAGTGGTTCCGGCATCTCAGGCACATGGTTCTGGCACGTCTGGGAGGTGGTTACGGCCGGCCCGACAGGTGTTTCCGGAGTGTCCGCCAAGTGGTTCTGGCGAAGCCGGCAGGTGATTTTGCATGTCCGGCAATGGTTCCGGCGAGTCGAGCCGGTGGTTCCGGCATGTCCGGCAGGTGGTTCCGGCATGCCCGGCAGGTGATACCGGAGTCCGGCATTTGGTTCTGGCACCTCTGAGAGGTGGTTCCGGCATGCCCGGCAGGTGGTTCCGGAGTGTCTGCCGAGTGGTTCTGGAGCCAGCCCGTCAGGTGATTCCGAAGAGTTCACCAAATGGTTGCCGCGTAGCAGGCAGTTGCTTTTGGCGTGTCAGGAAGGTGGTTCCGGCTAGTTGAGCAGGTGGATCAGGCGTGCTCGCCAGGTGGTTCATGCGGGTCTGGCAGGTGGTTCCGGTCTGTTCGGGGAGTGGTTCCGGCATCTCAGGCACATGGTTCTGGCACGTCTGAGAGGTGGTTCCGGCCGGCCGGAGAGGTGTTTCCGGAGTGTCCGCCAAGTGGTTCTGGCGTAGGTGAAAGGCGACGTTGGCGTGACCGGCAGGTGGTTCCAGCCAGCACGGCAGGTGATTCCGGAGTGTCTGCCGTGTGGTTCTGGCGTAGCTGGCAGGTGATTTTGGCGTGTCCAGCAGGTGGTTCCGGCGAGATCGGCAGGTGGTACCAGCGTGTCCGGAACATGGTTCTGGCACAGCTGAGAGATGGTTCCGTCATGCCCGGCAGGTGAATCCGGAGTGTCCGGCATGTGGTTCTGGCACCTCTGAGATGTGGTTCCCCCATGCCCGGCAGGTGATTCCGGAGTGTTCGGCATGTGGTTCTGGCACCTCTGAGAGGTGGTTCCGGCATGCCCGGCAGGTGATTCCGGAGTGTCCGGCATGTGGTTCTGGCACCTCTGAGAGGTGGTTCCGGCAAGCCCGGCAGTTGGTTACGGAGTGTCTGCCGAGTGGTTCTGCAGTAGCCGGCATGTGATTCTGGCGTATCCAGCAGGTGGTTCTGTGGAGTGGATCAGGTGGTTCCGGCATACTCGGCAGGTGGTACCGGCGTGTCCGGAACATGGTTCTGGCAAGTCTGAGAGGTGGTACCGGCATGCCCGACAGGTGATTCCGGAGTGTTCGCCAAGTGGTTCTGGCGTAGCCGGCAGGTCATTTTGCATGTCCGGCGGTGGTTCCGCGAGTCGAGCCGGTGGTTCCGGTGTGTCCGGCAGGTGGTTCTGGCGTGACCGGCACGAGGTTCTGGCACGTCTGAGAGTTGGTTCCGGCATGCCTGACAGGTGATTCCGGAGTGTCCGCCACGTGGTTCTGGCGTACCCGGCAGGTGATTTTGGCGTGTCTGGCAGGTGTTTCTTGCAAGTCGAGCATTTGGCTCAGGCATGCTCAGCAGGTGCTTCCGGCGTGTCTGGCAGGTGGTTCTGGTGTGTCTGAGAGCTGGTTCTGGCGTGTCTGGCAGATGATTCCGGAGTGTCCACCAAGTGGTTGTGGCATACCCGGCAGGTGATTTTAGCGTGTCAGGTAGGTGGTTCCGGCGAGTAGAGTAGGTGGTTCCGGCGTGCTCGGCAGGTGGTTCAGGCGGGTCTGGCAGGTGGTTTCGGTCTGTTCGGGGAGTGGTTCAGGCATCTCAGGCACATGGTTCTGGCACGTCTGATAGGTGGTTCCGGCCGGCCCGACAGGTGTTTCCATGGTGTCCGCCAAGTGGTTCTGGCATAGCTGGCAGGTGATGTTGGCGTGACCGGCAGGTGGTTCCAGTCAGCCCGGCATGTGATTCCGAATGTTCACCAAATGCTTGTGGAGTAGCCGGAAGTTGATTTTGGCATGTCCAGCAGGTGGTTTTGGCGAGTCGAGCAGGTGGTTCTGGCGTGCTCGGCAGGTGCTTCCTGTGTCATCGGCATGTGGTTCCGGCATGTCTGAGAGGTGGTTCCGCCATGCCCGGCAGGTGATTCCGGAGTGTTCCCCAAGTGGTTCTGGCATAGCCGGCAGGTGATTTTGCATGTCCGGCAATGGTTCCGGCGAGTCGAGCCGCTGGTTCCGGCATGTCCGGCAGGTGGTTCTGGCATGCCCGGCAGGTGATTCCGGAGTGTCCGGCATGTGGTTCTGGCACCTCTGAGAGGTGGTTCCGGAATGCCCGGCAGGTGGTTCCGGCGTGTCTGCCGAGTGGTTCTGGCGAGGCCGGCAGGTGATTTTGCATGTCCGGCAATGGATCCGGCGAGTCGAGCTGGTGGTTCCGGAATGTCCGGCAGGTGGTTCCGGCATGTCCGGCAGGTGGTTCCGGCATGTCCAGAACGTGGTTCCAGCATGCCCGGCAGGTGATTCCGGAGTGTCCGGCATTTGGTTCTGGCACCTCTGAGAGGTGGTTCCGGAATGCCTGTCATGTGATTCCGGAGTGTCTGCCGAGTGGTTCTGGCGTAGCCGGCAGTTGATTTTGGCGTGTCCAAGAGTTGGTTCTGGGGAGTGGATCAGCTGGTTCTGGCATACTCGGCAGGTGGTACCGGCGTGTCCAGAACTTGGTTCTGGCAAGTCTGAGAGGTGGTTCCGGCACGCCCGACAGGTGATTCCGGAGCGTCCGCCAAGTTTTTCTGGCGTACCCGGCGGGTGATTTTCGCCTGTCCGACAGGTGTATCTTGCGAGTCAAGCAGGTGGCTGAGGCATGCTCAGCTGGTGCTTCCGGCGTCTCTGGCACGTGGTTCTGGTGTGTCTGAGAGCTGGTTCTGGCATGTCCGGCAGATGATTCCGGAGTGTCCACCAAGTGGTTCTGGTATACCTGGAAGGTGATTTTGGCGTGTCAGGAAGGTGGTTCCGGCTAGTTGAGCACGTGGATCAGGCGTGCTCGACAGGGGGTTCAGGCGGGTCTGGCAGGTGGTTTCGGTCTGTTCGGGGAGTGGTTCCGGCATCTCAGGCACATGGTTCTGGCACGTCTGAGAGGCGGTTCTGGCCGGCCGACAGGTGTTTCCGGAGTGTCCTCCAAGTGGTTCTGGCGTAGGTGAAATGTGATGTTGGCGTGACCGACAGGTGGTTCCAGCCAGACGGGCAGGTGATTCCGGAGTGTCTGCCGAGTGGTTCTGGCGTAGCCGGCGAGTGATTTTGGCGTGTCCAGCGGGTGGTTTTGGCGAGTCAAGCAGGTGGTTCTGTCGTGCTCGGCAGGTGCTTCCGGTGTCATTGGCATGCGGTTCCGGCATGTCTGAGAGGTGGTTCCGCCATGCCCGGCAGGTGATTCCGGAGTGTTCGCCAAGTGGTTCTGGCGTAGCCGGCAGGTTCTTTTGCCTGTCCGGCACTGGTTCCGGCGAGTCGAGCCGGTGGTTCTGGCATGTCCAGCAGGTGGTTCCGGTATGCCCGGCAGGTGATTCCGGATTGTCCGGCATGTGGTTTTGGCACCTCTGAGAGGTGGTTCCGGCATCCCCGGCAGGTGATTCCGGAGTGTCCGGCATGTGGTTCTGGCACCTCTGAGAGGTGGTTCCGGCAAGCCCGGCAGTTGGTTACGGAGTGTCTGCCGAGTGGTTCTGGAGTAGCCGGCATGTGATTCTGGCGTATCCAGCAGGTGGTTCTGTGGAGTGGATCAGGTGGTTCCGGCATACTCGGCAGGTGGTACCGGCGTGTCCGGAACATGGTTCTGGCAAGTCTGAGAGGTGGTACCGGCATGCCCGACAGGTGATTCCGGAGTGTTCGCCAAGTGGTTCTGGCGTAGCCGGCAGGTCATTTTGCATGTCCGGCGGTGGTTCCGGCGAGTCGAGCCTGTGGTTGCAGCGTATCCAGCAGGTGTTTCCGGTCTGTCCGGCAGGTGATTCTGGTGTGACCGGCACGAGGTTCTGGCACGTCGGAGAGCTGGTTCCGGCATGCCCGACAGGTGATTCCAGAGTGTCCGACATGTGGTTCTGGCGTACCCGGCAGGTGATTTTGGCGTGTCTGGCAGGTGTTTCTGGCAAGTCGAGCATTTGGCTCAGGCATGCTCAGCAGGTGCTTCCGGCGTGTCTGGCACGTGGTTCTGGTGTGTCTGAAAGCTGGTTCTGGCATGTCCGGCAGATGATTCCGGAGTGTCCACCAAGTGGTTCTGGCATACCCGGCAGGTGATTTTAGCGTGTCATGTAGCTGGATCCGGCGAGTCGAGTAGGTGGTTCCGGCGTGCTCGGCAGGTGGTTCAGGCGGGTCTGGCAGGTGGTTTCGGTCTGTTCAGGGTGTGGTTCCGGCATCTCAGGCACATGGTTCTGGCACGTCTGATAGGTGGTTCCGGCCGGCCCGACAGGTGTTTCCATGGTGTCCGCCAAGTGGTTCTGGCATAGCTGGCAGGTGATGTTGGCGTGACCCGCAGGTGGTTCCAGCCAGCCAAGCAGGTGATTCCAAAGAGTTCACCAAATGTTTGTGGCGTAGCCGGCAGGTGATTTTGGCGTGTCCAGCAGGTGGTTTTGGCGAGTCGAGCAGGTGGATCTGGCGGGCTCGGCAGGTGCTTCCGGTGTCATTGGCATGAGGTTCTGGCATGTCTGAGAGGTGGTTCCGCCATGCCCGGCAGGTGATTCCGGAGTGTTCGCCAAGTGGTTCTGGCGTAGCCGGCAGGTGATTTTGCATGTCCGGCAATGGTTCCGGCGAGTCGAGCCGGTGGTTCTGGAATGTCCGGCAGGTGGTTCCGGCATGTCCGGCAGGTGGTTCCGGCATGTCCAGCACGTGGTTCCAGCATGCCTGGCAGGTGATTCCGGAGTGTCCGGCATGTGGTTCTGGCACCTCTGAGAGGTGGTTCCGGCATGCCCGGCAGGTGATACCAGAGTGTCCGGCATTTGGTTCTGGCACCTCTGAGAGGTGGTTCCGGAATACCTGGCCTGTGATTCCGGAGTGTCTGCCGAGTGGTTCTGGCGTAGCCGGCAGTTGATTTTGGCGTGTCCACTAGGTGGTTCTGGGGAGTGGATCAGCTGGTTCCGGCATACTCGGCAGGTGGTACCGGCGTGTCCAGAACATGGTTCTGGCAAGTCTGAGAGGTGGTTCCGGCACGCCCGACAGGTGATTCCGGAGCGTCTGCCAAGTGTTTCTGGCGTACCCGGCGGGTGATTTACGCCTGTCCGACAGGTGTATCTTGCGAGTCGAGCAGGTGGCTCAGGCATGCTCAGCTGGTGCTTCCGGCGTCTCTGGCACGTGGTTCTGGTGTGTCTGAGAGCTGGTTCTGGCATGTCCGGCAGATGATTCCGGAGTGTCCACCAAGTGGTTGTGGCATACCTGGCAGGTGATTTTAGCGTGTCAGGTAGGTGGTTCCAGCGAGTCGAGTAGGTGGTTCCGGCGTGCTCGGCAGGTGGTTCAGGCGGGTCTGGCAGGTGGTTTCGGTCTGTTCGGGGTGTGGTTCCGGCGTCTCAGGCACATGGTTCTGGCACGTCTGATAGGTGGTTCCGGCCGGCCCGACAGGTGTTTCCATGGTGTCCGCCAAGTGGTTCTGGCATAGCTGGCAGGTGATGTTTGTGTGACCGGCACGTGGTTCCAGAAAGCCCGGCAGGTGATTCCGAAGAGTTCACCAAATTGTTGTGGCCTAGCCGGCAGGTGATTTTGGCGTGTCCAGCAGGTGGTTTTGGCGAGTCAAGCAGGTTGTTCTGGCGTGCTCGGCAGGTGCTTCAGGTGTCATTAGCATGTGGTTCCGGCATGTCTGAGAGGTGGTTCCGCCATGCCCGGCAGGTGATTCCGGAGTGTTCGCCAAGTGGTTCTGGCGTAGCCGGCAGGTGATTTTGCATGTCCGGCAATGGTTCCGGTGAGTCGAGCTGGTGGTTCCGGTATGTCCGGCAGGTGGTTCCGGCATGACCGGCAGGTGATACCGGAGTGTTCGCCAAGTGGTTCTGGCGTAGCCGGCAGGTGATTTTGCATGTCCGGCAATGGATCCGGCGAGTCGATCCGGTGGTTCCGGAATGTCCGGCAGGTGGTTCCGGCATGTCCGGCAGGTGGTTCCGGCATGTCCAGAACGTGGTTCCAGCATGCCCGGCAGGTGATTCCGGAGTGTCCGGCATGTGGTTCTGGAACCTCTGAGAGGTGGTTCCGGCATGCACGGCAGGTGATACCGGAGTCTCCGGCATTTGGTTCTGGCACCTCCGAGAGGTGGTTCCGGAATGCCTGTCATGTGATTCCGGAGTGTCTGCCGAGTGGTTCTGGCGTAGCCGGCAGTTGATTTTGGCGTGTCCACTAGGTGGTTATGGGGAGTGGATCAGCTGGTTCTGGCATACTCGGCAGGTGGTACCGGCGTGTCCAGAACTTGGTTCTGGCAAGTCTGAGAGGTGGTTCCGGCACGCCCGACAGGTGATTCCGGAGCGTCCGCCAAGTGTTTCTGGCATACCCGGCGGGTGATTTTCGCCTGTCCGACAGGTGTATCTTGCGAGTCAAGCAGGTGGCTGAGGCATGCTCAGCTGGTGCTTCCGGCGTCTCTGGCACGTGGTTCTGGTGTGTCTGAGAGCTGGTTCTGGCATGTCCGGCAGATGATTCCGGAGTGTCCACCAAGTGGTTCTGGTATACCTGGAAGGTGATTTTGGCGTGTCAGGAAGGTGGTTCCGGCTAGTTGAGCACGTGGATCAGGCGTGCTCGACAGGGGGTTCAGGCGGGTCTGGCAGGTGGTTTCGGTCTGTTCGGGGAGTGGTTCCGGCATCTCAGGCACATGGTTCTGGCACGTCTGAGAGGTGGTTCTGGCCGGCCCGACAGGTGTTTCCGGAGTGTCCTCCAAGTGGTTCTGGCGTAGGTGAAAGGTGATGTTTGCGTGACCGACAGGTGGTTCCAGCCAGACCGGCAGGTGATTCCGGAGTGTCTGACGAGTGGTTCTGGCGTAGCCGGCAGGTGATTTTGGCGTGTCCAGCGGGTGGTTTTGGCGAGTCAAGCAGGTGGTTCTGTCGTGCTCGGCAGGTGCTTCCGGTGTCATTGGCATGCGGTTCCGGCATGTCTGAGAGGTGGTTCCGCCATGCCCGGCAGGTGATTCCGGAGTGTTCGCCAAGTGGTTCTGGCGTAGCCGGCAGGTTCTTTTGCCTGTCCGGCACTGGTTCCGGCGAGTCGAGCCGGTGGTTCTGGCATGTCCAGCAGGTGGTTCCGGTATGCCCGGCAGGTGATTCCGGATTGTCCGGCATGTGGTTTTGGCACCTCTGAGAGGTGGTTCCGGCATCCCCGGAAGGTGATTCTGGAGTGTCCGGCATGTGGTTCTGGCACCTCTGAGAGGTGGTTCCGGCAAGCCTGGCAGTTGGTTACGGAGTGTCTGCCGAGTGGTTCTGGAGTAGCCGGCAGGTGATTCTGGCGTATCCAGAAGGTGGTTCTGTGGAGTGGATCAGGTGGTTCCGGCATACTCGGCAGGTTGTACCGGCGTGTCCGGAACATGGTTCTGGCAAGTCTGAGAGGTGGTACCGGCATGCCCGACAGGTGATTCCGGAGTGTTCGCCAAGTGGTTCTGGCGTAGCCGGCAGGTCATTTTGCATGTCCGGCGGTGGTTCCGGCGAGTCGAGCCGGTGGTTGCGGCGTATCCAGCAGGTGTTTCCGGTCTGTCCGGCAGGTGATTCTGGCGTGACCGGCACGAGGTTCTGGCACGTCTGAGAGCTGGTTCCGGCATGCCCGACAGGTGATTCCAGAGTGTCCGACACGTGGTTCTGGCGTACCCGGCAGGTGATTTTGGCGTGTCTGGCAGGTGTTTCTGGCAAGTCGAGCATTTGGCTCAGGCATGCTCAGCAGGTGCTTCCGGCGTGTCTGGCACGTGGTTCTGGTGTGTCTGAAAGCTGGTTCTGGCATGTCCGGCAGATGATTCCGGAGTGTCCACCAAGTGGTTGTGGCATACCCGGCAGGTGATTTTAGCGTATCATGTAGCTGGATCCGGCGAGTCGAGTAGGTGGTTCCGGCGTGCTCGGCAGGTGGTTCAGGCGGGTCTGGCAGGTGGTTTCGGTCTGTTCAGGGTGTGGTTCCGGCATCTCAGGCACATGGTTCTGGCACGTCTGATAGGTGGTTCCGGCCGGCCCGACATGTGTTTCCATGGTGTCCGCCAAGTGGTTCTGGCATAGCTGGCAGGTGATGTTGGCGTGACCCGCAGGTGGTTCCAGCCAGCCAAGCAGGTGATTCCAAGAGTTCACCAAATGTTTGTGGCGTAGCCGGCAGGTGATTTTGGCGTGTCCAGCAGGTGGTTTTGGCGAGTCGAGCAGGTGGATCTGGCGGGCTCGGCAGGTGCTTCCGTTGTCATTGGCATGAGGTTCTGGCATGTCTGAGAGGTGGTTCCGCCATGCCCGGCAGGTGATTCCGGAGTGTTCGCCAAGTGGTTCTGGCGTAGCCGGCAGGTGATTTTGCATGTCCGGCAATGGTTCCGGCGAGTCGAGCCGGTGGTTCTGGAATGTCCGGCAGGTGGTTCCGGCATGTCCGGCAGGTGGTTCCGGCATGTCCAGCACGTGGTTCCAGCATGTCTGGCAGGTGATTCCGGAGTGTCCGGCATGTGGTTCTGGCACCTCTGAGAGGTGGTTCCGGCATGCCCGGCAGGTGATACCGGAGTGTCCGGCATTTGGTTCTGGCACCTCTGAGAGGTGGTTCCGGAATACCTGGCCTGTGATTCCGGAGTGTCTGCCGAGTGGTTCTGGCGTAGCCGGCAGTTGATTTTGGCGTGTCCACTAGGTGGTTCTGGGGAGTGGATCAGCTGGTTCCGGCATACTCGGCAGGTGGTACCGGCGTGTCCAGAACATGGTTCTGGCAAGTCTGAGAGGTGGTTCCGGCACGCCCGACAGGTGATTCCGGAGCGTCTGCCAAGTGTTTCTGGCGTACCCGGCGGGTGATTTACGCCTGTCCGACAGGTGTATCTTGCGAGTCGAGCAGGTGGCTCAGGCATGCTCAGCTGGTGCTTCCGGCGTCTCTGGCACGTGGTTCTGGTGTGTCTGAGAGCTGGTTCTGGCATCTCCGGCAGATGATTCCGGAGTGTCCACCAAGCGGTTCTTGTATACCTGGCAGGTGATTTTGGCGTGTCAGGAAGGTGGTTCCGGCTAGTTGAGCAGGTGGATCAGGCGTGCTCGCCATGGGGTTCAGGCGGGTCTGGCAGGTGGTTTTGGTCTGTTCGGGGAGTGGTTCCGGCATCTCAGGCTCATGGTTCTGGCACGTCTGAGAGGTGGTTCCGGCCGGCCCGACAGGTGTTTCCATGGTGTCCGCCAAGTGGTTCTGGCATAGCTGGCAGGTGATGTTGGCGTGACCAGCAGGTGGTTCCAGCAAGCCCGGCAGGTGATTCCGAAGAGTTCACCAAATGGTTGTGGCGTAGCCGGCAGGTGATTTTGGCGTGTCCAGCAGGTGGTTTTGGCGAGTCGAGCAGGTGGTTCTGGCGTGCTCGGCAGGTGGTTCAGGCGGGTCTGGCAGGTGGTTTCGGTCTGTTCGGGGAGTGGTTCCGGCAGCTCAGGCACATGGTTCTTTCACGTCTGATAGGTGGTTCTGGCCGGCCCGACAGGTGTTTCCATGGTGTCCGCCAAGTGGTTCTGGCATAGCTGGCATTTGATGTTGGCGTAACCGGCAGGTGGTTCCAGACAGCCCGGCAGGTGATTCCGAAGTGTTCACCAAATGCTTGTGGAGTAGCCGGAAGTTGATTTTGGCATGTCCGGCAGGTGGTTTTGGCGAGTCGAGCAGGTGGTTCTGGCGTGCTCGGCAGGTGCTTCCGGTGTCATCAGCATGTGGTTCCGGCATGTCTGAGAGGTGGTTCCGCCATGCCCGGCAGGTGATTCTGGAGTGTTCCCCAAGTGGTTCTGGCATAGCCGGCAGGTGATTTTGCATGTCCGGCAATGGTTCCGGCGAGTCGAGCCGCTGGTTCCGGCATGTCCGGCAGGTGGTTCCGGCATGCCCAGCAGGTGATTCCGGAGTGTCCGGCATGTGGTTCTGGCACCTCTGAGAGGTGGTTCCGGCATGCCCGGCAGGTGGTTCCGGCGTGTCTGCCGAGTGGTTCTGGCGTAGTCTGCAGGTGATTGTGGCGTTTCCAGCAGGTGGTTTTGGCGAGTCAAGCAGGTCGTTCTGGCGTGCTCGGCAGGTGCTTGCGGTTTCATTGGCATGTGGTTCCGGCATGTCTGAGAGGTGGTTCCGGCATGTCCGGCAGGTGATTCCGGCATGTCCAGCAGGTGGTTCTGAGATGTGGATCAGGTGGTTCCGGCAGGCACGGCAGGTGATTCCGGAGTGTCCGTCATGTGATTCTGTCACCTCTGAGAGGTTGTTCTGGCATGCCCGGCAGGTGATACCACAGTGTCCGCCATTTGGTTCTGGCACCTCTGACAGGTGGTTCCGGGATGCCTGGCATGTGATTCCGGAGTGTCTGCCGAGTGGTTCTGGCGTGTCCAGCAGGTGTTTCCGGTCTTTCCGGCAGGTGGTTCTGGCGTGTCCGGCACGTGGTTCTGGTGTGTCTGAGAGCTGGTTCTGGCATGTCCGGCAGATGATTCCGGAGTGTCCACCAAGTGGTTGTGGCATACCCGGCAGGTGATTTTAGCGTGTCAGGTAGGTGGTTCCGGCGAGTCGAATTGGTGGTTCCGGCGTGCTCGGCAGGTGGTTCAGGCGGTTCTGGCAGGTGGTTTCGGTCTGTTCGGTGTGTGGTTCCGGCATCTCAGGCACATGGTTCTGGCACGTCTGATAGGTGGTTCCGGCCGGCCCGACAGGTGTTTCCATGGTGTCCGCCAAGTGGTTCTGGCATAGCAGGCAGGTGACGTTGGCGTGACCGGCAGGTGGTTCCAGCCAGCCCGGCAGGTGATTCCGAAGTTTTCACCAAATGGTTGTGGCGTAGCCGGAATCTGATTTTTGCATGTCCAGCAGGTGGTTTTGGCGAGTCGAGCAGGTGGTTCTGGCGTGCTCGGCAGGTGCTTCCGGTGTCATTGGCATGTGGTTCCGGCATGTCTGAGAGGTGGTTCCGCCATGCCCGGCAGGTGATTCCGGAGTGTTCGCCAAGTGGTTCTGGCGTAGCCGGCAGGTGATTTTGCATGGCCGGCAATGGTTCCGGCGAGTCGAGCCGGTGGTTCCGGCATGTCCGGCAGGTGGTTCCGGCATGCCCGGCAGGTGATTCCGCAGTCTCCGGCATTTGGTCCTGGCACCTCTGAGAGGTGGTTCCGGCATGCCCGACAGGTGATTCCGGAGTGTTCGCCAAGTGGTTCTGGCGTAGCCGGCAGGTCATTTTGCATGTCCAGCGGTGGTTCCGGCGAGTCGAGCCGGTGGTTCCGGCGTAGCCAGCAGTTGCTCTTGGCGTGTCCACTAGGTGGTTCTGGGGAGTGGATCAGCTGGTTCCGGCATACTCGGCAGGTGGTACCGGCGTGTCCAGAACATGGTTCTGGCAAGTCTGAGAGGTGGTTCCGGCACGCCCGACAGGTGATTCCGGAGCGTCCGCCAAGTGTTTCTGGCGTACCCGGCAGGTGATTTTGGCATGTCCGACAGGTGTTTCTTGTGAGTCGAGCAGGGGGCTACGGCATGCTCAGCAGGTGCTTCCGGCGTCTCTGGCACGTGGTTCTGGTGTGTCTGAGAGCTGGTTCTGGCATGTCCGGCAGATGATTCCGGAGTGTCCACCAAGTGGTTCTTGTATACCTGGCAGGTGATTTTGGCGTGTCAAGAAGTTGGTTCCGGCTAGTTGAGCAGGTGGATCAGGCGTGCTCGCCACGGGGTTCATGCGGGTCTGGCAGGTGGTTTCGGTCTGTTCGGGGAGTGGTTCCGGCAGCTCAGGCACATGGTTCTGGCACGTCTGAGAGGTGGTTCAGGCCGGCCGGAGAGGTGTTTCCGGAGTGTCCGCCAAGTGGTTCTGGCGTAGGTGAAAGGCGACGTTTGCGTGACCTGTAGGTGGTTCCAGCCAGCCCGGCAGGTGATTCCAGAGTGTCTGCCGTGTGGTTCTGGCGTAGCTGGCAGGTGATTTTGTCGTGTCCAGCAGGTGGTTCCGGCGAGATCGGCAGGTGGTACCAGCGTGTCCGGAACATGGTTCTGGCACGGCTGAGAGATGGTTCCATCATGCCCGGCAGGTGAATCCGGAGTGTCCGGCATGTGGTTCTGGCACTTCTGAGATGTGGTTCCCCCATGCCCGGCAGGTTATTCCGGAGTGTTCGGCATGTGGTTCTGGCACCTCAGTGAGGTGGTTCCGGCATGCACGGCAGGTGGTTCCGGAGTGTCTGCCTAGTGGTTCTGGCGTAGTCGGCAGGTGATTCTGGCGTGTCCAGCAGGTGGTTCTGGGGAGTGGATCAGGTGGTTCCGGCATTCTCGGCAGGTGGTACCGGCGTGTCCGAAACATGGTTCTGGCAAGTCTGAGAGGCGGTTCCGGCATGCCCGACAGGTGATTCCGGAGTGTTCGCCAAGTGGTTCTGGCGTAGCCGGCAGGTCATTTTGCATGTCCGGCGGTGGTTCCGCGAGTCGAGCTGGTGTTCCGGTGTGTCCGGCAGGTGGTTCTGGCGTGACCGGCACGAGGTTCTGGCACGTCTGAGAGTTGGTTCCGGCGTGCCCGACAGGTGATTCCGGAGTGTCCGTCACGTGGTTCTGACGTACCCGGCAGGTGATTTTGGCGTGTCTGGCCGGTGTTTCTTGAAAGTCGAGCATTTGGCTCAGGCATGCTCAGCAGGTGCTTCCGGCGTGTCTTGCAGGTGGTTCTGGTGTGTCTGAGAGCTGGTTCTGGCATCTTTGGCATATGATTCCGGAGTGTCCACCAAGTGGTTGTGGCATACCCGGCAGGTGATTTTAGCGTGTCAGGTAGGTGGTTCCAGCGAGTCGAGTAGGTGGTTCCGGCATGCTCGGAGGAGGTTCAGGCGGGTCTGGCAGGTGGTTTCGGTCTGTTCGGGGTGTGGTTCCGGCGTCTCAGGCACATGGTTCTGGCACGTCTGATAGGTGGTTCCGGCCGGCCCGACAGGTGTTTCCATGGTGTCCGCCAAGTGGTTCTGGCATAGCTGGCAGGTGATGTTTGTGTGACCGGCACGTTGCTCCAGAAAGCCCGGCAGGTGATTCCGAAGAGTTCACCAAATGGTTGTGGCCTAGCTGGCAGGTGATTTCGGCGTGTCCTGCAGGTGGTTTTGGCGAGTCAAGCAGGTCGTTCTGGCGTGCTCGGCAGGTGCTTGCGGTTTCATTGGCATGTGGTTCCGGCATGTCTGAGAGGTTGTTCCGGCATGTCCGGCAGGTGATTCCGGCATGTCCAGCAGGTGGTTCTGAGATGTGGATCAGGTGGTTCCGGCAGGCACGGCAGGTGATTCCGGAGTGTCCGGCATGTGATTCTGTCACCTCTGAGAGGTTGTTCTGGCATGCCCGGAAGGTGATACCACAGTGTCCGGCATTTGGTTCTGGCACCTCTGACAGGTGGTTCCGGGATGCCTGGCATGTGATTCCGGAGTGTCTGCCGAGTGGTTCTGGCGTGTCCAGCAGGTGTTTCCGGTCTTTCCGGCAGGTGGTTCTGGCGTGTCCGGCACGTGGTTCTGGTGTGTCTGAGAGCTGGTTCTGGCATGTCCGGCAGATGATTCCGGAGTGTCCACCAAGTGGTTGTGGCATACCCGGCAGGTGATTTTAGCGTGTCAGGTAGGTGGTTCCGGCGAGTCGAGTTGGTGGTTCCGGCGTGCTCGGCAGGTGGTTCAGGCGGTTCTGGCAGGTGGTTTCGGTCTGTTCGGGGAGTGGTTCCGGCATCTCAGGCACATGGTTCTGGCATGTCTGATAGGTGGTTCCGGCCGGCCCGACAGGTGTTTCCATGGTGTCCGCCAAGTGGTTCTGGCATAGCTGGCAGGTGATGTTGGCGTGACCGGCAGGTGGTTCCAGTCAGCCCGGCAGGTGATTCCGAAGTGTTCACCAAATGCTTGTGGAGTAGCCGGAAGTTGATTTTGGCATGTCCAGTAGTTGGTTTTGGCGAGTCGAGCAGGTGGTTCTGGCGTGCTCGGCAGGGGCTTCCGTTGTCATCGGCATGTGGTTCCGGCATGTCTGAGAGGTGGTTCCGCCATGCCCGGCAGGTGATTCCGGAGTGTTCCCCAAGTGGTTCTGGCATAGCCGGCAGGTGATTTTGCATGTCCGGCAATGGTTCCGGCGAGTCGAGCCGCTGGTTCCGGCATGTCCGACAGGTGGTTCCGGCATGCCCGGCAGGTGGTTCCGGCGTGTCTGCCGAGTGGTTCTGGCGTAGTCGGCAGGTGATTGTGGCGTGTCCAGCAGGTGGTTCTGAGGAGTGGATCAGGTGGTTCCGGCATACTCTGCAGGTGGTACCGGCGTGTCCGGAACATGGTTCTGGCAAGTCTGAGAGGCGGTTGCGGCATGCCCGACAGGTGATTCCGGAGTGTTCGCCAAGTGGTTCTGGCGTAGCCTGCAGGTCATTTTGCATGTCCGGCGGTGGTTCCGGCGATTCGAGCCGGTGGTTCCGGCGTGTCCGGAAGGTGGTTCTGGCGTGACTGGCACGAGGTTCTGGCACGTCTGAGAGTTGGTTCCGGCATGCCCGACAGGTGATTCCGGAGTGTCCGCCACGTGGTTCTGGCGTACCCGGCAGGTGATTTTGGCGTGTCTGGCAGGTGTTTCTTGCAAGTCGAGCATTTGGCTCAGGCATGCTCAGCAGGTGCTTCCGGCGTGTCTGGCACATGGTTCTGGTGGTTCTGAGAGCTGGTTCTGGCGTGTCTGGCAGATGATTCCGGAGTGTCCACCAAGTGGTTGTGGCATACCCGGCAGGTGATTTTAGCGTGTCAGGTAGGTGGTTCCAGCGAGTCGAGTAGGTGGTTCCGGCGTGCTCGGCAGGTGGTTCAGGCGGGTCTGGCAGGTGGTTTCGGTCTGTTCGGGGAGTGGTTCCGGCTTCTCAGGCACATGGTTCTGGCACGTCTGATAGGTGGTTCCGGCCGGCCCGACAGGTGTTTCCATGGTGTCCGCCAAGTGGTTCTGGCATAGCAGGCAGGTGACGTTGGCGTGACCGGCAGGTGGTTCCAGCCAGCCCGGCAGGTGATTCCGAAGTTTTCACCAAATTGTTGTGGCGTAGCCGGAATCTGATTTTTGCATGTCCAGCAGGTCGTTTTGGCGAGTCGAGCAGGTGGTTCTGGCGTGCTCGGCAGGTGCTTCCGGTGTCATTGGCATGTGGTTCCGGCATGTCTGAGAGGTGGTTCCGCCATGCCCGACAGGTGATTCCGGAGTGTTCGCCAAGTGATTCTGGCGTAGCCGGCAGGTCATTTTGCATGTCCAGCGGTGGTTCCGGCGAGTCGAGCCGGTGGTTCCGGCGTAGCCGGCAGTTGCTCTTGGCGTGTCCACTAGGTGGTTCTGGGGAGTGGATCAGCTGGTTCCGGGATACTCGGCAGGTGGTACCGGCGTGTCCAGAACATGGTTCTGGCAAGTCTGAGAGGTGGTTCCGGCACGCCCGACAGTGATTCCAGAGCGTCCGCCAAGTGTTTCTGGCGTACCCGGCAGGTGATTTTGGCATGTCCGACAGGTGTTTCTTGCGAGTCGAGCAGGTGGCTCAGGCATGCTCAGCTGGTGCTTCCGGCGTCTCTGGCACGTGGTTCTGGTGTGTCTGAGAGCTGGTTCTGGCATGTCCGGCAGATGATTCCGGAGTGTCCACCAAGTGGTTCTGGTATACCTGGCAGGTGATTTTGGCGTGTCAGGAAGGTGGTTCCGGCTAGTTGAGCAGGTGGATCAGGCGTGCTCGCCAGGGGGTTCATGCGGGTCTGGCAGGTGGTTTCGGTCTGTTCGGGGAGTGGTTCCGGCATCTCAGGCACATGGTTCTGGCACGTCTGAGAGGTGGTTCCGGCCGGCCGGAGAGGTGTTTCCAGAGTGTCCGCCAAGTGGTTCTGGCGTAGGTGAAAGGCGACGTTGGCGTGACCGGTAGGTGGTTCCAGCCAGCCCGATGGTGATTCCAGAGTGTCTGCGGTGTGGTTCTGGCGTAGCTGGCAGGTGATTTTGGCGTGTCCAGCAGGTGGTTCCGGCGAGATCGGCAGGTGGTACCAGCGTGTCCGGAACATGGTTCTGGCACGGCTGAGAGATGGTTCCGTCATGCCCGGCAGGTGAATCCGGAGTGTCCGGCATCTGGTTCTGGCACCTCTGAGATGTGGTTCCCCCATGCCCGGCAGGTGATTCCGGAGTGTTCGGCATGTGGTTCTGGCACCTCTGAGAGGTGGTTCCAGCATGCCCGGCAGGTGTTTCCGGAGTGTCTGCCTAGTGGTTCTGGCGTAGTCGGCAGGTGATTCTGGCGTGTCCAGCAGGTGGTTCTGTGGAGTGGATCAGGTGGTTCCGGCATTCTCGGCAGGTGGTACCGGCGTGTCCGGAACATGGTTCTGGCAAGTCTGAGATGCGGTTCCGGCATGCCCGACAGGTGATTCCGGAGTGTTCGCCAAGTGGTTCTGGCGTAGCCGGCAGGTCATTTTGCATGTCCGGCGGTGGTTCCGCGAGTCGAGCCGGTGGTTCCGGTGTGTCCGGCAGGTGGTTCTGGCGTGACCGGCACGAGGTTCTGGCACGTCTGAGAGTTGGTTCCGGCGTGCCCGACAGGTGATTCCGGAGTGTCCGCCACGTGGTTCTGGCGTACCCGGCAGGTGATTTTGGCGTGTCTGGCAGGTGTTTCTTGCAAGTCGAGCATTTGGCTCAGGCATGCTCAGCAGGTGCTTCCGGCGTGTCTGGCAGGTGGTTCTGGTGTGTCTGAGAGCTGGTTCTGGCATGTCTGGCAGATGATTCCGGAGTGTCCACCAAGTGGTTGTGGCATACCCGGCAGGTGATTTTAGCGTGTCAGGTAGGTGGTTCCAGCGAGTCGAGTAGGTGGTTCCGGCGTGCTCGGCAGGTGGTTCAGGCGGGTCTAGCAAGTGGTTTCGGTCTGTTCGGGGAGTGGTTCCGGCATCTCAGGCACATGGTTCTGGCACGTCTGATAGGTGGTTCCGGCCGGCCTGACAGGTGTTTCCATGGTGTCCGCCAAGTGGTTCTGGCATAGCTGGCAGGTGATTTTGGCGTGACCGGCAGGTGGTTCCAGACAGCCCGGCAGGTGATTCCGAAGTGTTCACCAAATGCTTGTGGAGTAGCCGGAAGTTGATTTTGGCATGTCCAGCAGGTGGTTTTGGCGAGTCGAGCAGGTGGATCTGGCGTGCTCGGCAGGTGATTCCGGTGTCATTGGCATGCGGTTCCGGCATGTCTGAGAGGTGGTTCCGCCATGCCCGGCAGGTGATTCCGGAGTGTTCGCCAAGTGGTTCTGGCGTAGCCGGCAGGTGATTTTGCATGTCCGGCAATGGTTCCGGCGAGGCGAGCCGGTGGTTCTGGAATGTCCGGCAGGTGGTTCCGGCATGTCCGGCAGGTGGTTCCGGCATGTCCAGCACGTGGTTCCAGCATGCCTGGCAGGTGCTTCCGGAGTGTCCAGCATGTGGTTCTGGCACCTCTGAGAGGTGGTTCCGGCATGCCCGGCAGGTGATACCGGAGTGTCCGGCATTTGGTTCTGGCACCTCTGAGAGGTGGTTCCGGAATGCGTGGCCTGTGATTCCGGAGTGTCTGCCGAGTGGTTCTGGCGTAGCCGGCAGTTGATTTTGGCGTGTCCACTATGTGGTTCTGTGGAGTGGATCAGCTGGTTCCGGCATACTCGGCAGGTGGTACCGGCGTGTCCAGAACATGGTTCTGGCAAGTCTGAGAGGTGGTTCCGGCACGCCCGACAGGTGATTCCGGAGCGTCCGCCAAGTGTTTCTGGCGTACCCGGCGGGTGATTTACGCCTGTCCGACAGGTGTATCTTGCGAGTCGAGCAGGTGGCTCAGGCATGCTCAGCTGGTGCTTCCGGCGTCTCTGGCACGTGGTTCTGGTGTGTCTGAGAGCTGGTTCTGGCATGTCCGTCAGATGATTCCGGAGTGTCCACCAAGCGGTTCTTGTATACCTGGCAGGTGATTTTGGCGTGTCAGGAAGGTGGTTCCGGCTAGTTGAGCAGGTGGATAAGGCGTGCTCGCCAGGGGGTTCAGGCGGGTCTGGCAGGTGGTTTTGGTCTGTTCGGGGAGTGGTTCCGGCATCTCAGGCTCATGGTTCTGGCACGTCTGAGAGGTGGTTCCGGCCGGCCCGACAGGTGTTTCCATGGTGTCCGCCAAGTGGTTCTGGCATAGCTGGCAGGTGATGGTTGCGTGACCAGCAGGTGGTTCCAGCAAGCCCGGCAGGTGATTCCGAAGAGTTCACCAAATGGTTGTGGCGTAGCCGGCAGGTGATTTTGGCGTGTCCAGCAGGTGGTTTTGGCGAGTCGAGCAGGTGGTTCTGGCGTGCTCGGCAGGTGCTTCCGGTGTCATTGGCATGTGGTAACGGCATGTCTGAGAGGTGGTTCCGGCATGCCCGGCAGGTGGTTCCGAAGAGTTCACCAAATGGTTGCGGCGTAGCAGGCAGTTGCTTTTGGCGTGTCAGGAAGGTGGTTCCGGCTAGTTGAGCAGGTGGATCAGGCGTGCTCGCCAGTGGGTTCATGCGGGTCTGGCAGGTGGTTTCGGTCTGTTCGGGGAGTGGTTCCGGCATCTCAGGCACATGGTTCTGGCACGTCTGAGAGGTGGTTCCGGCCGGCCGGAGAGGTGTTTCCGGAGTGTCCGCCAAGTGGTTCTGGCGTAGGTGAAAGGCGACGTTGGCGTGACCGGTAGGTGGTTCCAGCCAGCCCGGCAGGTGATGCCGGAGTGTCTGCCGTGTGGTTCTGGCGTAGCTGGCAGGTGATTTTGGCGTGTCCAGCAGGTGGTTCCGGCGAGATCGGCAGGTGGTACCAGCGTGTCCGGAACATGGTTCTGGCACGGCTGAGAGATGGTTCCGTCATGCCCGGCAGGTGAATCCGGAGTGTCCGGCATGTGGTTCTGGCACCTCTGAGATGTGGTTCCCCCATGCCCGGCAGGTGATTCCGGAGTGTTCGGCATGTGGTTCTGGCACCTCTGCGAGGTGGTTCCAGCATGCCCGGCAGGTGGTTCCGGAGTGTCTGCCTAGTGGTTCTGGCGTAGTCGGCAGGTGATTCTGGCGTGTCCAGCAGGTGGTTCTGGGGAGTGGATCAGGTGGTTCCGGCATTCTCGGCAGGTGGTACCGGCGTGTCCGGAACATGGTTCTGGCAAGTCTGAGAGGCGGTTCCGGCATGCCCGACAGGTGATTCCGGAGTGTTCGCCAAGTGGTTCTGGCGTAGCCGGCAGGTCATTTTGCATGTCCGGCGGTGGTTCCGCGAGTCGAGCCGGTGGTTCCGGTGTGTCCGGCAGGTGGTTCTGGCGTGACCGGCACGAGGTTCTGGCACGTCTGAGAGTTGGTTCCGGCATGCCCGACAGGTGATTCCGGAGTGTCCGCCACGTGGTTCTGGCGTACCCGGCAGGTGATTTTGGCGTGTCTGGCAGGTGTTTCTTGCAAGTCGAGCATTTGGCTCAGGCATGCTCAGCAGGTGCTTCCGGCGTGTCTGGCAGGTGGTTCTGGTGTGTCTGAGAGCTGGTTCTGGCGTGTCTGGCAGATGATTCCGGAGTGTCCACCAAGTGGTTGTGGCATACCCGGCAGGTGATTTTAGCGTGTCAGGTAGGTGGTTCCAGCGAGTCGAGTAGGTGGTTCCGGCGTGCTCGGCAGGTGGTTCAGGCGGGTCTGGCAGGTGGTTTCGGTCTGTTCGGGGAGTGGTTCCGGCTTCTCAGGCACATGGTTCTGGCACGTCTGATAGGTGGTTCCGGCCGGCCCGACAGGTGTTTCCATGGTGTCCGCCAAGTGGTTCTGGCATAGCAGGCAGGTGACGTTGGCGTGACCGGCAGGTGGTTCCAGCCAGCCCGGCAGGTGATTCCGAAGTTTTCACCAAATTGTTGTGGCGTAGCCGGAATCTGATTTTTGCATGTCCAGCAGGTGGTTTTGGCGAGTCGAGCAGGTGGTTCTGGCGTGCTCGGCAGGTGCTTCCGGTGTCATTGGCATGTGGTTCCGGCATGTCTGAGAGGTGGTTCCGCCATGCCCGACAGGTGATTCCGGAGTGTTCGCCAAGTGATTCTGGCGTAGCCGGCAGGTCATTTTGCATGTCCAGCGGTGGTTCCGGCGAGTCGAGCCGGTGGTTCCGGCGTAGCCGGCAGTTGCTCTTGGCGTGTCCACTAGGTGGTTCTGGGGAGTGGATCAGCTGGTTCCGGGATACTCGGCAGGTGGTACCGGCGTGTCCAGAACATGGTTCTGGCAAGTCTGAGAGGTGGTTCCGGCACGCCCGACAGTGATTCCGGAGCGTCCGCCAAGTGTTTCTGGCGTACCCGGCAGGTGATTTTGGCATGTCCGACAGGTGTTTCTTGCGAGTCGAGCAGGTGGCTCAGGCATGCTCAGCTGGTGCTTCCGGCGTCTCTGGCACGTGGTTCTGGTGTGTCTGAGAGCTGGTTCTGGCATGTCCGGCAGATGATTCCGGAGTGTCCACCAAGTGGTTCTGGTATACCTGGCAGGTGATTTTGGCGTGTCAGGAAGGTGGTTCCGGCTAGTTGAGCAGGTGGATCAGGCGTGCTCGCCAGGGGGTTCATGCGGGTCTGGCAGGTGGTTTCGGTCTGTTCGGGGAGTGGTTCCGGCATCTCAGGCACATGGTTCTGGCACGTCTGAGAGGTGGTTCCGGCCGGCCGGAGAGGTGTTTCCAGAGTGTCCGCCAAGTGGTTCTGGCGTAGGTGAAAGGCGACGTTGGCGTGACCGGTAGGTGGTTCCAGCCAGCCCGAAGGTGATTCCAGAGTGTCTGCGGTGTGGTTCTGGCGTAGCTGGCAGGTGATTTTGGCGTGTCCAGCAGGTGGTTCCGGCGAGATCGGCAGGTGGTACCAGCGTGTCCGGAACATGGTTCTGGCACGGCTGAGAGATGGTTCCGTCATGCCCGGCAGGTGAATCCGGAGTGTCCGGCATGTGGTTCTGGCACCTCTGAGATGTGGTTCCCCCATGCCCGGCAGGTGATTCCGGAGTGTTCGGCATGTGGTTCTGGCACCTCTGAGAGGTGGTTCCAGCATGCCCGGCAGGTGTTTCCGGAGTGTCTGCCTAGTGGTTCTGGCGTAGTCGGCAGGTGATTCTGGCATGTCCAGCAGGTGGTTCTGTGGAGTATATCAGGTGGTTCCGGCATTCTCGGCAGGTGGTACCGGCGTGTCCGGAACATGGTTCTGGCAAGTCTGAGATGCGGTTCCGGCATGCCCGACAGGTGATTCCGGAGTGTTCGCCAAGTGGTTCTGGCGTAGCCGGCAGGTCATTTTGCATGTCCGGCGGTGGTTCCGTGAGTCGAGCCGGTGGTTCCGGCGTGTCCGGCAGGTGGTTCTGGCGTGACCGGCACGAGGTTCTGGCACGTCTGAGAGTTGGTTCCGTCATGCCCGGCAGGTGAATCCGGAGTGTCCGGCATGTGGTTCTGGCACCTCTGATATGTGGTTCCCCCATGCCCGACAGGTGATTCCGGAGTTTCCGCCACGTGGTTCTGGCGTACCCGGCAGGTGATTTTGGCGTGTCTGGCAGGTGTTTCTTGCAAGTCGAGCATTTGGCTCAGGCATGCTCAGCAGGTGCTTCCGGCGTGTCTGGCAGGTGGTTCTGGTGTGTCTGAGAGCTGGTTCTGGCATGTCCGGCAGATGATTCCGGAGTGTCCACCAAGTGGTTGTGGCATACCCGGCAGGTGATTTTAGCGTGTCAGGTAGGTGGTTCCAGCGAGTCGAGTAGGTTGTTCCGGCGTGCTCGGCAGGTGGTTCAGGCGGGTCTGGCAGGTGGTTTCGGTCTGTTCGGGGAGTGGTTCCGGCATCTTAGGCACATGGTTCTGGCACGTCTGATAGGTGGTTCCGGCCGGCCCGACAGGTGTTTCCATGGTGTCCGCCAAGTGGTTCTGGCATAGCTGGCAGGTGATGTTGGCGTGACCGGCAGGTGGTTCCAGCCAGCCTGGCATGTGATTCCGAAGAATTCACCAAATGGTTGTGGCCTACCCGGCAGGTGATTTTGGCGTGTCCAGCAGGTGGTTTTGGCGAGTCAAGCAGGTTGTTCTGGCGTGCTCGGCGGGTGCTTCAGGTGTCATTAGCATGTGGTTCCGGCATGTCTGAGAGGTGGTTCCGCCATGCCCGGCAGGTGATTCCGGAGTGTTCGCCAAGTGGTTCTGGCATAGCCGGCAGGTGATTTTGCATGTCCGGCAATGGTTCCGGCGAGTCGAGCCGGTGGTTCCGGCATGTCCGGCAGGTGGTTCCGGCATGACCGGCAGGTGATACCGGAGTGTTCGCCAAGTGGTTCTGGCGTAGCCGGCAGGTGATTTTGCATGTCCGGCAATGGATCCGGCGAGTCGAGCCGGTGGTTCCGGAATGTCCG
This sequence comes from Equus caballus, assembly GCF_041296265.1. Taxonomy (NCBI): domain Eukaryota; kingdom Metazoa; phylum Chordata; class Mammalia; order Perissodactyla; family Equidae; genus Equus; species Equus caballus. The sequence goes on from NW_027222395.1 coordinate 5,411,140, forward strand.
GCAGGTGGTTCCGGCATGTCCGGCAGGTGGTTCCGGCATGTCCAGCACGTGGTTCCAGCATGCCCGGCAGGTGATTCCGGAGTGTCCGGCATGTGGTTCTGGAACCTCTGAGAGGTGGTTCCGGCATGCACGGCAGGTGATACCGGAGTCTCCGGCATTTGGTTCTGACACCTCTGAGAGGTGGTTCCGGAATGCGTGGCCTGTGATTCCGGAGTGTCTGCCGAGTGGTTCTGGCGTAGCCGGCAGTTGATTTTGGCGTGTCCACTATGTGGTTCTGTGGAGTGGATCAGCTGGTTCCGGCATACTCGGCAGGTGGTACCGGCGTGTCCAGAACATGGTTCTGGCAAGTCTGAGAGGTGGTTCCGGCACGCCCGACAGGTGATTCCGGAGCGTCCGCCAAGTGTTTCTGGCGTACCCGGCGGGTGATTTACGCCTGTCCGACAGGTGTATCTTGCGAGTCGAGCAGGTGGCTCAGGCATGCTCAGCTGGTGCTTCCGGCGTCTCTGGCACGTGGTTCTGGTGTGTCTGAGAGCTGGTTCTGGCATCTCCGGCAGATGATTCCGGAGTGTCCACCAAGTGGTTCTTGTATACCTGGCAGGTGATTTTGGCGTGTCAGGAAGGTGGTTCCGGCTAGTTGAGCAGGTGGATAAGGCGTGCTCGCCAGGGGGTTCAGGCGGGTCTGGCAGGTGGTTTTGGTCTGTTCGGGGAGTGGTTCCGGCATCTCAGGCACATGGTTCTGGCACGTCTGAGAGGTGGTTCCGGCCGGCCCGACAGGTGTTTCCATGGTGTCCGCCAAGTGGTTCTGGCATAGCTGGCAGGTGGTGTTGGCGTGTAAAGCAGGTGGTTTTGGCGAGTCGAGCAGGTGGTTCTGGCGTGCTCGGCAGGTGCTTCCGGTGTCATTGGCATGTGGTAACGGCATGTCTGAGAGGTGGTTCCGGCATGCCCGGCAGGTGGTTCCGAAGAGTTCACCAAATGGTTGCGGCATAGCAGGCAGTTGCTTTTGGCGTGTCAGGAAGGTGGTTCCGGCTAGTTGAGCAGGTGGATCAGGCGTGCTCGCCAGGGGGTTCATGCGGGTCTGGCAGGTGGTTTCGGTCTGTTCGGGGAGTGGTTCCGGCATCTCAGGCACATGGTTCTGGCACGTCTGAGAGGTGGTTCCGGCCGGCCGGAGAGGTGTTTCCGGAGTGTCTGCCAAGGGGTTCTGGCGTAGGTGAAATGTGACGGTGGCGTGACCGGTAGGTGGTTCCAGCCAGCCCGGCAGGTGATGCCGGAGTGTCTGCCGTGTGGTTCTGGCGTAGCTGGCAGGTGATTTTGGCGTGTCCAGCAGGTGGTTCCGGCGAGATCGGCAGGTGGTACCAGCGTGTCCGGAACATGGTTCTGGCACGGCTGAGAGATGGTTCCGTCATGCCCGGCAGGTGAATCCGGAGTGTCCGGTATGTGGTTCTGGCACCTCTGAGATGTGGTTCCCCCATGCCCGGCAGGTGATTCCGGAGTGTTCGGCATGTGGTTCTGGCACCTCTGAGAGTTGGTTCCAGAATGCCCGGCAGGTGTTTCCGGAGTGTCTGCCTAGTGGTTCTGGCGTAGTATGCAGGTGATTCTGGCGTGTCCAGCAGGTGGTACTGGGGAGTGGATCAGGTGGTTCCGGCATTCTCGGCAGGTGGTACCGGCGTGTCCGCAACATGGTTCTGGCAAGTCTGAGAGGCGGTTCCGGCATGCCCGACAGGTGATTCCGGAGTGTTCGCCAAGTGGTTCTGGCGTAGCCGGCAGGTCATTTTGCATGTCCGGCGGTGGTTCCGCGAGTCGAGCCGGTGGTTCCGGTGTGTCGGGCAGGTGGTTCTGGCGTGACCGGCACGAGGTTCTGGCACGTCTGAGAGTTGGTTCCGGCATGCCCGACAGGTGATTCCGGAGTGTCCGCCACGTGGTTCTGGCGTACCCGGCAGGTGATTTTGGCGTGTCTGGCAGGTGTTTCTTGCAAGTCGAGCATTTGGCTCAGGCATGCTCAGCAGGTGCTTCCGGCGTGTCTGGCAGGTGGTTCTGGTGTGTCTGAGAGCTGGTTCTGGCGTGTCTGGCAGATGATTCCGGAGTGTCCACCAAGTGGTTGTGGCATACCCGGCAGGTGATTTTAGCGTGTCAGGTAGGTGGTTCCAGCGAGTCGAGTAGGTGGTTCCGGGGTGCTCGGCAGGTGGTTCAGGCGGGTCTGGCAGGTGGTTTCGGTCTGTTCGGGGAGTGGTTCCGGCATCTCAGGCACATGGTTCTGGCACGTCTGATAGGTGGTTCCGGCCGGCCCGACAGGTGTTTCCATGGTGTCCGCCAAGTGGTTCTGGCATAGCTGGCAGGTGATGTTGGTGTGACCGGCAGGTGGTTCCAGACAGCCCGGCAGGTGATTCCGAAGTGTTCACCAAATGCTTGTGGAGTACCCGGAAGTTGATTTTGGCATGTCCAGCAGGTGGTTTTGGCGAGTCGAGCAGGTGGTTCTGGCGTGCTCGGCAGGTGCTTCCGGTGTCATTGGCATGTGGTAACGGCATGTCTGAGAGGTGGTTCCGGCATGCCCGGCAGGTGGTTCCGAAGAGTTCACCAAATGGTTGCGGCATAGCAGGCAGTTGCTTTTGGCGTGTCAGGAAGGTGGTTCCGGCTAGTTGAGCAGGTGGATCAGGCGTGCTCGCCAGGGGGTTCATGCGGGTCTGGCAGGTGGTTTCGGTCTGTTCGGGGAGTGGTTCCGGCATCTCAGGCACATGGTTCTGGCACGTCTGAGAGGTGGTTCCGGCCGGCCGGAGAGGTGTTTCCGGAGTGTCCGCCAAGGGGTTCTGGCGTAGGTGAAATGTGACGGTGGCGTGACCGGTAGGTGGTTCCAGCCAGCCCGGCAGGTGATTCCGGAGTGTCTGCCGTGTGGTTCTGGCGTAGCTGGCAGGTGATTTTGGCGTGTCCAGCAGGTGGTTCCGGCGAGATCGGCAGGTGGTACCAGCGTGTCCGGAACATGGTTCTGGCACGGCTGAGAGATGGTTCCGTCATGCCCGGCAGGTGAATCCGGAGTGTCCGGTATGTGGTTCTGGCACCTCTGAGATGTGGTTCCCCCATGCCCGGCAGGTGATTCCGGAGTGTTCGGCATGTGGTTCTGGCACCTCTGAGAGTTGGTTCCAGAATGCCCGGCAGGTGTTTCCGGAGTGTCTGCCTAGTGGTTCTGGCGTAGTATGCAGGTGATTCTGGCGTGTCCAGCAGGTGGTACTGGGGAGTGGATCAGGTGGTTCCGGCATTCTCGGCAGGTGGTACCGGCGTGTCCGCAACATGGTTCTGGCAAGTCTGAGAGGCGGTTCCGGCATGCCCGACAGGTGATTCCGGAGTGTTCGCCAAGTGGTTCTGGCGTAGCCGGCAGGTCATTTTGCATGTCCGGCGGTGGTTCCGCGAGTCGAGCCGGTGGTTCCGGTGTGTCGGGCAGGTGGTTCTGGCGTGACCGGCACGAGGTTCTGGCACGTCTGAGAGTTGGTTCCGGCATGCCCGACAGGTGATTCCGGAGTGTCCGCCACGTGGTTCTGGCGTACCCGGCAGGTGATTTTGGCGTGTCTGGCAGGTGTTTCTTGCAAGTCGAGCATTTGGCTCAGGCATGCTCAGCAGGTGCTTCCGGCGTGTCTGGCAGGTGGTTCTGGTGTGTCTGAGAGCTGGTTCTGGCGTGTCTGGCAGATGATTCCGGAGTGTCCACCAAGTGGTTGTGGCATACCCGGCAGGTGATTTTAGCGTGTCAGGTAGGTGGTTCCAGCGAGTCGAGTAGGTGGTTCCGGGGTGCTCGGCAGGTGGTTCAGGCGGGTCTGGCAGGTGGTTTCGGTCTGTTCGGGGAGTGGTTCCGGCATCTCAGGCACATGGTTCTGGCACGTCTGATAGGTGGTTCCGGCCGGCCCGACAGGTGTTTCCATGGTGTCCGCCAAGTGGTTCTGGCATAGCTGGCAGGTGATGTTGGTGTGACCGGCAGGTGGTTCCAGACAGCCCGGCAGGTGATTCCGAAGTGTTCACCAAATGCTTGTGGAGTACCCGGAAGTTGATTTTGGCATGTCCAGCAGGTGGTTTTGGCGAGTCGAGCAGGTGGTTCTGGCGTGCTCGGCAGGTGCTTCCGGTGTCATCGGCATGTGGTTCCGGCATGTCTGAGAGGTGGTTCTGCCATGCCCGGCAGGTGATTCCGGAGTGTTCGCCAAGTGGTTCTGGCATAGCCGGCAGGTGATTTTGCATGTCCGGCAATGGTTCCGGCGAGTCGAGCCGCTGGTTCCGGCATGTCCGGCAGGTGGTTCCGGCATGCCCGGCAGGTGATTCCGGAGTGTCCGGCATGTGGTTCTGGCACCTCTGAGAGGTGGTTCCGGCATGCCCGGCAGGTGGTTCCGGCGTGTCTGCCGAGTGGTTCTGGCGTAGTCGGCAGGTGATTGTGGCGTGTCCAGCAGGTGGTTCTGAGGAGTGGATCAGGTGGTTCCGGCATACTCTGCAGGTGGTACCGGCGTGTCCGGAACATGGTTCTGGCAAGTCTGAGAGGTGGTTCCGGCATGCCCGACAGGTGATTCCGGAGTGTTCGCCAAGTGGTTCTGGCGTAGCCGGCAGGTCATTTTGCATGTCCGGCGGTGGTTCCGGCGAGTCGAGCCGGTGGTTCTGGCGTGTCCGGCAGGTGGTTCTGGCGTGACCGGCACGAGGTTCTGGCACGTCTGAGAGTTGGTTCCGGCATGCCCGACAGGTGATTCCGGAGTGTCCGCCACGTGGTTCTGGCGTACCCGGCAGGTGATTTTGGCGTGTCTGGCAGGTGTTTCTTGCAAGTCGAGCATTTGGCTCAGGCATGCTCAGCAGGTGCTTCCGGCGTGTCTGGCACATGGTTCTGGTGTGTCTGAGAGCTGGTTCTGGCATGTCCGGCAGATGATTCCGGAGTGTCCACCAAGTGGTTGTGGCATACCTGGCAGGTGATTTTAGCGTGTCAGGTAGGTGGTTCCAGCGAGTCGAGTAGGTGGTTCCGGCGTGCTCGGCAGGTGGTTCAGGCGGGTCTGGCAGGTGGTTTCGGTCTGTTCGGGGTGTGGTTCCGGCGTCTCAGGCACATGGTTCTGGCACGTCTGATAGGTGGTTCCGGCCGGCCCGACAGGTGTTTCCATGGTGTCCGCCAAGTGGTTCTGGCATAGCTGGCAGGTGATGTTTGTGTGACCGGCACGTGGTTCCAGAAAGCCCGGCAGGTGATTCCGAAGAGTTCACCAAATGGTTGTGGCCTAGCCGGCAGGTGATTTCGGCGTGTCCTACATGTGGTTTTGGCGAGTCAAGCAGGTCGTTCTGGCGTGCTCGGCAGGTGCTTGCGGTTTCATTGGCATGTGGTTCCGGCATGTCTGAGAGGTGGTTCCGCCATGCCCGGCAGGTGATTCCGGAGTGTTCCCCAAGTGGTTCTGGCGTAGCCGGCAGATGATTTTGCATGTCCGGCAATGGTTCCGGCGAGTCGAGCCGGTGGTTCCGGCATGTCCGGCAGGTGATTCCGGCATGTCCAGCAGGTGGTTCTGAGAAGTGGATCAGGTGGTTCCGGGAGGCACGGCAGGTGATTCCGGAGTGTCCGGCATGTGATTCTGTCTCCTCTGAGAGTTTGTTCTGGCATGCCCGGCAGGTGATACCACAGTGTCCGGCATTTGGTTCTGGCACCTCTGACAGGTGGTTCCGGGATGCCTGGCATGTGATTCCGGAGTGTCTGCCGAGTGGTTCTGGCGTGTCCAGCAGGTGTTTCCGGTCTTTCCGGCAGGTGGTTCTGGCGTGTCCGGCACGAGGTTCTGGCACGTCTGAGAGTTGGTTCCGGCATGCCCGACAGGTGATTCCGGAGTGTCCGCCACGTGGTTCTGGCGTACCCGGCAGGTGATTTTGGCGTGTCTGGCAGGTGTTTCTTGCAAGTCGAGCATGTGGCTCAGGCATGATCAGCAGGTGCTTCCGGCCTGTCCGGCACGTGGTTCTGGTGTGTCTGAGAGCTGGTTCTGGCATGTCCGGCAGATTATTCCGGAGTGTCCACCAAGTGGTTGTGGCATACCCGGCAGGTGATTTTAGCGTGTCAGGTAGGTGGTTCCGGCGAGTCGAGTTGGTGGTTCCGGCGTGCTCGGCAGGTGGTTCAGGCGGGTCTGGCAGGTGGTTTCGGTCTGTTCGGGGAGTGGTTCCGGCATCTCAGGCACATGGTTCTGGCACGTCTGATAGGTGGTTCCGGCCGGCCCAACAGGTGTTTCCATGGTGTCCGCCAAGTGGTTCTGGCATAGCAGGCAGGTGACGTTGGCGTGACCAGCAGGTGGTTCCAGCCAGCCCGGCAGGTGATTCCGAAGTTTTCACCAAATGGTTGTGGCGTAGCCGGAATCTGATTTTTGCATGTCCAGCAGGTGGTTTTGGCGAGTCGAGCAGGTGGTCCTGGCGTGCTCGGCAGGTGCTTCCGGTGTCATTGGCATGTGGTTCCGGCATGTCTGAGAGGTGGTTCCGCCATTCCCGGCAGGTGATTCCGGAGTGTTCGCCAAGTGGTTCTGGCGTAGCCGGCAGGTGATTTTGCATGGCCGGCAATGGTTCCGGCGAGTCGAGCCGGTGGTTCCGGCATGTCCGGCAGGTGGTTCCGGCATGCCCGGCAGGTGATTCCGCAGTCTCCGTCATTTGGTCCTGGCACCTCTGAGAGGTGGTTCCGGCATGCCCGACAGGTGATTCCGGAGTGTTCGCCAAGTGGTTCTGGCGTAGCCGGCAGGTCATTTTGCATGTCCAGCGGTGGTTCCGGCGACTCGAGCCTGTGGTGCCGGCGTAGCCGGCAGTTGCTCTTGGCGTGTCAACTAGGTGGTTCTGGGGAGTGGATCAGCTGGTTCCGGCATACTCGGCAGGTGGTACCGGCGTGTCCAGAACATGGTTCTGGCAAGTCTGAGAGGTGGTTCCGGCACGCCAGACAGTGATTCCGGAGCGTCCGCCAAGTGTTTCTGGCGAACCCGGCAGGTGATTTTGGCATGTCCGACAGGTGTTTCTTGCGAGTCGAGCAGGTGGCTCAGGCATGCTCAGCTGGTGCTTCCGGCGTCTCTGGCACGTGGTTCTGGGGTGTCTGAGAGCTGGTTCTGGCATGTCCGGCAGATGATTCCGGAGTGTCCAGCAAGTGGTTCTGGTATACCTGGCAGGTGATTTTGGCGTGTCAGGAAGGTGGTTCCGGCTAGTTGATCAGGTGGATCAGGCGTGCTCGCCAGGGGGTTCATGCGGGTCTGGAAGGTGGTTTCGGTCTGTTCGGGGAGTGGTTCCGGCATCTCAGGCACATGGTTCTGGCACGTCTGAGAGGTGGTTCCGGCCGGCCGGAGAGGTGTTTCCGGAGTCTCCTCCAAGTGGTTCTGGGGTAGGTGAAAGGCGACGTTGGCGTGACCGGTAGGTGGTTCCAGCCAGCCCGGCAGGTGATTCCAGAGTGTCTGCGGTGTGGTTCTGGCGTAGCTGGCAGGTGATTATGGCGTGTCCAGCAGGTGTTTCCGGCGAGATCGGCAGGTGGTACCAGCGTGTCCGGAACATGGTTCTGGCACGGCTGAGAGATGGTTCCGTCATGTCCGGCAGGTGAATCCGGAGTGTCCGGCATGTGGTTCTGGCACCTCTGAGATGTGGTTCCCCCATGCCCGGCAGGTGATTCCGGAGTGTTCGGCATGTGGTTCTGGCACCTCTGAGAGGTGGTTCCGGCATGCCCGGCAGGTGTTTCCGGAGTGTCTGCCTAGTGGTTCTGGCGTAGTCGGCAGGTGATTCTGGCGTGTCCAGCAGGTGGTTCTGGGGAGTGGATCAGGTGGTTCCGGCATTCTCGGCAGGTGGTACCGGCGTGTCCCGAACATGGTTCTGGCAAGTCTGAGAGGCGGTTCCGGCATGCCCGACGGCTGATTCCGGAGTGTTCACCAAGTGGTTATGGCGTAGCAGGCAGGTCATTTTGCATGTCCGGCGGTGGTTCCGCGAGTCGAGCTGGTGGTTCCGGTGTGTCCGACAGGTGGTTCTGGCGTGACCGGCACGAGGTTCTGGCACCTCTGAGAGTTGGTTCTGGCATGCCCGACAGGTGATTCCGGAGTGTCCGCCACGTGGTTCTGGCGTACCCGGCAGGTGATTTTGGCGTGTCTGGCAGGTTTTTCTTGCAAGTCGAGCATGTGGCTCAGGCATGCTCAGCAGGTGCTTCCGGCGTGTCTGGCACGTGGTTCTGGTGTGTCTGAGAGCTGGTTCTGGCATGTCCGGCAGATGATTCCGGAGTGTCCACCAAGTGGTTGTGGCATACCCGGCAGGTGATTTTAGCGTGTCAGGTAGGTGGTTCCAGCGAGTCGAGTAGGTGGTTCCGGCGTGCTCGGCAGGTGGTTCAGGCGGGTCTGGCAGGTGGTTTCGGTCTGTTCGGGGTGTGGTTCCGGCGTCTCAGGCACATGGTTCTGGCACGTCTGATAGGTGGTTCCGGCCGGCCCGACAGGTGTTTCCATGGTGTCCGCCAAGTGGTTCTGGCATAGCTGGCAGGTGATGTTTGTGTGACCGGCACGTGGTTCCAGAAAGCCCGGCAGGTGATTCCGAAGAGTTCACCAAATGGTTGTGGCCTAGCCGGCAGGTGATTTCGGCGTGTCCTGCAGGTGGTTTTGGCGAGTCAAGCAGGTCGTTCTGGCGTGCTCGGCAGGTGCTTGCGGTTTCATTGGCATGTGGTTCCGGCATGTCTGAGAGGTGGTTCCGCCATGCCCGGCAGGTGATTCCGGAGTGTTCGCCAAGTGGTTCTGGCGTAGCCGGCAGGTGATTTTGCATGTCCGGCAATGGTTCCGGCGAGTCGAGCCGGTGGTTCCGGCATGTCCGGCAGGTGATTCCGGCATGTCCAGCAGGTGGTTCTGAGAAGTGGATCAGGTGGTTCCGGCAGGCACGGCAGGTGATTCCGGAGTGTCCGGCATGTGATTCTGTCACCTCTGAGAGGTTGTTCTGGCATGCCCGGCAGGTGATACCACAGTGTCCGGCATTTGGTTCTGGCACCTCTGACAGGTGGTTCCGGGATGCCTGGCATGTGATTCCGGAGTGTCTGCCGAGTGGTTCTGGCGTGTCCAGCAGGTGTTTCCGGTCTTTCCGGCAGGTGGTTCTGGCGTGTCCGGCACGAGGTTCTGGCACGTCTGAGAGTTGGTTCCGGCATGCCCGACAGGTGATTCCGGAGTGTCCGCCACGTGGTTCTGGCGTACCCGGCAGGTGATTTTGGCGTGTCTGGCAGGTGTTTCTTGCAAGTCGAGCATGCGGCTCAGGCATGATCAGCAGGTGCTTCCGGCCTGTCCGGCACGTGGTTCTGGTGTGTCTGAGAGCTGGTTCTGGCATGTCCGGCAGATTATTCCGGAGTGTCCACCAAGTGGTTGTGGCATACCCGGCAGGTGATTTTAGCGTGTCAGGTAGGTGGTTCCGGCGAGTCGAGTTGGTGGTTCCGGCGTTCTCGGCAGGTGGTTCAGGCGGGTCTGGCAGGTGGTTTCGGTCTGTTCGGTGTGTGGTTCCGGCATCTCAGGCACATGGTTCTGGCACGTCTGATAGGTGGTTCCGGCCGGCCCGACAGGTGTTTCCATGGTGTCCGCCAAGTGGTTCTGGCATAGCAGGCAGGTGACGTTGGCGTGACCGGCAGGTGGTTCCAGCCAGCCCGGCAGGTGATTCCGAAGTTTTCACCAAATGGTTGTGGCGTAGCCGGAATCTGATTTTTGCATGTCCAGCAGGTGGTTTTGGCGAGTCGAGCAGGTGGTTCTGGCGTGCTCGGCAGGTGCTTCCGGTGTCATTGGCATGTGGTTCCGGCATGTCTGAGAGGTGGTTCCGCCATGCCCGGCAGGTGATTCCGGAGTGTTCGCCAAGTGGTTCTGGCGTAGCCGGCAGGTGATTTTGCATGTCCGGCAATGGTTCCGGCGAGTCGAGCCGGTGGTTCCGGCATGTCCGGCAGGTGGTTCCGGCATGCCCGGCAGGTGATTCCGGAGTGTCCGGCATGTGGTTCTGGCACCTCTGAGAGGTGGTTCCGGCATGCCCGGCAGGTGATACCGGAGTGTTCGCCAAGTGGTTCTGGCATAGCCGGTAGGTGATTTTGCATGTCCAGCAATGGTTCCGGCGAGTCGAGCCGGTGGTTCCGGAATGTCCGGCAGGTGGTTCCGGCATGTCCGTCAGGTGGTTCCGGCATGTCCAGCACGTGTTTCCAGCATGCCCGGCAGGTGATTCCGGAGTGTCCGGCATGTGGTTCTGGCACCTCTGAGAGGTGGTTCCGGCATGCCCGGCAGGTGATACCGGAGTCTCCGGCATTTGGTTCTGGCATCTCTGAGAGGTGGTTCCGGAATGCCTGGCCTGTGATTCCGGAGTGTCTGCCGAGTGGTTCTGGCGTAGCCGGCAGTTGATTTTGGCGTGTGCAGCAGGTGGTTTTGGCGAGTCGAGCAGGTGGTTCTGGCGTGCTTGGCAGGTGCTTCAGGTGTCATTGGCATGTGGTTCCGGCATGTCTGAGAGGTGGTTCCGGCATGCCCGGCAGATGGTTCTGGAGAGTCTTCCGAGTGGTTCTGGAGCCAGCACGGCAGGTGATTCCGAAGAGTTCACCAAATGGTTGTGGCGTACCGGCAGGTTATTTTGGCCTGTCAGGAAGTTGGTTCGGGCTAGTTGAGCAGGTGGATCAGGCGTTCTCGCCAGGGGGTTCAGGCGGGTCTGGCAGGTGGTTTCGGTCTGTTCGGGGAGTGGTTCCGGCATCTCAGGCACATGGTTCTGGCACGTCTGACAGGTGGTTCCGGCCAACCGGAGAGGTGTTTCCGGAGTGTCCGCCATGTGGTTCTGGCGTAGCTGAAAGGTGATGTTGGCGTGAGTGGCAGGTGGTTCCAGCCAGCCCGGCATGTGATTCCGGAGTGTCTGCCGTGTGGTTCTGGCGTAGCCGGCAGGTGATTTTGGCGTGTCCAGCAGGTGGTTCCGGCGAGCTCGGCAGGTGGTAGCGGCGCGTCCGGAACATGGTTCTGGCACATCTGAGAGATGGTTCCGGCATGCCCGGCAGGTGATTCCGGAGTGTCCGGCATGTGGTTCTGGCACCTCTGAGAGGTGGTTCCGGCATGCCAGGCAGGTGGTTCCGGAGTGTCTGCCGAGTGGTTCTGGCGTAGCCGGCAGGTGATTCTGGCGTGTCCAGAAGGTGGTTCTGGGGAGTGGATCAGCTGGTTCCGGCATACTCGGCAGGTGGTACCGGCGTGTCCGGAACATGGTTCTGGCAAGTCTGAGAGGTGGTTCCGGCACGCCCGACAGGTGATTCCGGAGCGTCCGCCAAGTGTTTCTGGCGTACCAGTCAGGTGATTTTCGCCTGTCGGACAGGTGTATCTTGCGAGTCGAGCAGGTGGCTCAGGCATGCTCAGCTGGTGCTTCCGGCGTCTCTGGCACGTGGTTCTGGTGTGTCTGAGAGCTGGTTCTGGCATGTCCGGCAGATGATTCCGGAGTGTCCACCAAGTGGTTCTGGTATACCTGGCAGGTGATTTTGGCGTGTCAGGAAGGTGGTTCCGGCTAGTTGAGCAGGTGGATCAGGCGTGCACGCCAGGGGGTTCAGGCGGGTCTGGCAGGTGGTTTCGGTCTGTTCTGGGAGTGGTTCCGGCATCTCAGGCTCATGGTTCTGGCACGTCTGAGAGGTGGTTCCGGCCGGCCCGACAGGTGTTTCCATGGTGTCCGCCAAGTGGTTCTGGCGTAGCCGGCAGTTGATTTTGGCGTGTCCACTGGGTGGTTCTGGGGATTGGATCAGCTGGTTCCGGCATACTCTGCAGGTGGTACCGGCGTGTCCAGAACATGTTTCTGGCAAGTCTGAGAGGAGGTTCCGGCACGCCCGACAGGTGATTCCAAGCGTCGGCCAAGTGTCTCTGGCATACCCGGCAGGTGATTATGGCATGTCCGACAGGTGATTCTTGCGAGTAGAGCAGGTGGCTCAGGCATGCTCAGCTGGTGCTTCCGGTGTCTCTGGCACGTGGTTCCGGTGTGTCTGAGAGCTGGTTCTGGCATGTCCGGCAGATGATTCCGGAGTGTCCACAAAGTGGTTCTGGTATACCTGGCAGGTGATTTTGGCGTGTCAGGAAGTTGGTTCCAGCTAGTTGAGCAGGTGGATCAGGCGTGCTCGCCAGGGGGTTCAGTCGGGTCTGGCAGGTGGTTTCGGTGTGTTCGGGGTGTGGTTCCGGCATCTCAGGCTCATGGTTCTGGCACGTCTGAGAGGTGGTTCCGGCCGACCCGACAGCTGTTTCCATGGTGTCCACCAAGTGGTTCTGGCATAGCTGGCAGGTGATGTTGGCGTGACCGGCAGGTGGTTCCAGCAAGCCCGGCAGGTGATTCCGAAGAGTTCACCAAATGGTTGTGGCGTAGCCGGCAGGTGATTATGGCGTGTCAGGAAGTTGGTTCCGGCTAGTTGAGCAGGTGGATCAGGCGTGCTCGCCAGGGGGTTCAGGCGGGTCTGGCAGGTGGTTTCGGTCTGTTCGGGGAGTGGTTCCGGCATCTCAGGCACATGGATCTGGCACATCTGAGACGTGGTTCCGGCCGGCCGGAGAGGTGTTTCCGGAGTGTCCTCCAAGTGGTTCTGGCGTAGGTGAAAGGCGACGTTGGCGTGACCGGTAGGTGGTTCCAGCCAGCCCGGCAGGTGATTCCAGAGTGTCTGCGGTGTGGTTCTGGCGTAGCTGGCAGGTGATTATGGCGTGTCCAGCAGGTGGTTCCGGCGAGATCGGCAGGTGGTACCAGCGTGTCCGGAACATGGTTCTGGCACGGCTGAGAGATGGTTCCGTCATGCCCGACAGGTGATTCCGGAGCGTCCGCCAAGTGTTTCTGGCGTACCCGGCGGGTGATTTACGCCTGTCCGACAGGTGTATCTTGTGAGTCGAGCAGGTGGCTCAGGCATGCTCAGCTGGTGCTTCCGGCGGTTCTGGCACGTGGTTCTGGTGTGTCTGAGAGCTGGTTCAGGCATCTCCGGCAGACGATTCCGGAGTGTCCACCAAGCGGTTCTTGTATACCTGGCAGGTGATTTTGGCGTGTCAGGAAGGTGGTTCCGGCTAGTTGAGCAGGTGGATAAGGCGTGCTCGCCAGGGGGTTCAGGCGGGTCTGGCAGGTGGTTTTGGTCTGTTCGGGGAGTGGTTCCGACATCTCAGGCTCATGGTTCTGGCACGTCTGAGAGGTGGTTCCGGCCGGCCCGACAGGTGTTTCCATGGTGTCCGCCAAGTGGTTCTGGCATAGCTGGCAGGTGATGTTGGCGTGACCAGCAGGTGGTTCCAGCAAGCCCGGCAGGTGATTCCGAAGAGTTCACCAAATGGTTGTGGCGTAGCCGGCAGGTGATTTTGGCGTGTCCAGCAGGTGGTTTTGGCGAGTCGAGCAGGTGGTTCTGGCGTGCTCGGCAGGTGCTTCCGGTGTCATTGGCATGTGGTAACGGCATGTCTGAGAGGTGGTTCCGGCATGCCCGGCAGGTGGTTCCGAAGAGTTCACCAAATGGTTGCGGCATAGCAGGCAGTTGCTTTTGGCGTGTCAGGAAGGTGGTTCCGGCTAGTTGAGCAGGTGGATAAGGCGTGCTCGCCAGGGGGTTCAGGCGGGTCTGGCAGGTGGTTTTGGTCTGTTCGGGGAGTGGTTCCGACATCTCAGGCTCATGGTTCTGGCACGTCTGAGAGGTGGTTCCGGCCGGCCCGACAGGTGTTTCCATGGTGTCCGCCAAGTGGTTCTGGCATAGCAGGCAGGTGACGTTGGCGTGACCGGCAGGTGGTTCCAGCCAGCCCGGCAGGTGATTCCGAAGTTTTCACCAAATGGTTGTGGCGTAGCCGGAATCTGATTTTTGCATGTCCAGCAGGTGGTTTTGGCGAGTCGAGCAGGTGGTTCTGGCGTGCTCGGCAGGTGCTTCCGGTGTCATTGGCATGTGGTTCCGGCATGTCTGAGAGGTGGTTCCGCCATGCCCGGCAGGTGATTCCGGAGTGTTCGCCAAGTGGTTCTGGCGTAGCCGGCAGGTGATTTTGCATGTCCGGCAATGGTTCCGGCGAGTCGAGCCGGTGGTTCCGGCATGTCCGGCAGGTGGTTCCGGCATGCCCGGCAGGTGATTCCGGAGTGTCCGGCATGTGGTTCTGGCACCTCTGAGAGGTGGTTCCGGCATGCCCGGCAGGTGATACCGGAGTGTTCGCCAAGTGGTTCTGGCATAGCCGGTAGGTGATTTTGCATGTCCAGCAATGGTTCCGGCGAGTCGAGCCGGTGGTTCCGGAATGTCCGGCAGGTGGTTCCGGCATGTCCGTCAGGTGGTTCCGGCATGTCCAGCACGTGTTTCCAGCATGCCCGGCAGGTGATTCCGGAGTGTCCGGCATGTGGTTCTGGCACCTCTGAGAGGTGGTTCCGGCATGCCCGGCAGGTGATACCGGAGTCTCCGGCATTTGGTTCTGGCATCTCTGAGAGGTGGTTCCGGAATGCCTGGCCTGTGATTCCGGAGTGTCTGCCGAGTGGTTCTGGCGTAGCCGGCAGTTGATTTTGGCGTGTGCAGCAGGTGGTTTTGGCGAGTCGAGCAGGTGGTTCTGGCGTGCTTGGCAGGTGCTTCAGGTGTCATTGGCATTTGGTTCCGGCATGTCTGAGAGGTGGTTCCGGCATGCCCGGCAGATGGTTCTGGAGAGTCTTCCGAGTGGTTCTGGAGCCAGCACGGCAGGTGATTCCGAAGAGTTCACCAAATGGTTGTGGCGTACCGGCAGGTTATTTTGGCCTGTCAGGAAGTTGGTTCGGGCTAGTTGAGCAGGTGGATCAGGCGTTCTCGCCAGGGGGTTCAGGCGGGTCTGGCAGGTGGTTTCGGTCTGTTCGGGGAGTGGTTCCGGCATCTCAGGCACATGGTTCTGGCACGTCTGACAGGTGGTTCCGGCCAACCGGAGAGGTGTTTCCGGAGTGTCCGCCATGTGGTTCTGGCGTAGCTGAAAGGTGATGTTGGCGTGAGTGGCAGGTGGTTCCAGCCAGCCCGGCATGTGATTCCGGAGTGTCTGCCGTGTGGTTCTGGCGTAGCCGGCAGGTGATTTTGGCGTGTCCAGCAGGTGGTTCCGGCGAGCTCGGCAGGTGGTAGCGGCGCGTCCGGAACATGGTTCTGGCACATCTGAGAGATGGTTCCGGCATGCCCGGCAGGTGATTCCGGAGTGTCCGGCATGTGGTTCTGGCACCTCTGAGAGGTGGTTCCGGCATGCCAGGCAGGTGGTTCCGGAGTGTCTGCCGAGTGGTTCTGGCGTAGCCGGCAGGTGATTCTGGCGTGTCCAGAAGGTGGTTCTGGGGAGTGGATCAGCTGGTTCCGGCATACTCGGCAGGTGGTACCGGCGTGTCCGGAACATGGTTCTGGCAAGTCTGAGAGGTGGTTCCGGCACGCCCGACAGGTGATTCCGGAGCGTCCGCCAAGTGTTTCTGGCGTACCAGTCAGGTGATTTTCGCCTGTCGGACAGGTGTATCTTGCGAGTCGAGCAGGTGGCTCAGGCATGCTCAGCTGGTGCTTCCGGCGTCTCTGGCACGTGGTTCTGGTGTGTCTGAGAGCTGGTTCTGGCATGTCCGGCAGATGATTCCGGAGTGTCCACCAAGTGGTTCTGGTATACCTGGCAGGTGATTTTGGCGTGTCAGGAAGGTGGTTCCGGCTAGTTGAGCAGGTGGATCAGGCGTGCACGCCAGGGGGTTCAGGCGGGTCTGGCAGGTGGTTTCGGTCTGTTCTGGGAGTGGTTCCGGCATCTCAGGCTCATGGTTCTGGCACGTCTGAGAGGTGGTTCCGGCCGGCCCGACAGGTGTTTCCATGGTGTCCGCCAAGTGGTTCTGGCGTAGCCGGCAGTTGATTTTGGCGTGTCCACTGGGTGGTTCTGGGGAGTGGATCAGCTGGTTCCGGCATACTCTGCAGGTGGTACCGGCGTGTCCAGAACATGTTTCTGGCAAGTCTGAGAGGAGGTTCCGGCACGCCCGACAGGTGATTCCAAGCGTCGGCCAAGTGTCTCTGGCATACCCGGCAGGTGATTATGGCATGTCCGACAGGTGATTCTTGCGAGTAGAGCAGGTGGCTCAGGCATGCTCAGCTGGTGCTTCCGGTGTCTCTGGCACGTGGTTCCGGTGTGTCTGAGAGCTGGTTCTGGCATGTCCGGCAGATGATTCCGGAGTGTCCACAAAGTGGTTCTGGTATACCTGGCAGGTGATTTTGGCGTGTCAGGAAGTTGGTTCCAGCTAGTTGAGCAGGTGGATCAGGCGTGCTCGCCAGGGGGTTCAGTCGGGTCTGGCAGGTGGTTTCGGTGTGTTCGGGGTGTGGTTCCGGCATCTCAGGCTCATGGTTCTGGCACGTCTGAGAGGTGGTTCCGGCCGACCCGACAGCTGTTTCCATGGTGTCCAGCAAGTGGTTCTGGCATAGCTGGCAGGTGATGTTGGCGTGACCGGCAGGTGGTTCCAGCAAGCCCGGCAGGTGATTCCGAAGAGTTCACCAAATGGTTGTGGCGTAGCCGGCAGGTGATTATGGCGTGTCAGGAAGTTGGTTCCGGCTAGTTGAGCAGGTGGATCAGGCGTGCTCGCCAGGGGGTTCAGGCGGGTCTGGCAGGTGGTTTCGGTCTGTTCGGGGAGTGGTTCCGGCATCTCAGGCACATGGATCTGGCACATCTGAGACGTGGTTCCGGCCGGCCGGAGAGGTGTTTCCGGAGTGTCCTCCAAGTGGTTCTGGCGTAGGTGAAAGGCGACGTTGGCGTGACCGGTAGGTGGTTCCAGCCAGCCCGGCAGGTGATTCCAGAGTGTCTGCGGTGTGGTTCTGGCGTAGCTGGCAGGTGATTATGGCGTGTCCAGCAGGTGGTTCCGGCGAGATCGGCAGGTGGTACCAGCGTGTCCGGAACATGGTTCTGGCACGGCTGAGAGATGGTTCCGTCATGCCCGACAGGTGATTCCGGAGCGTCCGCCAAGTGTTTCTGGCGTACCCGGCGGGTGATTTACGCCTGTCCGACAGGTGTATCTTGTGAGTCGAGCAGGTGGCTCAGGCATGCTCAGCTGGTGCTTCCGGCGGTTCTGGCACGTGGTTCTGGTGTGTCTGAGAGCTGGTTCAGGCATCTCCGGCAGACGATTCCGGAGTGTCCACCAAGCGGTTCTTGTATACCTGGCAGGTGATTTTGGCGTGTCAGGAAGGTGGTTCCGGCTAGTTGAGCAGGTGGATAAGGCGTGCTCGCCAGGGGGTTCAGGCGGGTCTGGCAGGTGGTTTTGGTCTGTTCGGGGAGTGGTTCCGACATCTCAGGCTCATGGTTCTGGCACGTCTGAGAGGTGGTTCCGGCCGGCCCGACAGGTGTTTCCATGGTGTCCGCCAAGTGGTTCTGGCATAGCTGGCAGGTGATGTTGGCGTGACCAGCAGGTGGTTCCAGCAAGCCCGGCAGGTGATTCCGAAGAGTTCACCAAATGGTTGTGGCGTAGCCGGCAGGTGATTTTGGCGTGTCCAGCAGGTGGTTTTGGCGAGTCGAGCAGGTGGTTCTGGCGTGCTCGGCAGGTGCTTCCGGTGTCATTGGCATGTGGTAACGGCATGTCTGAGAGGTGGTTCCGGCATGCCCGGCAGGTGGTTCCGAAGAGTTCACCAAATGGTTGCGGCATAGCAGGCAGTTGCTTTTGGCGTGTCAGGAAGGTGGTTCCGGCTAGTTGAGCAGGTGGATCAGGCGTGCTCGCCAGGGGGTTCATGCGGGTCTGGCAGGTGGTTTCGGTCTGTTCGGGGAGTGGTTCCGGCATCTCAGGCACATGGTTCTGGCACGTCTGAGAGGTGGTTCCGGCCGGCCGGAGAGGTGTTTCCGGAGTGTCCGCCAAGGGGTTCTGGCGTAGGTGAAAGGCGACGTTGGCGTGACCGGTAGGTGGTTCCAGCCAGCCCGGCAGGTGATGCCGGAGTGTCTGCCGTGTGGTTCTGGCGTAGCTGGCAGGTGATTTTGGCGTGTCCAGCAGGTGGTTCCGGCGAGATCGGCAGGTGGTACCAGCGTGTCCGGAACATGGTTCTGGCACGGCTGAGAGATGGTTCCGTCATGCCCGGCAGGTGAATCCGGAGTGTCCGGCATGTGGTTCTGGCACCTCTGAGATGTGGTTCCCCCATGCCCGGCAGGTGATTCCGGAGTGTTCGGCATGTGGTTCTGGCACCTCTGAGAGGTGGTTCCGGCATGCCCGGCAGGTGGTTCCGGAGTGTCTGCCTAGTGATTCTGGCGTGTCCAGCAGGTGGTTCTGGGGAGTGGATCAGGTGGTTCCGGCATTCTCGGCAGGTGGTACCGGCGTGTCCGGAACATGGTTCTGGCAAGTCTGAGAGGCGGTTCCGGCATGCCCGACAGGTGATTCCGGAGTGTTCGCCAAGTGGTTCTGGCGTAGCCGGCAGGTCATTTTGAATGTCCGGCGGTGGTTCCGCGAGTCGAGCCGGTGGTTCCGGTGTGTCCGGCAGGTGGTTCTGGCGTGACCGGCACGAGGTTCTGGCACGTCTGAGAGTTGGTTCCGGCATGCCCGACAGGTTTTTGCGAGTCAAGCAGGTCGTTCTGGCGTGCTCGGCAGGTGCTTGCGGTTTCATTGGCATGTGGTTCCGGCATGTCTGAGAGGTGGTTCCGCCATGCCCGGCAGGTGATTCCGGAGTGTTCGCCAAGTGGTTCTGGCGTAGCCGGCAGGTGATTTTGCATGTCCGGCAATGGTTCCGGCGAGTCGAGCCGGTGGTTCCGGCATGTCCGGCAGGTGATTCCGGCATGTCCAGCAGGTGGTTCTGAGAAGTGGATCAGGTGGTTCCGGCAGGCACGGCAGGTGATTCCGGAGTGTCCGGCATGTGATTCTGTCACCTCTGAGAGTTTGTTCTGGCATGCCCGGCAGGTGATACCACAGTGTCCGGCATTTGGTTCTGGCACCTCTGACAGGTGGTTCCGGGATGCCTGGCATGTGATTCCGGAGTGTCTGCCGAGTGGTTCTGGCGTGTCCAGCAGGTGTTTCCGGTCTTTCCGGCAGGTGGTTCTGGCGTGTCCGGCACGAGGTTCTGGCACGTCTGAGAGTTGGTTCCGGCATGCCCGACAGGTGATTCCGGAGTGTCCGCCACGTGGTTCTGGCGTACCCGGCAGGTGATTTTGGCGTGTCTGGCAGGTGTTTCTTGCAAGTCGAGCATGCGGCTCAGGCATGATCAGCAGGTGCTTCCGGCCTGTCCGGCACGTGGTTCTGGTGTGTCTGAGAGCTGGTTCTGGCATGTCCGGCAGATTATTCCGGAGTGTCCACCAAGTGGTTGTGGCATACCCGGCAGGTGATTTTAGCGTGTCAGGTAGGTGGTTCCGGCGAGTCGAGTTGGTGGTTCCGGCGTTCTCGGCAGGTGGTTCAGGCGGGTCTGGCAGGTGGTTTCGGTCTGTTCGGTGTGTGGTTCCGGCATCTCAGGCACATGGTTCTGGCACGTCTGATAGGTGGTTCCGGCCGGCCCGACAGGTGTTTCCATGGTGTCCGCCAAGTGGTTCTGGCATAGCAGGCAGGTGACGTTGGCGTGACCGGCAGGTGGTTCCAGCCAGCCCGGCAGGTGATTCCGAAGTTTTCACCAAATGGTTGTGGCGTAGCCGGAATCTGATTTTTGCATGTCCAGCAGGTGGTTTTGGCGAGTCGAGCAGGTGGTTCTGGCGTGCTCGGCAGGTGCTTCCGGTGTCATTGGCATGTGGTTCCGGCATGTCTGAGAGGTGGTTCCGCCATGCCCGGCAGGTGATTCCGGAGTGTTCGCCAAGTGGTTCTGGCGTAGCCGGCAGGTGATTTTGCATGTCCGGCAATGGTTCCGGCGAGTCGAGCCGGTGGTTCCGGCATGTCCGGCAGGTGGTTCCGGCATGCCCGGCAGGTGATTCCGGAGTGTCCGGCATGTGGTTCTGGCACCTCTGAGAGGTGGTTCCGGCATGCCCGGCAGGTGATACCGGAGTGTTCGCCAAGTGGTTCTGGCATAGCCGGTAGGTGATTTTGCATGTCCAGCAATGGTTCCGGCGAGTCGAGCCGGTGGTTCCGGAATGTCCGGCAGGTGGTTCCGGCATGTCCGTCAGGTGGTTCCGGCATGTCCAGCACGTGTTTCCAGCATGCCCGGCAGGTGATTCCGGAGTGTCCGGCATGTGGTTCTGGCACCTCTGAGAGGTGGTTCCGGCATGCCCGGCAGGTGATACCGGAGTCTCCGGCATTTGGTTCTGGCATCTCTGAGAGGTGGTTCCGGAATGCCTGGCCTGTGATTCCGGAGTGTCTGCCGAGTGGTTCTGGCGTAGCCGGCAGTTGATTTTGGCGTGTGCAGCAGGTGGTTTTGGCGAGTCGAGCAGGTGGTTCTGGCGTGCTTGGCAGGTGCTTCAGGTGTCATTGGCATGTGGTTCCGGCATGTCTGAGAGGTGGTTCCGGCATGCCCGGCAGATGGTTCTGGAGAGTCTTCCGAGTGGTTCTGGAGCCAGCACGGCAGGTGATTCCGAAGAGTTCACCAAATGGTTGTGGCGTACCGGCAGGTTATTTTGGCCTGTCAGGAAGTTGGTTCGGGCTAGTTGAGCAGGTGGATCAGGCGTTCTCGCCAGGGGGTTCAGGCGGGTCTGGCAGGTGGTTTCGGTCTGTTCGGGGAGTGGTTCCGGCATCTCAGGCACATGGTTCTGGCACGTCTGACAGGTGGTTCCGGCCAACCGGAGAGGTGTTTCCGGAGTGTCCGCCATGTGGTTCTGGCGTAGCTGAAAGGTGATGTTGGCGTGAGTGGCAGGTGGTTCCAGCCAGCCCGGCATGTGATTCCGGAGTGTCTGCCGTGTGGTTCTGGCGTAGCCGGCAGGTGATTTTGGCGTGTCCAGCAGGTGGTTCCGGCGAGCTCGGCAGGTGGTAGCGGCGCGTCCGGAACATGGTTCTGGCACATCTGAGAGATGGTTCCGGCATGCCCGGCAGGTGATTCCGGAGTGTCCGGCATGTGGTTCTGGCACCTCTGAGAGGTGGTTCCGGCATGCCCGGCAGGTGGTTCCGGAGTGTCTGCCGAGTGGTTCTGGCGTAGCCGGCAGGTGATTCTGGCGTGTCCAGAAGGTGGTTCTGGGGAGTGGATCAGCTGGTTCCGGCATACTCGGCAGGTGGTACCGGCGTGTCCGGAACATGGTTCTGGCAAGTCTGAGAGGTGGTTCCGGCACGCCCGACAGGTGATTCCGGAGCGTCCGCCAGGTGTTTCTGGCGTACCCGTCAGGTGATTTTCGCCTGTCGGACAGGTGTATCTTGCGAGTCGAGCAGGTGGCTCAGGCATGCTCAGCTGGTGCTTACGGCGTCTCTGGCACGTGGTTCTGGTGTGTCTGAGAGCTGGTTCTGGCATCTCCGGCAGATGATTCCGGAGTGTCCACCAAGTGGTTCTGGTATACCTGGCAGGTGATTTTGGCGTGTCAGGAAGGTGGTTCCGGCTAGTTGAGCAGGTGGATCAGGCGTGCACGCCAGGGGGTTCAGGCGGGTCTGGCAGGTGGTTTCGGTCTGTTCTGGGAGTGGTTCCGGCATCTCAGGCTCATGGTTCTGGCACGTCTGAGAGGTGGTTCCGGCCGGCCCGACAGGTGTTTCCATGGTGTCCGCCAAGTGGTTCTGGCGTAGCCGGCAGTTGATTTTGGCGTGTCCACTGGGTGGTTCTGGGGAGTGGATCAGCTGGTTCCGGCATACTCTGCAGGTGGTACCGGCGTGTCCAGAACATGGTTCTGGCAAGTCTGAGAGGAGGTTCCGGCACGCCCGACAGGTGATTCCAAGCGTCGGCCAAGTGTCTCTGGCATACCCGGCAGGTGATTATGGCATGTCCGACAGGTGATTCTTGCGAGTAGAGCAGGTGGCTCAGGCATGCTCAGCTGGTGCTTCCGGTGTCTCTGGCACGTGGTTCCGGTGTGTCTGAGAGCTGGTTCTGGCATGTCCGGCAGATGATTCCGGAGTGTCCACAAAGTGGTTCTGGTATACCTGGCAGGTGATTTTGGCGTGTCAGGAAGTTGGTTCCAGCTAGTTGAGCAGGTGGATCAGGCGTGCTCGCCAGGGGGTTCAGTCGGGTCTGGCAGGTGGTTTCGGTGTGTTCGGGGTGTGGTTCCGGCATCTCAGGCTCATGGTTCTGGCACGTCTGAGAGGTGGTTCCGGCCGACCCGACAGCTGTTTCCATGGTGTCCACCAAGTGGTTCTGGCATAGCTGGCAGGTGATGTTGGCGTGACCGGCAGGTGGTTCCAGCAAGCCCGGCAGGTGATTCCGAAGAGTTCACCAAATGGTTGTGGCGTAGCCGGCAGGTGATTATGGCGTGTCAGGAAGTTGGTTCCGGCTAGTTGAGCAGGTGGATCAGGCGTGCTTGCCAGGGGGTTCAGGCGGGTCTGGCAGGTGGTTTCGGTCTGTTCGGGGAGTGGTTCCGGCATCTCAGGCACATGGATCTGGCACATCTGAGACGTGGTTCCGGCCGGCCGGAGAGGTGTTTCCGGAGTGTCCTCCAAGTGGTTCTGGCGTAGGTGAAAGGCGACGTTGGCGTGACCGGTAGGTGGTTCCAGCCAGCCCGGCAGGTGATTCCAGAGTGTCTGCGGTGTGGTTCTGGCGTAGCTGGCAGGTGATTATGGCGTGTCCAGCAGGTGGTTCCGGCGAGATCGGCAGGTGGTACCAGCGTGTCCGGAACATGGTTCTGGCACGGCTGAGAGATGGTTCCGTCATGCCCGACAGGTGATTCCGGAGCGTCCGCCAAGTGTTTCTGGCGTACCCGGCGGGTGATTTACGCCTGTCCGACAGGTGTATCTTGTGAGTCGAGCAGGTGGCTCAGGCATGCTCAGCTGGTGCTTCCGGCGGTTCTGGCACGTGGTTCTGGTGTGTCTGAGAGCTGGTTCAGGCATCTCCGGCAGACGATTCCGGAGTGTCCACCAAGCGGTTCTTGTATACCTGGCAGGTGATTTTGGCGTGTCAGGAAGGTGGTTCCGGCTAGTTGAGCAGGTGGATAAGGCGTGCTCGCCAGGGGGTTCAGGCGGGTCTGGCAGGTGGTTTTGGTCTGTTCGGGGAGTGGTTCCGACATCTCAGGCTCATGGTTCTGGCACGTCTGAGAGGTGGTTCCGGCCGGCCCGACAGGTGTTTCCATGGTGTCCGCCAAGTGGTTCTGGCATAGCTGGCAGGTGATGTTGGCGTGACCAGCAGGTGGTTCCAGCAAGCCCGGCAGGTGATTCCGAAGAGTTCACCAAATGGTTGTGGCGTAGCCGGCAGGTGATTTTGGCGTGTCCAGCAGGTGGTTTTGGCGAGTCGAGCAGGTGGTTCTGGCGTGCTCGGCAGGTGCTTCCGGTGTCATTGGCATGTGGTAACGGCATGTCTGAGAGGTGGTTCCGGCATGCCCGGCAGGTGGTTCCGAAGAGTTCACCAAATGGTTGCGGCATAGCAGGCAGTTGCTTTTGGCGTGTCAGGAAGGTGGTTCCGGCTAGTTGAGCAGGTGGATCAGGCGTGCTCGCCAGGGGGTTCATGCGGGTCTGGCAGGTGGTTTCGGTCTGTTCGGGGAGTGGTTCCGGCATCTCAGGCACATGGTTCTGGCACGTCTGAGAGGTGGTTCCGGCCGGCCGGAGAGGTGTTTCCGGAGTGTCCGCCAAGGGGTTCTGGCGTAGGTGAAAGGCGACGTTGGCGTGACCGGTAGGTGGTTCCAGCCAGCCCGGCAGGTGATGCCGGAGTGTCTGCCGTGTGGTTCTGGCGTAGCTGGCAGGTGATTTTGGCGTGTCCAGCAGGTGGTTCCGGCGAGATCGGCAGGTGGTACCAGCGTGTCCGGAACATGGTTCTGGCACGGCTGAGAGATGGTTCCGTCATGCCCGGCAGGTGAATCCGGAGTGTCCGGCATGTGGTTCTGGCACCTCTGAGATGTGGTTCCCCCATGCCCGGCAGGTGATTCCGGAGTGTTCGGCATGTGGTTCTTGCACCTCTGAGAGGTGGTTCCGGCATGCCCGGCAGGTGGTTCCGGAGTGTCTGCCTAGTGGTTCTGGCGTAGTCGGCAGGTGATTCTGGCGTGTCCAGCAGGTGGTTCTGGGGAGTGGATCAGGTGGTTCCGGCATTCTCGGCAGGTGGTACCGGCGTGTCCGGAACATGGTTCTGGCAAGTCTGAGAGGCGGTTCCGGCATGCCCGACAGGTGATTCCGGAGTGTTCGCCAAGTGGTTCTGGCGTAGCCGGCAGGTCATTTTGCATGTCCGGCGGTGGTTCCGCGAGTCGAGCCGGTGGTTCCGGTGTGTCCGGCAGGTGGTTCTGGCGTGACCGGCACGAGGTTCTGGCACGTCTGAGAGTTGGTTCCGGCATGCCCGACAGGTTTTTGCGAGTCAAGCAGGTCGTTCTGGCGTGCTCGGCAGGTGCTTGCGGTTTCATTGGCATGTGGTTCCGGCATGTCTGAGAGGTGGTTCCGCCATGCCCGGCAGGTGATTCCGGAGTGTTCGCCAAGTGGTTCTGGCGTAGCCGGCAGGTGATTTTGCATGTCCGGCAATGGTTCCGGCGAGTCGAGCCGGTGGTTCCGGCATGTCCGGCAGGTGATTCCGGCATGTCCAGCAGGTGGTTCTGAGAAGTGGATCAGGTGGTTCCGGCAGGCACGGCAGGTGATTCCGGAGTGTCCGGCATGTGATTCTGTCACCTCTGAGAGGTTGTTCTGGCATGCCCGGCAGGTGATACCACAGTGTCCGGCATTTGGTTCTGGCACCTCTGACAGGTGGTTCCGGGATGCCTGGCATGTGATTCCGGAGTGTCTGCCGAGTGGTTCTGGCGTGTCCAGCAGGTGTTTCCGGTCTTTCCGGCAGGTGGTTCTGGCGTGTCCGGCACGAGGTTCTGGCACGTCTGAGAGTTGGTTCCGGCATGCCCGACAGGTGATTCCGGAGTGTCCGCCACGTGGTTCTGGCGTACCCGGCAGGTGATTTTGGCGTGTCTGGCAGGTGTTTCTTGCAAGACGAGCATGTGGCTCAGGCATGATCAGCAGGTGCTTCCGGCCTGTCCGGCACGTGGTTCTGGTGTGTCTGAGAGCTGGTTCTGGCATGTCCGGCAGATTATTCCGGAGTGTCCACCAAGTGGTTGTGGCATACCCGGCAGGTGATTTTAGCGTGTCAGGTAGGTGGTTCCGGCGAGTCGAGTTGGTGGTTCCGGCGTGCTCGGCAGGTGGTTCAGGCGGGTCTGGCAGGTGGTTTCGGTCTTTTCGGGGAGTGGTTCCGGCATCTCAGGCACATGGTTCTGGCACGTCTGATAGGTGGTTCCGGCCGGCCCGACAGGTGTTTCCATGGTGTCCGCCAAGTGGTTCTGGCATAGCTGGCAGGTGATGTTGGCGTAACCGGCAGGTGGTTCCAGACAGCCCGGCAGGTGATTCCGAAGTGTTCACCAAATGCTTGTGGAGTAGGGGGAAGTTGATTTTGGCATGTCCGGCAGGTGGTTTTGGCGATTCGAGCAGGTGGTTCTGGCGTGCTCGGCAGGTGCTTCCGGTGTCATCGGCATGTGGTTCCGGCATGTCTGAGAGGTGGTTCCGCCATGCCCGGCAGGTGATTCCGGAGTGTTCCCCAAGTGGTTCTGGCATAGCCGGCAGGTGATTTTGCATGTCCGGCAATGGTTCCGGCGAGTCGAGCCGGTGGTTCCGGCATGTCCGGCAGGTGGTTCCGGCATGCCCGGCAGGTGATTCCGGAGTGTCCGGCATGTGGTTCTGGCACCTCTGAGAGGTGGTTCCGGCATGCCCGGCAGGTGGTTCCGGCGTGTCTGCCGAGTGGTTCTGGCGTAGTCGGCAGGTGATTGTGGCGTGTCCAGCAGGTGGTTCTGAGGAGTGGATCAGGTGGTTCCGGCATATTCTGCAGGTGGTACCGGCGTGTCCGGAACATTGTTCTGGCAAGTCTGAGAGGTGGTTCCGGCATGCCCGACAGGTGATTCCGGAGTGTTCGCCAAGTGGTTCTGGCGTAGCCGGCAGGTCATTTTGCATGTCCGGCGGTGGTTCCGGCGAGTCGAGCCGGTGGTTCTGGCGTGTCCGGCAGGTGGTTCTGGCGTGACCGGCACGAGGTTCTGGCACGTCTGAGAGTTGGTTCCGGCATGCCCGACAGGTGATTCCGGAGTGTCCGCCACGTGGTTCTGGCGTACCCGGCAGGTGATTTTGGCGTGTCTGGCAGGTGTTTCTTGCAAGACGAGCATGTGGCTCAGGCATGATCAGCAGGTGCTTCCGGCCTGTCCGGCACGTGGTTCTGGTGTGTCTGAGAGCTGGTTCTGGCATGTCCGGCAGATGATTCCGGAGTGTCCACCAAGTGGTTGTGGCATACCCGGCAGGTGATTTTAGCGTGTCAGGTAGGTGGTTCCGGCGAGTCGAGTTGGTGGTTCCGGCGTGCTCGGCAGGTGGTTCAGGCGGGTCTGGCAGGTGGTTTCGGTCTGTTCGGTGTGTGGTTCCGGCATCTCAGGCACATGGTTCTGGCACGTCTGATAGGTGGTTCCGGCCGGCCCGACAGGTGTTTCCATGGTGTCCGCCAAGTGGTTCTGGCATAGCAGGCAGGTGACGTTGGCGTGACCGGCAGGTGGTTCCAGCCAGCCCGGCAGGTGATTCCGAAGTTTTCACCAAATGGTTGTGGCGTAGCCGGAATCTGATTTTTGCATGTCCAGCAGGTGGTTTTGGCGAGTCGAGCAGGTGGTTCTGGCGTGCTCGGCAGGTGCTTCCGGTGTCATTGGCATGTGGTTCTGGCATGTCTGAGAGGTGGTTCCGCCATGCCCGGCAGGTGATTCCGGAGTGTTCGCCAAGTGGTTCTGGCGTAGCTGGCAGGTGATTTTGCATGGCCGGCAATGGTTCCGGCGAGTCGAGCCTGTGGTTCCGGCATGTCCGGCAGGTGATTCCGCAGTCTCCGTCATTTGTTCCTGGCACCTCTGAGAGGTGGTTCAGGCATGCCCGACAGGTGATTCCGGAGTGTTCGCCAAGTTGTTCTGGCGTAGCCGGCAGGTCATTTTGCATGTCCAGTGGTGGTTCCGGCGATTCGAGCCGGTGGTTCCGGCGTAGCCGGCAGTTGCTCTTGGCGTGTCCACTAGATGGTTCTGGGGAGTGGATCAGCTGGTTCTGGCATACTCGGCAGGTGGTACCGGCGTGTCCAGTACATGGTTCTGGCAAGTCTGAGAGGTGGTTCCGGAACGCCCGACAGGTGATTCCGGAGCATCCGCCAAGTGTTTCTGGCGTACCCGGCAGGTGATTTTGGCATGTCCGACAGGTGTTTCTTGCGAGTCGAGCAGGTGGCTCAGGCATGCTCAGCTGGTGCTTCCGGCGTCTCTGGCACGTGGTTCTGGTGTGTCTGAGAGCTGGTTCTGGCATGTCCGGCAGATGATTCCGGAGTGTCCACCAAGTGGTTCTGATATACCTGGCAGGTGATTTTGGCGTGTCAGGAAAGTGGTTCCGGCTAGGTGAGCAAGTGGATCAGGCGTGCTCGCCAGGGGGTTCATGCGGGTCTGGCAGGTGGTTTCGGTCTGTTCGGGGAGTGGTTCCGGCATCTCAGGCACATGGTTCTGGCACGTCTGAGAGGTGGTTCCGGCCGGCCGGAGAGGTGTTTCTGGAGTGTCCGCCAAGTGGTTCTGGCGTAGGTGAAAGGCGACTTTGGCGTGACCGGTAGGTGGTTCCAGCCAGCCCGGAGGTGATTCCAGAGTGTCTGCGGTGTGGTTCTGGCGTAGCTGGCAGGTGATTTTGGCGTGACCAGCAGGTGGTTTTGGCGAGTCAAGCAGGTTTTCTGGCGTGCTCGGCGGGTGCTTCAGGTGTCATTAGCATGTGGTTCCGGCATGTCTGAGAGGTGGTTCCGCCATGCGCGGCAGGTGATTCCGGAGTGTTCGCCAAGTGGTTCTGGCGTAGCCGGCAGGTGATTTTGCATGTCCGGCAATGGTTCCGGCGAGTCGAGCCGGTGGTTCCGGAATGTCCGGCAGGTGGTTCCGGCATGTCCGGCAGGTGGTTCCGGCATGTCCAGCACGTGGTTCCAGCATGCCCGGCAGGTGATTCCGGATTGTCCGGCATGTGGTTTTGGCACCTCTGAGAGGTGGTTCTGGCATGCCCGGCAGGTGATTCCGGAGTGTCCGGCATGTGGTTCTGGCACCTCTGAGAGGTGGTTCCGGCAAGCCCGGCAGTTGGTTACGGAGTGTCTGCCGAGTGGTTCTGGAGTAGCCGGCAGGTGATTCCAGCGTATCCAGCAGGTGGTTCTGTGGAGTGGATCAGGTGGTTCCGGCATACTCGGCAGGTGGTACCGGCGTGTCCGGAACATGGTTCTGGCAAGTCTGAGAGGTGGTACCGGCATGCCCGACAGGTGATTCCGGAGTGTTCGCCAAGTGGTTCTGGCGTAGCCGGCAGGTCATTTTGCATGTCCGGCGGTGGTTCCGGCGAGTTGAGCCGGTGGTTGCGGCGTATCCAGCAGGTGTTTCCGGTCTGTCCGTCAGGTGATTCTGGGGTGACCGGCACGAGGTTCTGGCACGTCGGAGAGCTGGTTCTGGCATGCCCGACAGGTGATTCCGGAGTGTCCGCCACGTGGTTCTGGCGTACCCGGCAGGTGATTTTGGCGTGTCTGGCAGGTGTTTCTGGCAAGTCGAGCATTTGGCTCAGGCATGCTCAGCAGGTGCTTCCGGCGTGTCTGGCACGTGGTTCTGGTGTGTCTGAGAGCTGGTTCTGGCATGTCCGGCAGATGATTCCGGAGTGTCCACCAAGTGGTTGTGGCATACCCGGCAGGTGATATTAGCGTGTCATGTAGCTGGATCCGGCGAGTCGAGTAGGTGGTTCCGGCGTGCTCGGCAGGTGGTTCAGGCGGGTCTGGCAGGTGGTTTCGGTCTGTTCGGGGTGTGGTTCCGGCATCTCAGGCACATGGTTCTGGCACGTCTGATAGGTGGTTCCGGCCGGCCCGACAGGTGTTTCCATGGTGTCCGACAAGTGGTTCTGGCATAGCTGGCAGGTGATGTTGGCGTGACCCGCAGGTGGTTCCAGCCAGCCAAGCAGGTGATTCCAAAGAGTTCACCAAATGATTGTGGCGTAGCCGGCAGGTGATTTTGGCGTGTCCAGCAGGTGGTTTTGGCGAGTCGAGCAGGTGGATCTGGCGGGCTGGGCAGGTGCTTCCGGTGTCATTGGCATGTGGTTCTGGCATGTCTGAGAGGTGGTTCCGCCATGCCCGGCAGGTGATTCCGGAGTGTTCGCCAAGTGGTTCTGGCGTAGCCGGCAGGTGATTTTGCATGTCCGGCAATGGTTCCGGCGAGGCGAGCCGGTGGTTCCGGCATGTCCGGCAGGTGGTTCCGGCATGTCCAGCACGTGGTTCCAGCATGCCTGGCAGGTGATTCCGGAGTGTCCGGCATGTGGTTCTGACACCTCTGAGAGGTGGTTCCGGCATGCCCGGCAGGTGATACCGGAGTGTCCGGCATTTGGTTCTGGCACCTCTGAGAGGTGGTTTCGGAATGCGTGGCCTGTGATTCCGGAGTGTCTGCGGAGTGGTTCTGGCGTAGCCGGCAGTTGATTTTGGCGTGTCCACTAGGTGGTTCTGGGGAGTGGATCAGCTGGTTCCGGCATACTCGGCAGGTGGTACCGGCGTGTCCAGAACATGGTTCTGGCAAGTCTGAGAGGTGGTTCCGGCACGGCCGACAGGTGATTCCGGAGCGTCTGCCAAGTGTTTCTGGCGTACCCGGCGGGTGATTTTCGCCTGTCCGACAGGTGTATCTTGCGAGTCGAGCAGGTGGCTCAGGCATGCTCAGCTGGTGCTTCCGGCGTCTCTGGCACGTGGTTCTGGTGTGTCTGAGAGCTGGTTCTGGCATGTCCGGCAGATGATTCCGGAGTGTCCACCAAGTGGTTCTGATATACCTGGCAGGTGATTTTGGCGTGTCAGGAAAGTGGTTCCGGCTAGTTGAGCAAGTGGATCAGGCGTGCTCGCCAGGGGGTTCATGCGGGTCTGGCAGGTGGTTTCGGTCTGTTCGGGGAGTGGTTCCGGCATCTCAGGCACATGGTTCTGGCACGTCTGAGAGGTGGTTCCGGCCGGCCGGAGAGGTGTTTCCGGAGTGTCCGCCAAGTGGTTCTGGCGTAGGTGAAAGGCGACTTTGGCGTGACCGGTAGGTGGTTCCAGCCAGCCCGGAGGTGATTCCAGAGTGTCTGCGGTGTGGTTCTGGCGTAGCTGGCAGGTGATTTTGGCGTGACCAGCAGGTGGTTTTGGCGAGTCAAGCAGGTTTTCTGGCGTGCTCGGCGGGTGCTTCAGGTGTCATTAGCATGTGGTTCCGGCATGTCTGAGAGGTGGTTCCGCCATGCGCGGCAGGTGATTCCGGAGTGTTCGCCAAGTGGTTCTGGCGTAGCCGGCAGGTGATTTTGCATGTCCGGCAATGGTTCCGGCGAGTGGAGCCGGTGGTTCCGGCATGTCCGGCAGGTGGTTCCGGCATGTCCAGCACGTGGTTCCAGCATGCCCGGCAGGTGATTCCGGATTGTCCGGCATGTGGTTTTGGCACCTCTGAGAGGTGGTTCTGGCATGCCCGGCAGGTGATTCCGGAGTGTCCGGCATGTGGTTCTGGCACCTCTGAGAGGTGGTTCCGGCAAGCCCGGCAGTTGGTTACGGAGTGTCTGCCGAGTGGTTCTGGAGTAGCCGGCAGGTGATTCCAGCGTATCCAGCAGGTGGTTCTGTGGAGTGGATCAGGTGGTTCCGGCATACTCGGCAGGTGGTACCGGCGTGTCCGGAACATGGTTCTGGCAAGTCTGAGAGGTGGTACCGGCATGCCCGACAGGTGATTCCGGAGTGTTCGCCAAGTGGTTCTGGCGTAGCCGGCAGGTCATTTTGCATGTCCGGCGGTGGTTCCGGCGAGTCGAGCCGGTGGTTGCGGCGTATCCAGCAGGTGTTTCCGGTCTGTCCGGCAGGTGATTCTGGCGTGACCGGCATGAGGTTCTGGCACGTCGGAGAGCTGGTTCCGGCATGCCCGACAGGTGATTCCGGAGTGTCCGCCACGTGGTTCTGGCGTACCCGGCAGGTGATTTTGGCGTGTCTGGCAGGTGTTTCTGGCAAGTCGAGCATTTGGCTCAGGCATGCTCAGCAGGTGCTTCCGGCGTGTCTGGCACATGGTTCTGGTGTGTCTGAGAGCTGGTTCTGGCATGTCCGGCAGATGATTCCGGAGTGTCCACCAAGTGGTTGTGGCATACCCGGCAGGTGATTTTAGCGTGTCATGTAGCTGGATCCGGCGAGTCGAGTAGGTGGTTCCGGCGTGCTCGGCAGGTGGTTCAGGCGGGTCTGGCAGGTGGTTTCGGTCTGTTCGGGGTGTGGTTCCGGCATCTCAGGCACATGGTTCTGGCACGTCTGATAGGTGGTTCCGGCCGGCCCGACAGGTGTTTCCATGGTGTCCGACAAGTGGTTCTGGCATAGCTGGCAGGTGATGTTGGCGTGACCCGCAGGTGGTTCCAGCCAGCCAAGCAGGTGATTCCAAAGAGTTCACCAAATGTTTGTGGCGTAGCCGGCATGTGATTTTGGCGTGTCCAGCAGGTGGTTTTGGCGAGTCGAGCAGGTGGATCTGGCGGGCTCGGCAGGTGCTTCCGGTGTCATTGGCATGTGGTTCTGGCATGTCTGAGAGGTGGTTCCGCCATGCCCGTCAGGTGATTCCGGAGTGTTCGCCAAGTGGTTCTGGCGTAGCCGGCAGGTGATTTTGCATGTCCGGCAATGGTTCCGGCGAGGCGAGCCGGTGGTTCTGGAATGTCCGGCAGGTGGTTCCGGCATGTCTGGCAGGTGGTTCCGGCATGTCCAGCACGTGGTTCCAGCATGCCTGGCAGGTGATTCCGGAGTGTCCGGCATGTGGTTCTGACACCTCTGAGAGGTGGTTCCGGCATGCCCGGCAGGTGATACCGGAGTGTCCGGCATTTGGTTCTGGCACCTCTGAGAGGTGGTTCCGGAATGCGTGGCCTGTGATTCCGGAGTGTCTGCAGAGTGGTTCTGGCGTAGCCGGCAGGTGATTTTGGCGTGTCCAGCAGGTGGTTTTGGCGAGTCGAGCAGGTGGTTCTGGCGTGCTCGGCAGGTGCTTCCGGTGTCATTGGCATTTGGTAACGGCATGTCTGAGAGGTGGTTCCGGCATGCCCGGCAGGTGGTTCCGAAGAGTTCACCAAATGGTTGCGGCGTAGCAGGCAGTTGCTTTTGGCGTGTCAGGAAGGTAGTTCCGGCTAGTTGAGCAGGTGGATCAGGCGTGCTCGCCAGGGGGTTCATGCAGGTCTGGCAGGTGGTTTCGGTCTGTTCGGGGAGTGGTTCCGGCATCTCAGGCACATGGTTCTGGCACGTCTGAGAGGTGGTTCCGGCCGGCCGGAGAGGTGTTTCCGGAGTGTCCGCCAAGGGGTTCTGGCGTAGGTGAAAGGTGACGTTGGCGTGACCGGTAGGTGGTTCCAGCCAGCCGGCAGGTGATTCCGGAGTGTCTGCCGTGTGGTTCTGGCGTAGCTGGCAGGTGATTTTGGCGTGTCCAGCAGGTGGTTCCGGCGAGATCGGCAGGTGGTACCAGCGTGTCCGGAACATGGTTCTGGCACGGCTGAGAGATGGTTCCGTCATGCCCGGCAGGTGAATCCGGAGTGTCCGGCATGTGGTTCTGGCACCTCTGAGATGTGGTTCCCCCATGCCCGGCAGGTGATTCCGGAGTGTTCGGCATGTGGTTCTGGCACCTCTGAGAGTTGGTTCCAGAATGCCCGGCAGGTGGTTCCGGAGTGTCTGCCTAGTGGTTCTGGCGTAGTCGGCAGGTGATTCTGGCGTGTCCAGCAGGTGGTTCTGGGGAGTGGATCAGGTGGTTCCGGCATTCTCGGCAGGTGGTACCGGCGTGTCCGGAACATGGTTCTGGCAAGTCTGAGAGGCGGTTCCGGCATGCCCGACAGGTGATTCCGGAGTGTTCGCCAAGTGGTTCTGGCGTAGCCGGCAGGTCATTTTGCATGTCCGGCGGTGGTTCCGCGAGTCGAGCCGGTGGTTCCGGTGTGTCCGGCAGGTGGTTCTGGCGTGACCGGCACGAGGTTCTGGCACGTCTGAGAGTTGGTTCCGGCATGCCCGACAGGTGATTCCGGAGTGTCCGCCACGTGGTTCTGGCGTACCCGGCAGGTGATTTTGGCGTGTCTGGCAGGTGTTTCTTGCAAGTCGAGCATTTGGCTCAGGCATGCTCAGCAGGTGCTTCCGGCGTGTCTGGCAGGTGGTTCTGGTGTGTCTGAGAGCTGGTTCTGGCGTGTCTGGCAGATGATTCCGGAGTGTCCACCAAGTGGTTGTGGCATACCCGGCAGGTGATTTTAGCGTGTCAGGTAGGTGGTTCCAGCGAGTCGAGTAGGTGGTTCCGGCGTGCTCGGCAGGTGGTTCAGGCGGGTCTGGCAGGTGGTTTCGGTCTGTTCGGGGAGTGGTTCCGGCATCTCAGGCACATGGTTCTGGCACGTCTGATAGGTGGTTCCGGCCGGCCCGACAGGTGTTTCCATGGTGTCCGCCAAGTGGTTCTGGCATAGCTGGCAGGTGATGTTGGCGTGACCGGCAGGTGGTTCCAGTCAGCCCGGCATGTGATTCCGAATGTTCACCAAATGCTTGTGGAGTAGCCGGAAGTTGATTTTGGCATGTCCAGCAGGTGGTTTTGGCGAGTCGAGCAGGTGGTTCTGGCGTGCTCGGCAGGTGCTTCCGGTGTCATCGGCATGTGGTTCCGGCATGTCTGAGAGGTGGTTCCGCCATGCCCGGCAGGTGATTCCGGAGTGTTCCCCAAGTGGTTCTGGCATAGCCGGCAGGTGATTTTGCATGTCCGGCAATGGTTCCGGCGAGTCGAGCCGCTGGTTCCGGCATGTCCGGCAGGTGGTTCCGGCATGCCCGGCAGGTGATTCCGGAGTGTCCGGCATGTGGTTCTGGCACCTCTGAGAGGTGGTTCCGGCATGCCCGGCAGGTGGTTCCGGCGTGTCTGCCGAGTGGTTCTGGCGTAGTCGGCAGGTGATTGTGGCGTGTCCAGCAGGTGGTTCTGAGGAGTGGATCAGGTGGTTCCGGCATACTCTGCAGGTGGTACCGGCGTGTCCGGAACATGGTTCTGGCAAGTCTGAGAGGTGGTTCCGGCATGCCCGACAGGTGATTCCGGAGTGTTCGCCAAGTGGTTGTGGCATACCCGGCAGGTGATTTTAGCGTGTCAGGTAGGTGGTTCCAGCGAGTCGAGTAGGTGGTTCCGGCGTGCTCGGCAGGTGGTTCAGGCGGGTCTGGCAGGTGGTTTCGGTCTGGTCGGGGAGTGGTTCCGGCATCTCAGGCACATGGTTCTGGCACGTATGATAGGTGGTTCCGGCCGGCCCGACAGGTGTTTCCATGGTGTCCGCCAAGTGGTTCTGGCATAGCTGGCAGGTGATGTTGGCGTGACCGGCAGGTGGTTCCAGCCAGCCTGGCATGTGATTCCGAAGAGTTCACCAAATGGTTGTGGCCTAGCTGGCAGGTGATTTTGGCGTGTCCAGCAGGTGGTTTTGGAGAGTCAAGCAGGTTGTTCAGGCGTGCTCGGCGGGTGCTTCAGGTGTCATTAGCATGTGGTTCCGGCATGTCTGAGAGGTGGTTCCGCCATGCCCGGCAGGTGATTCCGGAGTGTTCGCCAAGTGGTTCTGGCGTAGCCGGCAGGTGATTTTGCATGTCCGGCAATGGTTCCGGCGAGTCGAGCCGGTGGTTCCGGCATGTCCGGCAGGTGGTTCCGGCATGACCGGCAGGTGATACCGGAGTGTTCGCCAAGTGGTTCTGGCGTAGCCGGCAGGTGATTTTGCATGTCCGGCAATGGATCCGGCGAGTCGAGCCGGTGGTTCCGGAATGTCCGGCAGGTGGTTCCGGCATGTCCGGCAGGTGGTTCCGGCATGTCCAGCACGTGGTTCCAGCATGCCCGGCAGGTGATTCCGGAGTGTCCGGCATGTGGTTCTGGAACCTCTGAGAGGTGGTTCCGGCATGCATGGCAGGTGATACCGGAGTCTCCGGCATTTGGTTCTGGCACCTCTGAGAGGTGGTTCCGGAATGCCTGTCATGTGATTCCGGAGTGTCTGCCGAGTGGTTCTGGCGTAGCCGGCAGTTGATTTTGTCGTGTCCACTAGGTGGTTCTGGGGATTGGATCAGCTGGTTCTGGCATACTCGGCAGGTGGTACCGGCGTGTCTGGAACATGGTTCTGGCAAGTCTGAGAGGCGGTTCTGGCATGCCCGACAGGTGATTCCGGAGTGTTCGCCAAGTGGTTCTGGCGTAGCCGGCAGGTCATTTTGCATGTCCGGCGGTGGTTCCGCGAGTCGAGCCGGTGGTTCCGGTGTGTCCGGCAGGTGGTTCTGGCGTGACCGGCACGAGGTTCTGGCACGTCTGAGAGTTGGTTCTGGCATGCCCGACAGGTTTTGGCGAGTCAAGCAGGTCGTTCTGGCGTGCTCGGCAGGTGCTTGCGGTTTCATTGGCATGTGGTTCCGGCATGTCTGAGAGGTGGTTCCGCCATGCCCGGCAGGTGATTCCGGAGTGTTCCACAAGTGGTTCTGGCGTAGCCGGCAGGTGATTTTGCATGTCCGGCAATGGTTCCGGCGAGTCGAGCCGGTGGTTCCGGCATGTCCGGCAGGTGATTCCGGCATGTCCAGCAGGTGGTTCTGAGAAGTGGATCAGGTGGTTCCGGCAGGCACGGCAGGTGATTCCGGAGTGTCCGGCATGTGATTCTGTCACCTCTGAGAGGTTGTTCTGGCATGCCCGGCAGGTGATACCACAGTGTCCGGCATTTGGTTCTGGCACCTCTGACAGGTGGTTCCGGGATGCCTGGCATGTGATTCCGGGGTGTCTGCCGAGTGGTTCTGGCGTGTCCAGCAGGTGTTTCCGGTCTTTCCGGCACGTGGTTCTGGCGTGTCCGGCACGAAGTTCTGGCACGTCTGAGAGTTGGTTCCGGCATGCCCGACAGGTGATTCCGGAGTGTCCGCCACGTGGTTCTGGCGTACCCGGCAGGTGATTTTGGCGTGTCTGGCAGGTGTTTCTTGCAAGTCGAGCATTTGGCTCAGGCATGCTCAGCAGGTGCTTCCGGCGTGTCTGGCACGTGGTTCTGGTGTGTCTGAGAGCTGCTTCTGGCATGTCCGGCAGATGATTCCGGAGTGTCCACCAAGTGGTTGTGGCATACCCGGCAGGTGATTTTAGCGTGTCAGGTAGGTGGTTCCAGCGAGTCGAGTAGGTGGTTCCGGCGTGCTCGGCAGGTGGTTCAGGTGGGTCTGGCAGGTGGTTTCGGTCTGTTCGGGGAGTGGTTCCGGCATCTCAGGCACATGGTTCTGGCACGTCTGATAGGTGGTTCCGGCCGGCCCGACAGGTGTTTCCATGGTGTCCGCCAAGTGGTTCTGGCATAGCTGGCAGGTGATGTTGGCGTGACCGTCAAGTGGTTCCACTCAGCCCGGCAGGTGATTCCGAAGTGTTCACCAAATGCTTGTGGAGTAGCCGGAAGTTGATTTCGGCATGTCCAGCAGGTGGTTTTGGCGAGTCGAGCAGGTGGTTCTGGCGTGCTCGGCAGGTGCTTCCTGTGTCATCGGCATGTGGTTCCGGCATGTCTGAGAGGTGGTTCCGCCATGCCCGGCAGGTGATTCCGGAGTGTTCCCCAAGTGGTTCTGGCATAGCCGGCAGGTGATTTTGCATGTCCGGCAATGGTTCCGGCGAGTCGAGCCGCTGGTTCCGGCATGTCCGGCAGGTGGTTCCGGCATGCCCGGCAGGTGATTCCGGAGTGTCCGGCATGTGGTTCTGGCACCTCTGAGAGGTGGTTCCGGCATGCCCGGCAGGTGGTTCCGGCGTGTCTGCCGAGTGGTTCTGGCGTAGTCGGCAGGTGATTGTGGCGTGTCCAGCAGGTGGTTCTGAGGAGTGGATCAGGTGGTTCCGGCATACTCGGCAGGTGGTACCGGCGTGTCCGGAACATGGTTCTGGCAAGTCTGAGAGGTGGTTCCGGCATGCCCGACAGGTGATTCCGGAGTGTTCGCCAAGTGGTTCTGGCGTAGCCGGCAGGTCATTTTGCATGTCCGGGTGTGGTTCCGGCGAGTCGAGCCGGTGGTTCTGGCGTGTCCAGCAGGTGGTTCTGGCGTGACCGGCACGAGGTTCTGGCACGTCTGAGAGTTGGTTCCGGCATGCCCGACAGGTGATTCCGGAGTGTCCACCACGTGGTTCTGGCGTACCCGGCAGGTGATTTTGGCGTGTCTGGCAGGTGTTTCTTGCAAGTCGAGCATTTGGCTCAGGCATGCTCAGCAGGTGCTTCCGGCGTGTCTGGCACATGGTTCTGGTCTGTCTGAGAGCTGGTTCTGGCATGTCCGGCAGATGATTCCGGAGTGTCCACCAAGTGGTTGTGGCATACCTGGCAGGTGATTTTAGCGTGTCAGGTAGGTGGTTCCAGCGAGTCGAGTAGGTGGTTCCGGCGTGCTCGGCAGGTGGTTCAGGCGGGTCTGGCAGGTGGTTTCGGTCTGTTCGGGGTGTGGTTCCGGCGTCTCAGGCACATGGTTCTGGCACGTCTGATAGGTGGTTCCGGCCGGCCCGACAGGTGTTTCCATGGTGTCCGCCAAGTGGTTCTGGCATAGCTGGCAGGTGATGTTTGTGTGACCGGCACATGGTTCCAGAAAGCCCGGCAGGTGATTCCGAAGAGTTCACCAAATGGTTGTGGCCTAGCCGGCAGGTGATTTCGGCGTGTCCTGCAGGTGGTTTTGGCGAGTCAAGCAGGTCGTTCTGGCGTGCTCGGCAGGTGCTTGCGGTTTCATTGGCATGTGGTTCCGGCATGTCTGAGAGGTGGTTCCGCCATGCCCGGCAGGTGATTCCGGAGTGTTCGCCAAGTGGTTCTGGCGTAGCCGGCAGGTGATTTTGCATGTCCGGCAATGGTTCCGGCGAGTCGAGCCGGTGGTTCCGGCATGTCCGGCAGGTGATTCCGGCATGTCCAGCAGGTGGTTCTGAGAAGTGGATCAGGTGGTTCCGGCAGGCACGGCAGGTGATTCCGGAGTGTCCGGCATGTGATTCTGTCACCTCTGAGAGGTTGTTCTGGCATGCCCGGCAGGTGATACCACAGTGTCCGGCATTTTGTTCTGGCACCTCTGACACCTGGTTCCGGGATGCCTGCCATGTGATTCCGGAGTGTCTGCCGAGTGGTTCTGGCGTGTCCAGCAGGTGTTTCCGGTCTTTCCGGCAGGTGGTTCTGGCGTGTCCGGCACGAGGTTCTGGCACGTCTGAGAGTTGGTTCCGGCATGCCCGACAGGTGATTCCGGAGTGTCCGCCACGTGGTTCTGGCGTACCCGGCAGGTGATTTTGGCGTGTCTGGCAGGTGTTTCTTGCAAGTCGAGCATGTGGCTCAGGCATGATCAGCAGGTGCTTCCGGCCTGTCCGGCACGTGGTTCTGGTGTGTCTGAGAGCTGGTTCTGGCATGTCCGGCAGATTATTCCGGAGTGTCCACCAAGTGGTTGTGGCATACCCGGCAGGTGATTTTAGCGTGTCAGGTAGGTGGTTCCGGCGAGTCGAGTTGGTGGTTCCGGCGTGCTCGGCAGGTGGTTCAGGCGGGTCTGGCAGGTGGTTTCGGTCTGTTCGGGGAGTGGTTCCGGCATCTCAGGCACATGGTTCTGGCACGTCTGATAGGTGGTTCCGGCCGGCCCGACAGGTGTTTCCATGGTGTCCGCCAAGTGGTTCTGGCATAGCAGGCAGGTGACGTTGGCGTGACCGGCAGGTGGTTCCAGCCAGCCCGGCAGGTGATTCCGAAGTTTTCACCAAATGGTTGTGGCGTAGCCGGAATCTGATTTTTGCATGTCCAGCAGGTGGTTTTGGCGAGTCGAGCAGGTGGTTCTGGCGTGCTCGGCAGGTGCTTCCGGTGTCATTGGCATGTGGTTCCGGCATGTCTGAGAGGTGGTTCCGCCATGCCCGGCAGGTGATTCCGGAGTGTTCGCCAAGTGGTTCTGGCGTAGCCGGCTGGTGATTTTGCATGGCCGGCAATGGTTCCGGCGAGTCGAGCCGGTGGTTCCGGCATGTCTGGCAGGTGGTTCCGGCATGCCCGGCAGGTGATTCCGCAGTCTCCGGCATTTGGTCCTGGCACCTCTGAGAGGTGGAACAGGCATGCCCGACAGGTGATTCCGGAGTGTTCGCCAAGTGGTTCTGGCGTTGCCGGCAGGTCATTTTGCATGTCTAGCTGTGGTTCCGGCGAGTCGAGCCGGGGGTTCCGGCGTAGCCGGCAGTTGCTCTTGGCGTGTCCACTAGGTGGTTCTGGGGAGTGGAGCAGCTGGTTCCGGCATACTCGGCAGGTGGTACCGGCGTGTCCAGAACATGGTTCTGGCAAGTCTGAGAGGTGGTTCCGGCACGCCCGACAGGTGATTCCGGAGCGTCCGCCAAGTGTTTCTGGCGTACCCGGCAGGTGATTTTGGCATGTCCGACAGGTGTTTCTTGCGAGTCGAGCAGGTGGCTCAGGCATGCTCAGCTGGTGCTTCCGGCGTCTCTGGCACGTGGTTCTGGTGTGTCTGAGAGCTGGTTCTGGCATGTCCGGCAGATGATTCCGGAGTGTCCACCAAGTGGTTCTGGTATACCTGGCAGGTGATTTTGCCATGTCAGGAAGGTGGTTCCGGCAAGTTGAGCAGGTGGATCAGGCGTGGTCGCCAGGGGGTTCATGCGGGTCTGGCAGGTGGTTTCGGTCTGTTCGGGGAGTGGTTCCGGCATCTCAGGCACATGGTTCTGGCACGTATGATAGGTGGTTCCGGCCGGCCCGACAGGTGTTTCCATGGTGTCCGCCAAGTGGTTCTGGCATAGCTGGCAGGTGATGTTGGCGTAACCGGCAGGTGGTTCCAGACAGCCCGGCAGGTGATTCCGAAGTGTTCACCAAATGCTTGTGGAGTAGCCGGAAGTTGATTTTGGCATGTCCAGCAGGTGGTTTTGGCGAGTCGAGCAGGTGGTTCTGGCGTGCTCGGCAGGTGCTTCCGGTGTCATCGGCATGTGGTTCCGGCATGTCTGAGAGGTGGTTCCGCCATGCCCGGCAGGTGATTCCGGAGTGTTCCCCAAGTGGTTCTGGCATAGCCGGCAGGTGATTTTGCATGTCCGGCAATGGTTCCGGCGAGTCGAGCCGCTGGTTCCGGCATGTCCGGCAGGTGGTTCCGGCATGCCCGGCAGGTGATTCCGGAGTGTCCGGCATGTGGTTCTGGCACCTCTGAGAGGTGGTTCCGGCATGCCCGGCAGGTGGTTCCGGCGTGTCTGCCTAGTGGTTCTGGCGTAGTCGGCAGGTGATTGTGGCGTGTCCAGCAGGTGGTTCCGAGGAGTGGATCAGGTGGTTCCGGCATACTCGGCAGGTGGTACCGGCGTGTCCGGAACATGGTTCTGGCATGTCTGAGAGGTGGTTCCAGCATGCCCGACAGGTGATTCCGGAGTGTTCGCCAAGTGGTTCTGGCGTAGCCGGCAGGTCATTTTGCATGTCCGGGGGTGGTTCCGGCGAGTCGAGCCGGTGGTTCTGGCGTGTCCAGCAGGTGGTTCTGGCGTGACCGGCACGAGGTTCTGGCACGTCTGAGAGTTGGTTCCGGCATGCCCGACAGGTGATTCCGGAGTGTCCGCCACGTGGTTCTGGCGTACCCGGCAGGTGATTTTGGCGTGTCTGGCAGGTGTTTCTTGCAAGTCGAGCATTTGGCTCAGGCATGCTCAGCAGGTGCTTCCGGCGTGTCTGGCACATGGTTCTGGTGTGTCTGAGAGCTGGTTCTGGCATGTCCAGCAGATGATTCCGGAGTGTCCACCAAGTGGTTGTGGCATACCTGGCAGGTGATTTTAGCGTGTCAGGTAGGTGGTTCCAGCGAGTCGAGTAGGTGGTTCCGGCGTGCTCGGCAGGTGGTTCAGGCGGGTCTGGCAGGTGGTTTCGGTCTGTTCGGGGTGTGGTTCCGGCGTCTCAGGCACATGGTTCTGGCACGTCTGATAGGTGGTTCCGGCCGGCCCGACAGGTGTTTCCATGGTGTCCGCCAAGTGGTTCTGGCATAGCTGGCAGGTGATGTTTGTGTGACCGGCACGTGGTTCCAGAAAGCCCGGCAGGTGATTCCGAAGAGTTCACCAAATGGTTGTGGCCTAGCCGGCAGGTGATTTCGGCGTGTCCTGCAGGTGGTTTTGGCGAGTCAAGCAGGTCGTTCTGGCGTGCTCGGCAGGTGCTTGCGGTTTCATTGGCATGTGGTTCCGGCATGTCTGAGAGGTGGTTCCGCCATGCCCGGCAGGTGATTCCGGAGTGTTCGCCAAGTGGTTCTGGCGTAGCCGGCAGGTGATTTTGCATGTCCGGCAATGGTTCCGGCGAGTCGAGCCGGTGGTTCCGGCATGTCCGGCAGGTGATTCCGGCATGTCCAGCAGGTGGTTCTGAGAAGTGGATCAGGTGGTTCCGGCAGGCACGGCAGGTGATTCCGGAGTGTCCGGCATGTGATTCTGTCACCTCTGAGAGTTTGTTCTGGCATGCCCGGCAGGTGATACCACAGTGTCCGGCATTTGGTTCTGGCACCTCTGACAGGTGGTTCCGGGATGCCTGGCATGTGATTCCGGAGTGTCTGCCGAGTGGTTCTGGCGTGTCCAGCAGGTGTTTCCGGTCTTTCCGGCAGGTGGTTCTGGCGTGTCCGGCACGAGGTTCTGGCACGTCTGAGAGTTGGTTCCGGCATGCCCGACAGGTGATTCCGGAGTGTCCGCCACGTGGTTCTGGCGTACCCGGCAGGTGATTTTGGCGTGTCTGGCAGGTGTTTCTTGCAAGTCGAGCATGTGGCTCAGGCATGATCAGCAGGTGCTTCCGGCCTGTCCGGCACGTGGTTCTGGTGTGTCTGAGAGCTGGTTCTGGCATGTCCGGCAGATTATTCCGGAGTGTCCACCAAGTGGTTGTGGCATACCAGGCAGGTGATTTTAGCGTGTCAGGTAGGTGGTTCCGGCGAGTCGAGTTGGTGGTTCCGGCATGCTCGGCAGGTGGTTCAGGCGGGTCTGGCAGGTGGTTTCGGTCTGTTCGGTGTGTGGTTCCGGCATCTCAGGCACATGGTTCTGGCACGTCTGATAGGTGGTTCCGGCCGGCCCGACAGGTGTTTCCATGGTGTCCGCCAAGTGGTTCTGGCATAGCAGGCAGGTGACGTTGGCGTGACCGGCAGGTGGTTCCAGCCAGCCCGGCAGGTGATTCCGAAGTTTTCACCAAATGGTTGTGGCGTAGCCGGAATCTGATTTTTGCATGTCCAGCAGGTGGTTTTGGCGAGTCGAGCAGGTGGTTCTGGCGTGCTCGGCAGGTGCTTCCGGTGTCATTGGCATGTGGTTCCGGCATGTCTGAGAGGTGGTTCCGCCATGCCCGGCAGGTGATTCCGGAGTGTTCGCCAAGTGGTTCTGGCGTAGCCGGCAGGTGATTTTGCATGGCCGGCAATGGTTCCGGCGAGTCGAGCCGGTGGTTCCGGCATGTCCGGCAGGTGGTTCCGGCATGCCCGGCAGGTGATTCCGCAGTCTCCGGCATTTGGTCCTGGCACCTCTGAGAGGTGGTTCAGGCATGCCCGACAGGTGATTCCGGAGTGTTCGCCAAGTGGTTCTGGCGTTGCCGGCAGGTCATTTTGCATGTCTAGCGGTGGTTCCGGCGAGTCGAGCCGGTGGTTCCGGTGTAGCCAGCAGTTGCTCTTGGCGTGTCCACTAGGTGGTTCTGGGGAGTGGATCAGCTGGTTCCGGCATACTCGGCAGGTGGTACCGGCGTGTCCAGAACATGGTTCTGGCAAGTCTGAGAGGTGGTTCCGGCACGCCCGACAGGTGATTCCGGAGCGTCCGCCAAGTGTTTCTGGCGTACCCGGCAGGTGATTTTGGCATGTCCGACTGGTGTTTCTTGCGAGTCGAGCAGGTGGCTCAGGCATGCTCAGCTGGTGCTTCCGGCGTCTCTGGCACGTGGTTCTGGTGTGTCTGAGAGCTGGTTCTGGCATGTCCGGCAGATGATTCCGGAGTGTCCACCAAGTGGTTCTGGTATACCTGGCAGGTGATTTTGGCGTGTCAGGAAGGTGGTTCCGGCTAGTTGAGCAGGTGGATCAGGCGTGCTCGCCAGGGGGTTCATGCGGGTCTGGCAGGTGGTTTCGGTCTGTTCGGGGAGTGGTTCCGGCATCTCAGGCACATGGTTCTGGCACGTATGATAGGTGGTTCCGGCCGGCCCGACAGGTGTTTCCATGGTGTCCGCCAAGTGGTTCTGGCATAGCTGGCAGGTGATGTTGGCGTAACCGGCAGGTGGTTCCAGACAGCCCGGCAGGTGATTCCGAAGTGTTCACCAAATGCTTGTGGAGTTGCCGGAAGTTGATTTCGGCATGTCCAGCAGGTGGTTTTGGCGAGTCGAGCAGGTGGTTCTGGCGTGCTCGGCAGGTGATTCCGGTGTCATCGGCATGTGGTTCCGGCATGTCTGAGAGGTGGTTCCGCCATGCCCGGCAGGTGATTCCGGAGTGTTCCCCAAGTGGTTCTGGCATAGCCGGCAGGTGATTTTGCATGTCCGGCAATGGTTCCGGCGAGTCGAGCCGCTGGTTCCGGCATGTCCGGCAGGTGGTTCCGGCATGCCCGGCAGGTGATTCCGGAGTGTCCGGCATGTGGTTCTGGCACCTCTGAGAGGTGGTTCCGGCATGCCCGGCAGGTGGTTCCGGCGTGTCTGCCGAGTGGTTCTGGCGTAGTCGGCAGGTGATTGTGGCGTGTCCAGCAGGTGGTTCTGAGGAGTGGATCAGG